>NC_134894.1:1995000-2000000 GCF_041734735.1 Babylonia areolata | reverse complement strand
CTGCTTCACGTGTCTGAACACTGTCCCATGACAACACTTCCCCCACCGTCCTGCTTCACGTGTCTGAACACTGTCCCATGACAACACTTCCCCCACCGTCCTGCTTCACGTGTCTGAACACTGTCCCATGACAACACTTCCCCCACCGTCCTGCTTCACGTGTCTGAACACTGTCCCATGACAACACTTTCCCCACCGTCCTGCTTCACGTGTCTGAACACTGTCCGTCCCATGACAGCACTTCACCCACCGTCCTGCTTCACGTGTCTGAACACTGTCCGTCCCATGACAACACTTCCCACCGTCCTGCTTCACGTGTCTGAACACTGTCCCATGACAACACTTCCCCCACCGTCCTGCTTCACGTGTCTGAACACTGTCCCATGACAACACTTCCCACCGTCCTGCTTCACGTGTCTGAACACTGTCCGTCCCATGACAACACTTCCCCCACCGTCCTGCTTCACGTGTCTGAACACTGTCCATCCAATGACAACACTTCCCCCACCGTCCTGCTTCACGTGTCTGAACACTGTCCATCCCATGACAACACTTCCCCCACCGTCCTGCTTCACGTGTCTGAACACTGTCCGTCCCATGACAACACTTCCCCCACCGTCCTGCTTCACGTGTCTGAACACTGTCCCATGACAACACTTCCCCCACCGTCCTGCTTCACGTGTCTGAACACTGTCCCATGACAACACTTCCCCCACCGTCCTGCTTCACGTGTCTGAACACTGTCCCATGACAACACTTCCCCCACCGTCCTGCTTCACGTGTCTGAACACTGTCCCATGACAACACTTTCCCCACCGTCCTGCTTCACGTGTCTGAACACTGTCCGTCCCATGACAGCACTTCCCCCACCGTCCTGCTTCACGTGTCTGAACACTGTCCGTCCCATGACAACACTTCTCACCGTCCTGCTTCACGTGTCTGAACACTGTCCCATGACAACACTTCCCCCACCGTCCTGCTTCACGTGTCTGAACACTGTCCCATGACAACACTTCCCACCGTCCTGCTTCACGTGTCTGAACACTGTCCGTCCCATGACAACACTTCCCCCACCGTCCTGCTTCACGTGTCTGAACACTGTCCATCCCATGACAACACTTCCCCCACCGTCCTGCTTCACGTGTCTGAACACTGTCCGTCCCATGACAACACTTCCCCCACCGTCCTGCTTCACGTGTCTGAACACTGTCCCATGACAACACTTCCCCCACCGTCCTGCTTCACGTGTCTGAACACTGTCCCATGACAACACTTCCCCCACCGTCCTGCTTCACGTGTCTGAACACTGTCCCATGACAACACTTCCCCCACCGTCCTGCTTCACGTGTCTGAACACTGTCCCATGACAACACTTCCCCCACCGTCCTGCTTCACGTGTCTGAACACTGTCCCATGACAACACTTTCTCCACCGTCCTGCTTCACGTGTCTGAACACTGTCCGTCCCATGACAGCACTTCCCCCACCGTCCTGCTTCACGTGTCTGAACACTGTCCGTCCCATGACAACACTTCCCCCACCGTCCTGCTTCACGTGTCTGAACACTGTCCCATGACAACACTTCCCCCACCGTCCTGCTTCACGTGTCTGAACACTGTCCGTCCCATGACAACACTTCCCCCACCGTCCTGCTTCACGTGTCTGAACACTGTCCGTCCCATGACAACACTTCCCCCACCGTCCTGCTTCACGTGTCTGAACACTGTCCCATGACAACACTTCCCCCACCGTCCTGCTTCACGTGTCTGAACACTGTCCCATGACAACACTTCCCCCACCGTCCTGCTTCACGTGTCTGAACACTGTCCCATGACAACACTTCCCCCACCGTCCTGCTTCACGTGTCTGAACACTGTCCCATGACAACACTTCCCCCACCGTCCTGCTTCACGTGTCTGAACACTGTCCCATGACAACACTTCCCACCGTCCTGCTTCACGTGTCTGAACACTGTCCGTCCCATGACAACACTTCCCCCACCGTCCTGCTTCACGTGTCTGAACACTGTCCCATGACAACACTTCCCCCACCGTCCTGCTTCACGTGTCTGAACACTGTCCGTCCCATGACAACACTTCCCCCACCGTCCTGCTTCACGTGTCTGAACACTGTCCCATGACAACACTTTCCCCACCGTCCTGCTTCACGTGTCTGAACACTGTCCCATGACAACACTTCCCCCACCGTCCTGCTTCACGTGTCTGAACACTGTCCCATGACAACACTTCCCCCACCGTCCTGCTTCACGTGTCTGAACACTGTCCGTCCCATGACAACACTTTCCTCACCGTCCTGCTTCACGTGTCTGAACACTGTCCCATGACAACACTTCCCCCACCGTCCTGCTTCACGTGTCTGAACACTGTCCGTCCCATGACAACACTTTCCCCACCGTCCTGCTTCACGTGTCTGAACACTGTCCGTCCCATGACAACACTTCCCCCACCGTCCTGCTTCACGTGTCTGAACACTGTCCGTCCCATGACAACACTTTCCTCACCGTCCTGCTTCACGTGTCTGAACACTGTCCGTCCCATGACAACACTTCCCCCACCGTCCTGCTTCACGTGTCTGAACACTGTCCGTCCCATGACAACACTTCCCCCACCGTCCTGCTTCACGTGTCTGAACACTGTCCCATGACAACACTTCCCCCACCGTCCTGCTTCACGTGTCTGAACACTGTCCCATGACAACACTTTCCTCACCGTCCTGCTTCACGTGTCTGAACACTGTCCGTCCCATGACAACACTTCCCCCACCGTCCTGCTTAAAGAAAGGTGCCAAAGTTCCTAGAAATTGTCACACATTAATTAAATATAGAGACTTTTCAAAATTCGATCCTGATAAGTTTTTGTTTGATTTAATTAATTCGCATATTTCTGTTGTTTATCAGTTCACAGATCCTGATGAGGCATTTGAAGTTTGGTATCATAATTTTTTAAACGTATATGATAAAAATGCTCCATTAAAATCTAAACGTGTTAGTATTAATTCGAAAGTACCATGGCTTACACAAGATCTTCAAAATGCCATGGATCTAAGAGATGCATTACTAAAAACAGGAACTAAAGTAATCTGTCATCCACACTGCTGACAGATTTGTCTTTCCTTTCTCCACACTGCTGACAGATTTGTCTTTCCTTTCTCCACAGTGCTGACACATTTGTCTTTCCTTCCTCCACACTGCTGACACATTTGTCTTTTCTCCACACTGCTGACACATTTGTCTTTCCTCCACAGTGCTGACACATTTGTCTTTTCTCCACAGTGCTGACACATTTGTCTTTCCTCCACACTGCTGACACATTTGTCTTTTCTCCACAGTGCTGACAGATTTGTCTTTCCTTTCTCCACAGTGCTGACACATTTGTCTTTCCTTCCTCCACACTGCTGACAGATTTGTCTTTCCTCCACACTGCTGACACATCTGTCTTTTCTCCACACTGCTGACACATTTGTCTTTCCTCCACACTGCTGACACATTTGTCTTTTCTCCACACTGCTGACACATTTGTCTTTTCTCCACAGTGCTGACAGATTTGTCTTTCCTTTCTCCACAGTGCTGACACATTTGTCTTTCCTTCCTCCACACTGCTGACAGATTTGTCTTTCCTCCACACTGCTGACACATCTGTCTTTTCTCCACACTGCTGACACATTTGTCTTTCCTCCACACTGCTGACACATTTGTCTTTTCTCCACACTGCTGACACATTTGTCTTTTCTCCACAGTGCTGACAGATTTGTCTTTCCTTTCTCCACAGTGCTGACACATTTGTCTTTCCTTCCTCCACACTGCTGACAGATTTGTCTTTCCTCCACACTGCTGACACATCTGTCTTTTCTCCACACTGCTGACACATTTGTCTTTCCTCCACACTGCTGACACATTTGTCTTTTCTCCACACTGCTGACACATTTGTCTTTTCTCCACACTGCTGACACATTTGTCTTTCCTCCACACTGCTGACACATTTGTCTTTTCTCCACAGTGCTGACACATTTGTCTTTCCTCCACACTGCTGACACATTTGTCTTTTCTCCACAGTGCTGACACATTTGTCTTTCCTCCACACTGCTGACACATTTGTCTTTTCTCCACACTGCTGACACATTTGTCTTTTCTCCACACTGCTGACACATTTGTCTTTTCTCCACAGTGCTGACACATTTGTCTTTTCTCCACAATGATGACACATTTGTCCTTTCTCCACACTTCTGACACATTTGTCCTTTCTCCACACTGCTGACACATTTGTCTTTTCTCCACACTGCTGACACATTTGTCTTTTCTCCACACTGCTGACACATTTGTCTGTCTTTCTTTCCTCTACAGTGCTGACACATTTGTCTTTTCTCAACAGTGCTGACAGATTTGTCTTTCCTCCACAGTGCTGACACATTTGTCTTTTCTCCACAGTGATGACACATTTGTCTTTTCTCCACAGTGATGACACATTTGTCCTTTCTCCACACTTCTGACACATTTGTCCTTTCTCCACACTGCTGACACATTTGTCTTTTCTCCACACTGCTGACACATTTGTCTTTTCTCAACACTTCTGACACATTTGTCTTTTCTCCACACTGCTGACACATTTGTCTTTTCTCCACACTGCTGACACATTTGTCCTTTCTCCACACTGCTGACACATTTGTCCTTTCTCCACAATGATGACACATTTGTCTTTTCTCCACACTGCTGACAGATTTGTCCTTTCTCCACACTGCTGACACATTTGTCTTTTCTCCACACTGCTGACACATTTGTCCTTTCTCCACACTGCTGACAGATTTGTCCTTTCTCCACAATGATGACACATTTGTCTTTTCTCCACAGTGCTGACACATTTGTCTTTTCTCCACACTGCTGACAGATTTGTCCTTTCTCCACAATGATGACACATTTGTCCTTTCTCCACACTGCTGACAGATTTGTCCTTTCTCCACACTGCTGACACATTTGTCCATTTGTCT
>NC_134894.1:1987500-1990000 GCF_041734735.1 Babylonia areolata | reverse complement strand
GGAGTGGGAGTGGTGGAGGGGAGGAGTCAGTGTGCGTGACATGCACACATCTCTCGTTGCCCCCTCCCCCCTTCCCCCTGTGCCATGACTGTCGCCGCTGCCCTCCCAGCCACTCGTCACACGATTCCCCCAACACTCCGGGTGCACTGGTGTTTGGCTGATCCAGCTGTCCAGCCACCCGTCACTCGCTTCAGTGCTTGACTGATTGGCTGATTGACACTGCTTGGTTTGTCTGCTGACAGCTGTCACAGTGAGTTGTGTACTTCTTCTTTCTTTGGGCTGTGTTCTGCTGATGGGGATCAACAACATATGTCGCGGCAGTCTTTGATGATAACAATACCACTACAACTACTACTGCTATTAATAATAGTAGTAGTGACAATAATGATAATAATAATAATAACGACAATGACAATAACAATGATAACAATAATGATGATGCATGATGCAGCAGCAGTTCATGATGTATTGGCTGATACATAATGTAGCAGTTGTACATAAGGTATTGGCCGATGTGTGACGTAGCAGCAGTCCATAGAATGACTAATGTACGACATAGCAGCAATCCATGTGTCCACTGATGCATAATGTATCAAACGTTCATTATGCATTGACCGATGTATGATGTATCAGCTCATGATGCATTGACCAATGTATGATGTAGCAGCTCGTGATGCATTGACTGATGTATGACAGAGCAACAGTCCATGCATTGACCGATGTATGGTGTAGCTCATGATGCATTGACCGATGTATGATGTAGCTCATGATGCATTGACCGATGTATGGTGTAGCTCATGATGCATTGACCGATGTATGATGTAGCTCATGATGCATTGACTGATGTATGGTGTAGCTCATGATGCATTGACTGATGTATGATGTAGCTCATGATGCATTGACCGATGTATGGTGTAGCTCATGATGCATTGACTGATGTATGGTGTAGCTCATGATGTATTGACCGATGTATGGTGTAGCTCATGATGCATTGACCGATGTATGGTGTATCTCATGATGCATTGACCGATGTATGGTGTAGGTCATGATGTATTGACCGATGTATGGTGTAGCTCATGATGCATTGACCGATGTATGATGTAGCTCATGATGTATTGACCGATGTATGATGTAGCTCATGATGCATTGACCGATGTATGATGTAGCTCATGATGTATTGACCGATGTATGATGTAGCTCATGATGTATTGACCGATGTATGACGGAGCAACAGCTGTTACGATTTTGTTCCAAAAGACTTTTTATAAATTCCACGGTTATTCCATCACCACCTGGGCTGGATCCATTTTTCACTAGTTTGATAGCTGTGGTTGTTTCTTCAACTGTTACCTGTCCTTCACAGGACGCAGCTTCATCTTGGTCTGACTTGGGGAATTCTTCATCAGAAATAAAATCATCTATGGCTGTGTTGATATCCTCTGTTCCAATTTCTAAAGATTGAGTGTATCATTTAGAGCAGTATTTCACTTGTTCTGCTAAAATTCCTTCTTGGTCCTCAACTAATTTTCCTTCACTGGTCTTGATCCTGGTCATGGTATTGCTTTTCACCCTTGCTTTTTCTAAGCTGAAAAAACCTTGAGTATTTTTCTCTCCCTCCTCTACCCATTCAGCGCGTGCTCGTGTTTGTGTTCCCGTTGTTTTCGCGAGTGCAGTAATATCCATCTGACGTTTTATACTTAACATTTCATCGTTATATTGTTTGTTGTCTGTATGTGTGATTATAGGTCTTCAAATTCACTGAGGCGTGCCTATAACTGTACTTTGTCATTTCCCTTCTTGCAGCCATGGTGTAGGCCGTAACTGAAACAAACAAATAAAAACTCTATTTTGCAAAGTTCCCTTCGTTCAACAGAACTGTTTCCTGTTTGACTCGTCAGGTGTTAATACTTTATCTAACATATAATTTTTGCTCTTTACAAAATTAACATCTTTCAAATAGCTGTTATAGAAACGCCAGTGTCCAGGGACCATCACAAAGTAAGTTTTCTTCGCTTCGACGACAATCGCTTTATGATCTGTGCTAGCAACTGTAAGACGTCAGACGAAACACAATCGTGTGGCGCCAATTCACTCGCAAAGCCTGCAATAAATGGGTGGAAACGACACCACGTGAAATCTTTTTCTGTCTCGTGAAAAATTCTCCAGACATCGGTCAACCCGTGCGTGTTTGTGAACTGTCTGAACTTTTTCCACTGAGCAACAGTCCATGCATTGACGGATGAATGATGTAGCAGTTGATGATGTATTGACTAATGTGAGACAGACAACAGTCCATGCATTGACGGATGAATGATGTAGCAGTTGATGATGTATTGACTAATGTGAGACAGACAACAGTCCATGCATTGACGGATGAATGATGTAGCAGCTGATGATGTATTGACTGATGGACTTGTTTGTCTGTCCACTGATGATGATCAATACCTATTGGAACGTGATCCCAGGTTATGACTTAGATGTTGTCCGCTATTCTTTAACC
>NC_134894.1:1970000-1982500 GCF_041734735.1 Babylonia areolata | reverse complement strand
TGTCATGAGGGCAACAGTAAACGCATGAATAAAACATCTCTCTCTCTCTCTCTCTCTCTCTCTCTCTCGTTTACGTGAGATATATATATATAAAGTGTGTGTGTGTGTGTGTGTGTGTGTGTGTGTGTGTGTGTGTGTGTGTGTCTGCGTGTGTGATGAAGAGAGAATTGAACTGAATTGAATCCAGTTCGATTCAACCTTATTTAATGAGGGAAGTGGAGGAAGCCATGGCATGCATTATTCATTTGGCCCTCAGAGCAAAGAAATTAAATAAACTGCAAACAAGAGAGACTGACAGACAGAGAGATAGAATAAACATAAGAAGAATGTAAATATGCCTACTAAAACGGACAGTTCACACACACACACACACACACACACACACACACACACACACACACACACACACACACACACACACACACACACACACACATGATGAATATGCACAAACACATTACCATTCCTAATCGTAACAGAAGTTTTAGTGTATGCTATTTCATGTTAACATTTCATATTTAAGAAGAATGACACTGTTATTCAGGCTGATTTATAGTATTATGTATTTTCCCCTTACACATTTGTTTTGGAAAGAGCTTCTAAATGAAATGATCTGTTTTGAAAAGAAAGGCATATAACTGTATAAAGAGCTCGGCCTAAAGAAATCAATTCTAAAAAGAGGTATTTCAGCTTATCAAAGTGTCTATTGGTGTTTATTGGAAAGCTGTCTACAATAGCAGATGGAACTGTTGTAACTACGTTACGCATCAGCAGATCCCTATGTTCTAGTTTTAGGTACAGCGGAAGACAATGGTATATAATCAACAGTGGTTAATAGGCTGGATTTTAAAAGAACTAGTTTAACTGCACGTTTATGTAATCTATTAACAGGTTTTAGAATGTTCGCACTAGCGGAGGAGTGCGGCAGAATGGTTGGCATTCATCTGCCAATACATCGAGCCCGTCAGGGCCTGGGTTCGAATCCCGCTGTCCTGAAGAAAATGAAAATGAGCCGAATCCCATACTGTCGTGTGTGTGTGTGTGTGTGTGTGTGTGTGTGTGTGTGTGTGTGTGTGTGTGTGTGTGTGTGTGTGTGTGTGTGTGTTCGTTCGTTCGTCTTCAGTTTAACGTCTTTCCACTTGAAGTGATATTAGACGGAAAAAAACCCACAAAAAAACCGTGGGGGTAGGGGCTGTGAGAGGGGGTGGGGATAAAAGTGTGTGTATGTGTGGAGGGTGAATAGGGAGAGACAACGCTAGGAAAAATGGAAACGTTATAAACGCCAACATCAAACAACTATAACAAATGTCCTATTGGACTACGCAGCAAACCTTCTGCAACAGCAAATAACATATTGGAATTGTTAATAACACATTCAAAAGAACTTTTGAAGTCTGGTAAAAAACATTTTAGATTCTGACATTCGAATATGATATGGTTGCTAGATATATGTTCTCCACATATGCACCTAACATCTTTGCTGAACTTAGTTATAAAAGCGTTCAGTTTTATCCTGTTTGATAATGTATGGATCTGCCTTAATCTTATTGAATTACTCTATGTATTTGACTGTGTGTGTGTGTGTGTGTGTGTGTATTCACATGCATGTCATTGAAATGCACGTTTTATGATGGGATTGTCAGTGTGAGCAACGCGACACACATGTGGAGCACAGGTAGGTTCTCACCGCGAGGACCCTACTCCCCATCCTCCCCCCCTGCCCCCCCCCACACCCCCCCCCAACACCTCCCTCCCCAGTCAGGACGACTCCATCATACCTGTAAGTCAACAGTCCGCGCACTGCAGGAGGGAGTTGAGGTGAAGGGGGGGTGGGGGGGGGCCCATCGACCAGTGAACACAGGTTGCAGTGCAGTCCGCTTTGTCAGGTCGTTAGTAACGATGGGCAGGTAGTGTCAACAAGTGTTCATCGCTGTACGTGCCGTCAGCCGCCCGCCGTGTGTGTGTGTGTGTGTGTGTGTGTGTGTGTGTGTGTGCGTGTGTGTGTGTGTGTGTGTGTGTGTGTGTGTGTGCAGGTTCTTGTGTACTTTATTTGTGTGTGATGTGATGAGCGAGGCGTCCTGCCGTCACCTTACTCAGTGTTGGCGGTCTCTGCCTGGGGTCCGTGTTGATAGAGCTCGGGGAAACATAGACCCCAGGAAACATAGACCTGGGGGAACACAGGGACAATCTCTTGTGCTTGTTCCTCGGAGACTGATTAGTGTTGGGAGATTGTGGTTATGTGCAGTCCCCCGTGGAAAAAGAAGAAGAAAGTTCGAATGTTCAGAAAACGTGCTACTTTGTGGAACGTTATTTCTTCCTCCTGCTTTTTCTGTTCCTGTTTCTGTTCTTCAAGTTGTGGCTTTTCTAGCTCAGATCACTTCAGCTGACTTGGTTCGGGACCAGTCAAGACAAGCATTACAGCTTCATGAAGATGGACAGGGACCAGTCAAGACAAACATTACAGCTTCATGAAGATGGACAGGGACCAGTCAAGACAGCATTACAGCTTCATGAAGATGGACAGTGACCAGTCAAGACAGCATTACAGCTTCATGAAGATGGACAGGGACCAGTCAAGACAAACATTACAGCTTCATGAAGATGGACAGTGACCAGTCAAGACAGCATTACAGCTTCATGAAGATGGACAGGGACCAGTCAAGACAAGCATTACAGCTTCATGAAGATGGACAGTGACCAGTCAAGACAAACATTACAGCTTCATGAAGATGGACAGTGACCAGTCAAGACAAACATTACAGCGTCATGAAGATGAACAGTCAGCCAGAACCAAACCGCTAAACCCTGGAGGGAAACTAAATGACAGTCCACTGGCCCGGCACTGACGAAACTGATGGATCCTGAGTGACGGGGCAGCTTGACATGACCAGGGGTTCCGTGAAGGACATCACGGACACTGTGCACCCCTCACGGACACTGTGCACCCCTCACGGACACTGTGCACCCCTCACGGACACTGTGCACTCCTCACGGACATTGCACCCCTCACGGACACTGTGCACCCCTCACGGACACTGTGCACCCCTCACGGACACTGTGCACTCCTCACGGACACTGCGCACCCCTCACGGACACTGCGCACCCCTCGCGGACATTGCACCCCTCACGGACACTGTGCACTCCTCACGGACACTGTGCACCCCTCACGGACATTGCACCCCTCACGGACACTGTGCACCCCTCACGGACACTGTGCACTCCTCACGGACATTGCACCCCTCACGGACACTGTGCACCCCTCACGGACACTGTGCACTCCTCACGGACACTGCGCACCCCTCACGGACACTGCGCACCGCTCGCGGACATTGCACCCCTCACGGACACTGTGCACTCCTCACGGACACTGCGCACCCTCGCGGACATTGCACCCCTCACGGACACTGTGCACTCCTCACGGACACTGCGCACCCCTCACGGACACTGTGCACCCCTCACGGACACACTGACAGGGTCATGGCCGTGACGGTCACGTGGCTGGGGGACCAGCAGCGCCCTCTGACGGCCCCCATAGGAAGCGGGGTGTCCCAGTGGTTCCCAGGACGCAGAGGACCATGTCAGCTCTCCGAGGCCGTCTCCCCTGCCCCGGTAGGTGGCTGGCTCAGCTCCCTCCTCTCCGCTGCTGTTCATGTTGAACAGCTTTCCCCAGCCTGCCCGTCCCGGCGTTGACCGTCTCTCTGCCTCTCTCTTCACTTCACCTAAAACTCTTCTCTTTCCACAGTCTGTCCGTCCCGGCGTTAACCCTCTCTCTGCCTCTCTCTTCACTTCACCTAAAGCTCTTCTCTTTCCACAGCCTGCCCGTCCCGGCGTTAACCCTCTCTCTGCCTCTCTCTTCACTTCACCTAAAACTCTTCTCTTTCCACATTTGTCCGTCCCGGCGTTAACCCTCTCTCTGCCTCTCTCTTCACTTCACCTAAAGCTCTTCTCTTTCCACAGCCTGCTCTCTGCCTCTCTCTTCCCTTCACCTAAAACTCTTCTCTTTCCACAGCCTGCTGTCTGCCTCTCTCTTCCCTTCACCTAAAACTCTTCTCTTTCCACAGCCTGCTGTCTGCCTCTCTCTTCCCTTCACCTAAAACTCTTCTCTTTCCACAGCCTGCCCGTCCCGGCGTTAACCCTCTCTCTGCCTCTCTCTTCACTTCACCTAAAACTCTTCTCTTTCCACAGCCTGCTGTCTGCCTCTCTCTTCCCTTCACCTAAAACTCTTCTCTTTCCACAGCCTGCTGTCTGCCTCTCTCTTCCCTTCACCTAAAACTCTTCTCTTTCCACAGCCTGCTCTCTGCCTCTCTCTTCCCTTCACCTAAAACTCTTCTCTTTCCACAGCTGTCCGTCCCGGCGTTAACCCTCTCTCTGCCTCTCTCTTCACTTCACCTAAAACTCTTCTCTTTCCACAGCTGTCCGTCAGTCTCTGGCCCATGCCTCCCTGTTCACTGCATGTGTGTCAAGTCTGAGAGAGACCGGAGTGTGTGTTGAGGGAGGGAAGGGGTGGTGGTGGTCATGTGTTGTTCTTTTATTTGAAACGCCCTGAGCTCTTAGGGAAGAAAGGGATCCATAGACTACCAATGAGCATTTTTCTTTTTTTCTTTTTTTTCTTTTTTTTATTATCAATATATTACAATGATTAAGATTCTGATTCATAGTAGCAGTAATAGTAATCATAACAACCATAACGAAGTGCTCTTCTGTAGCGCTGTTCATCACTGAGAGGGTCACGGCATCACAATGTAACATTAACAAGAACATTGTCAACAACACACACACACACACACACACACACACACACACACACACACACACACACAGGGAGAGAGAGAAAGACCCGCGCTCTAGGTGTGGGTGGAGCATGTCCTACAGTGTTCTGGGTGTGGGTGGAGCATGTCCTACAGTGTTCTGGGTGTGGGTGGAGCATGTCCTACAGTGTTCTGGGTGTGGGTGGAGCATGTCCTACAGACAGTGTTCTGGGTGTGGGTGGAGCATGTCCTACAGTGTTCTGGGTGTGGGTGGAGCATGTCCTACAGTGTTCTGGGTGTGGGTGGAGCATGTCCTACAGTGTTCTGGGTGTGGGTGGAGCATGTCCTACAGACAGTGTTCTGGGTGTGGGTGGAGCATGTCCTACAGTGTTCTGGGTGTGGGTGAAGCATGTCCTACAGTGTTCTGGGTGTGGGTGGAGCATGTTCTACAGTGTTCTGGGTGTGGGTGGAGCATGTCCTACAGACAGTGTTCTGGGTGTGGGTGGAGCATGTCCTCCAGACAGTGTTCTGGGTGTGTGTGAAGCATGTCCTGCAGTGTTCTGGGTGTGGGTGGAGCATGTCCTACAGACAGTGTTCTGGGTGTGGGTGGAGCATGTCCTACAGACAGTGTTCTGGGTGTGGGTGGAGCATGTCCTACAGTGTTCTGGGTGTGGGTGGAGCATGTCCTACAGACAGTGTTCTGGGTGTGGGTGGAGCATGTCCTACAGTGTTCTGGGTGTGGGTGGAGCATGTCCTACAGACAGTGTTCTGGGTGTGGGTGGAGCATGTCCTACAGACAGTGTTCTGGGTGTGTGTGAAGCATGTCCTGCAGTGTTCTGGGTGTGGGTGGAGCATGTCCTACAGACAGTGTTCTGGGTGTGGGTGGAGCATGTCCTACAGTGTTCTGGGTGTGGGTGGAGCATGTCCTACAGTGTTCTGGGTGTGAGTGGAGCATGTCCTACAGTGTTCTGGGTGTGAGTGGAGCATGTCCTACAGACAGTGTTCTGGGTGTGGGTGGAGCATGTCCTGCAGTGTTCTGGGTGTGAGTGGAGCATGTCCTACAGACAGTGTTCTGGGTGTGGGTGGAGCATGTCCTACAGTGTTCTGCGTGTGGGTGGAGCATGTCCTACAGACAGTGTTCTGGGTGTGTGTGAAGCATGTCCTGCAGTGTTCTGGGTGTGGGTGGAGCATGTCCTGCAGTGTTCTGGGTGTCAGTGGAGCATGTCCTACAGACAGTGTTCTGGGTGTGGGTGGAGCATGTCCTACAGTGTTCTGGGTGTGGGTGGAGCATGTCCTACAGACAGTGTTCTGGGTGTGGGTGGAGCATGTCCTACAGTGTTCTGGGTGTGGGTGGAGCATGTCCTACAGACAGTGTTCTCGGTGTGGGTGGAGCATGTCCTGCAGTGTTCTGGGTGTGGGTGAAGCATGTCCTACAGTGTTCTGGGTGTGGGTGGAGCATGTCCTACAGTGTTCTGGGTGTGGGTGGAGCATGTCCTGCAGTGTTCTGGGTGTGGGTGGAGCATGTCCTACAGACAGTGTTCTGGGTGTGAGTGGAGCATGTCCTACAGTGTTCTGGGTGTGGGTGGAGCATGTCCTACAGACAGTGTTCTGGGTGTGGGTGGAGCATGTCCTACAGACAGTGTTCTGGGTGTGGGTGGAGCATGTCCTACAGACAGTGTTCTGGGTGTGGGTGGAGCATGTCCTGCAGTGTTCTGGGTGTGAGTGGAGCATGTCCTACAGTGTTCTGGGTGTGGGTGGAGCATGTCCTACAGTGTTCTGGGTGTGGGTGGAGCATGTCCTACAGACAGTGTTCTGGGTGTGTGTGAAGCATGTCCTGCAGTGTTCTGGGTGTGGGTGGAGCATGTCCTGCAGTGTTCTGGGTGTGGGTGGAGCATGTCCTGCAGTGTTCTGGGTGTGGGTGGAGCATGTCCTACAGACAGTGTTCTGGGTGTGGGTGGAGCATGTCCTACAGTGTTCTGGGTGTGGGTGGAGCATGTCCTACAGACAGTGTTCTGGGTGTGGGTGGAGCATGTCCTACAGTGTTCTGGGTGTGGGTGGAGCATGTCCTGCAGACAATGTGAGGAGACAGTCAGTTATCTGAATGACGCTCACCCCCGAAAGCGGAGTATGGCTGCGTACATGGCGGGGTAAAAACGAGTATCGTGTAGAAACGAGTGAACGTGGGAGGTGCAGCTGACGACCGCCGAAGAAGAAGAAGAATGACGCACAAGACAGAGTGAAGATGTAATCACCTGTCATCCTTCGGCAACCTGTCATCCACTGAACCCACTGGCCTCCCCTCCACCCCCACCCTCACCCCCACCCCCCACACCCCTCCCTTTCTCTCCCACACTCATTCTCCCACATCTCCTTCATTTTCTTTTTCTTTTCTTTTTTTCTTTTTTGTTTTAGATAGAAGTTGTTGTTTTTTCTATGTGACCGGCATACATACAGGGCAGATGATTATCACTGCTGGCACAAATGTTTCCGCGCGCGCGCGCGCGCGCGTGTGTGTGTGTGTGTGTGTGTGTTTGTATTTGTGCGTGTGTGTGTGCGTGCGTGCGTGTGTGTGTGTGTGTGTGTGTGTGTGTGTGTGTGTGTGTGTGTGTGAAGATGTGTCCACAGGCTGTGCGAATGTGTAGGTATGTGAGGTGAGGCCTAGATGAACGTGTATGTGTACAGGTCTGAGTAAATGTGTAGGTATGTGTACAGACCTAGATGAGTGTGTGTGTGTGTGTGTGTGTGTGTGTGTGTGTGTGTGTGTGTGTGTGTGTTTCAGTTTCAGTTTCAGTTTCAGTAGCTCAAGCAGGCGTCACTGCGTTCGGACAAATCCATATACGTTACACCACATCTGCCAAGCAGATGCCTGACCAGCAGCGTAACCCAACGCGCTTAGTCAGGCCTTGAGAGAGAAAAAAAAGAAAAAAAGGTGAATAAATAATAGATAAGCTTACATAAATAAATAAATAAATAAATAATAATTATAATATGAAAAGGTAGTCGAAATGATAATAATAATAATAATAATAATAGAATAATAATAATAATTAATAAATAAATAAGACAACAATGATGATAAATAAGCAAATAAATGTAAAACATGAAGACACACATTCAAACATGCACCCACACATGCATAACAGATATGCACCAAACATGCAGTTTCATAGATATGAAAGCACAGTCAAATACATATAAACGTACATGAGCTCCAACACACACACACACCACACACATTATCCTGCACCTCCTCTACCCCCCTCCTCCACACACTCATTTCTAGTCTATGTATCGCAGCTTCCACGGCACACACACACACACACACACACACACAGATGAACACTTACTTGTACAAACACACGCACACACGCCCATATCTCCCCCCCCCAACCCCCCCTCCCCCCCCCGAACACACACACACACACACACACACACACACACATATATATATATATATATATATATATATATATATATATATATATATATATATATATATATATATATATATACGTTCCAATATCCTGTTGCTCCCACAGCGTAGGCATGCAAATGTGTGTGTGTGTGTGTGTGTGTGTGTGTGTGTGTGTACAGGTCCAAGTGAACGTGTACGAATGTGAAAAGCCTAGATGAATGTGTTGATGTGTGTACAGCCTAGATGGTTGTGTAGGATGTGCTAAGGTGCGTGTAGAGGCCTAGGTAAATGTACTGGTGTGTGTAGAGGCCTAGGTAAATGTATAGGTGTGTGTAGAGGCCTAGGTAAATGTATAGGTGCGTGTAGAGGCCTAGGTAAATGTACTGGTGTGTGTAGAGGCCTAGGTAAATGTATAGGTGTGTGTAGAGGCCTAGGTAAATGTATAGGTGTGTGTAGAGGCCTAGGTAAATGTATAGGTGCGTGTAGAGGGCTAGGTAAATGTGTATGTGTGTCTAAAAGCCTACGTCATGGAAGAACCATGTTGTTGTCGCTCTGTGAACGGCAGTGCAGTTGTGTGGTGAATAGTTCTGTAGCTATCTGAAGGGTTGTGTAGTTATGTGGTGAACAGTTCTGTAACTCTCTGAAGGGTTTTGTAGTTATGTGGTGAACAGTTCTGTAGCTCTCTGAAGGGCTGTGTAGTTATGTGGTGAACAGTTCTGTAGCTATCTGAAGGGCAGTGTAGTTATGTGGTGAACAGTTCTGTAGCTCGCTGAAGGGCTGTGTAGTTATGTGGTGAACAGTTCTGTAGCTCTCTGAAGGGCTGTGTAGTTATGTGGTGAACAGCTCTGTAGCTCTCTGAAGGGCAGTGTAGTTATGTGGTGAACAGTTCTGTAGCTATCTGAAGGGCTGTGTAGTTATGTGGTGAACAGCTCTGTAGCTCTCTGAAGGGCTGTGTAGTTATGTGGTGAACAGTTCTGTAGCTATCTGAGGGTCTGTGTAGTTATGTGGTGAACAGTTCTGTAGCTCTCTGAAGGGCAGTGTAGTTGTGTGTTGAACCTATCTGAAGGTCTGTGTAGTTATGTGGTGAACAGTTCTGTAACTATCTGAAGGTCTGTGTAGTTATGTGGTGAACAGTTCTGTAACTATCTGAAGGGCTGTGTAGTTATGTGGTGAACAGTTCTGTAGCTATCTGAAGGGCCGTGTAGTTTTGTGGTGAACCTATCTGAAGGGATGTGTAGTTATGTGGTGAACAGATCTTCTATAGCTCTCTGAAGGGCTGTGTAGTTATGTGGTGAACAGTTCTGTAGCTCTCTGAAGGGCTGTGTAGTTATGTGGTGAACAGTTCTATAATTATCTGAAGGGCTGGGTAGTTATGTGGTGAACAGTTCTGTAGCTATCTGAATGTCTGTGTAGTTATGTGGTGAACAGTTCTGTAGCTATCCGAAGGGCTGTGTAGTTATGTGGTGAACAGACCTTCTGTGGCTATCTGAAGGGTTGTGTAGTTATATGTTGAACAGAGCTTCTGTAGCTATCTGAAGGGCTGTGTAGTTATGTGGTGAACCTATCTGGAGGGCTATGTAGTTATGTGGTGAACAGTTCTGTAGCTATCTAAAGGGCTGTGTAGTTATTTGGTGAACAGTTCTATAACTATCTGAAGGGCTGTGTAGTTATGTGGTGAACAGTTCTGTACTCTCTGAAGGGGTGTGTAGTTATGTGGTGAACAGTTTTGTAGCTCTCTGAAGGGGTATGTAGTTATGTGGTGAACAGTTCTGTAGATCTCTGAAGGGCTGTGTAGTTATGTAGTGAACAGTTCTGTAGCTATCTGAAGGGCTGTGTAGTTGTGTAGTTCGGACTCCAGTGATAAACTCAATCTTCTGCAGCCCCCTTCATGTTCATATGTTGACTGTCAACGTGAGCGGCATGCACACAATACCTCAAGCCGTCACCACGGCCTTTTATCTGAGTCACTGTTCACATCACAATGAAAACATCTCCTGCATGCAGCCACACACACACACACATGCACACACGCACACACACAGACACAGACAATATATTCACACACTATTGATTTGTAAGCGCCGCCAATATCCAGCACAGAGGCTACATATTGAGTGATCTCCTGTCTCCAAACTTCTAACTACGTCTGAGTAGACAGGGTGGGGGAGGGGGAGGGGGATGGGGAACGAGAAAGAAAGAGAGGACACACACACACACACACACACACACACACACACACACACACACACACACACACTTGCTTGTTTGCTTTCTTGCCTGGTCGTCATATTTGTGTGACGACACCCATAGGTTCCTGAAGTAAATGAAGTGGAAAAAGGAAACAAACAAACAAACAAAAAACAACAACAAACAACAAACAACAAAAAACAAACAAACAAATTACAGAAAAGATATCAACGAGTTGGCAAAGCTTAAAAACATTGTAATCTGTGACACTTTAATGTGGCCCTTTGGTTCTTATGACGTGGGTAAAAGCCTCAGCATATTTTCATTGCATGACAAAACGTTAGAATGAACGAATGAATATTTTGAAAGCAAAAAAGAAAGCAAAACAAATTATTTTGCACACACAGAGAGAGAGAGACAGACAGACAGACAGACAGACAGACAGACAGAGACAGACACAGACACAGAGAGACAGAGACAGAGAGTTTGATGATAAATCTTATTAAAAGTCATTTCCCCCTCCCTCTGTGTCTCTCTGTCTCTATCTCTCTCTCGCTGTCTCTCTCTCTCTCTCTTTCACACACGCAAAGAATGAATGAATGAATTTTGATTGAATTTTCTTTAATGAGGGAAGTGGAATAAGCAAAGACATGTTGTTGTTTTTCATCCGGCCCTCAGGGCAAAGAAATTAAACAAACAAACAAAACAAAAAAAAAAATACAATACCACCACTACTACTACTGCTACATCTAAGTGAATAAGATAAAATAAATGATGATGAAAAGAAGAGAGAAAAAACACAATAATGTCATCTCAAGAAAGACAAATACAAATACTGAAATAGACACATCGCACACACACACACCGAGCACACTTGCATGTGCATAAATATGTAACCATCCTTAATCATAATAACAACTACAATGCAAATACTAATACTAATAATAACAGTAACAGCGCATGGTATTTTAGTTAACATTACCTGTTTAAGGAGAATGGCATGGTATTTTAGTTAACATTACCTGTTTAAGGAGAATGGCATGGTATTTTAGTTAACATTACCTGTTTAAGGAGAAGGGCATGGTATTTCATTTAACATTACCTGTTTAAGGAGAAGGGCATTGTATTTTAGTTAACATTACCTGTTTAAGGAGAAGGGCATGGTATTTTAGTTAACATTACCTGTTTAAGGAGAAGGGCATGGTATTTCATTTAACATTACCTGTTTAAGGAGAATGGCATGGTATTTTAGTTAACATTACCTGTTTAAGGAGAAGGGCATGGTATTTCATTTAACATTACCTGTTTAAGGAGAAGGGCATTGTATTTTAGTTAACATTACCTGTTTAAGGAGAAGGGCATGGTATTTCATTTAACATTACCTGTTTAAGGAGAAGGGCATGGTATTTTAGTTAACATTACCTGTTTAAGGAGAAGGGCATGGTATTTTAGTTAACATTACCTGTTTAAGGAGAAGGGCATGGTATTTTAGTTAACATTACCTGTTTAAGGAGAAGGGCATTGTATTTTAGTTAACATTACCTGTTTAAGGAGAAAGGCATGGTATTTTAGTTAACATTACCTGTTTAAGGAGAAGGGCATGGTATTTTAGTTAACATTACCTGTTTAAGGAGAAGGGCATGGTATTTTAGTTAACATTACCTGTTTAAGGAGAAGGGCATTGTATTTTAGTTAACATTACCTGTTTAAGGAGAAGGGCATGGTATTTCATTTAACATTACCTGTTTAAGGAGAAGGGCATGGTATTTTAGTTAACATTACCTGTTTAAGGAGAAAGGCATTGTCACTCAGGCTGATTTACATCATTTTTTTATTTTCCATTTTATCAAACTTTTTTTTTTGAAGAGTTTCTGAAGTGAACACTACCAGTTATCTGTTTTAAAAAGGAAGGCAGATGATGTCAGTTCGAACCACCACTGTATGAAAGGCTTGACTGAAAGAGCTCAGTTCTTGGAAGAGTTATTGTAAGTTTATGAAAGTGTCTATTGCTGTTTATTGGAAAGTTATCTACAAAACCAGGAGGAGCTGCTCCAGCAACTACTTTGTGCAGAAACAGAGCCTTGTATTCTAGTCTTAGATATAGTGGAAGAATGTTCAATGATTTATAATCAGCAGTGGTTAATGAGCTG
>NC_134894.1:1950000-1967500 GCF_041734735.1 Babylonia areolata | reverse complement strand
AAAAAACGAAAAAAACAAACAAACAAAAAACCAGACAAACAATGAAAAACACAAACAGAAAAAAAAAGTTTAAACAGTTGGAGTATTTCCTGAATGAGTGGAACTGGATTCCACAAAAATAGGCCAGCATGCTGAATGGGGTTACCACACTTCGTTTTCAGTGGGAGATGAGGCCTCGACGGTAGGTTATTGCGTGGATTTTTTTTTTGATTTTTTTTAATTCGATTTTTCTTTTTTTTTTCTTTTCCTTCTTTTCTTTTTCCTTTCTTCCTATACGCAAACACTTTGTAAGGACTGTGTAATAAAGTTATGTATCAACCATCGCTAACATATACATGCATATACATACACACACATAAAGAAATATACATCAGCAACAAAGATTTTTTGTCAGGCAGCCGATTGGAAGTAAGCGATTACTCCAAGAACATTGGTTTGTATGGTATCCATGTGTTCTGAAAATCAGAATACCGTAAATTTTTTCGTGCTCTATATTCTTCTATTTTGTATCTATTTTTAAGCTTACTAAGAAATGCTCTCAAAAGTGGATTAGTTTTGTTCGTTTTACATTGATATACATACTGCTTTGCCAAGAAAAGTATAAAGTAAAAAGTGGTATCAGTATGGAAATGTCGATCAACTCCAAGGATAAGAAGGCTTTTTGTCAACTGCATATTGTGAACATTCATTCATTTTTGATTCACCACTGCGATAAAACCATGCCAGAATTTTTGGATTTCTGGGCAGTTCCAAAACATGTGATCAATGCTGTCTTTTGTAGAGCGGCAAAAATTACAGTTGTCATTATCTGATAATCCCATTTTTTTTCAAAATCACATTTGTCCCTATACACCTATGGACAATTCTCATTTGAAACCATTTCACTTTTACATCAGAAAGTTTGTGTATATAAATGAAAATCATTTTTCCAATCATTTTCAACATCAAAATTTTCGCCCCATTTTGCACAGCATTTTGGTGCGATGTTATTCTCAATGAGTGAGTCAGAATACATTTTCGATCCTTTGACAACAGACATTAACGTTTTAAAACAAAGTGACATAGTAATTTGACTTATTATCATCTACTTTTATTTTAGTATTCCTTATATATTCCGATATTGCAGATTTGTAACCACAAAAAGTAACAAAATCAATATCTACATGATATGTTTGCTTAAATTCTTCACATAACATAAAGTGACCATTTTCTTTCAAAAAGTGTGCAATACAATATACCCCTTTATCTATGTACTTTCGAGACTTAATAATCTTTTTACCTGTTTGAATTCTTCTGTTATAGAAAACTGGTTCAGCAAGAAGTTCTGCTGAGTCTTCACAACAGATAGTGTAGAAGTATGTCCTATAAGCCACCAATACCTCTGACCAAAAACTATTTGATGTCGTGAATGTCATAATAATTTCGGGTCCATATTCATCAATATTATTAAGCAGAGGAAAGTTATATAATGCAATATGTTTCCATTTTGTTATATGGAGTTTTCTGATCCAGGTCAGCTTCAAAGCCACAGCAAAAGTTTTCAAATATGGCAGTCCAAGTCCTCCATTTCTTGTACTTTTGTGAACAGTTTTTCTAATAATATTTTTTTCTCTTTTCCTGTCCCATACAGATTGATAGCATAAGTTCTGTAGACTTTGGAAGAAAATATCAATAAAAACATCCACAAATGTATCAATTTTGAAAGAATGAGTGATTTTAATATTGCCACTCTTCCAATTGGGGTTATCTGTCTCTTTATTCAAATCTTGAATAGGTGTTTTATATCAGCAATTCTTTCTGAGTAGTTTATTTGAGTACAGTCTTTCAAATCGTTAGTAAACCAAACACCTAATATCTTAAATTGTGCAGGGTTCCATTCTATCTGCAAATGATCCATGTAACGAACTGGGGAGTTTTTACGACTGCCTAACCATATTGCACTTGTTTTTCTAGAGTTCATATAAAATCCTGATTTTCGCCCAAAAATATCTATTATGTCTATGCAAGTTTCAAATGACTTCTTATCACCTGCTAAGAGAAATTCTGTATCGTCAGCATTCTGAGATATTTTGTGTTCTGTATTATCTATAGTAATGCCACGAACATCCTTACATTCACGTACCGTTATAGCCAAAATTTCAACACACATTAAAAACAAATATGGCGATATAGGGTCACCCTGTCTACACCCTCGCTGCACATTAAACCAATTAGAAATCTGATCATTAACAATAACGCATGATTTAATATTGTTATAGAATGTTTCTATCCATCTGCATATGTCTTCTTGAAAGCCAAAAGCCTTCAGTACTTTGGACATAAAGTTCCAACTAACAGAATCAAAAGCTTTCTAGAAGTTCATATTCAAAAGTAATCCAGGCAATATGTTTTCATCTAAATATGCTATTGTATCATAAATAAGTCTAATATTGTCCCCAGTATATCTATGCCTCATGAAACCTGTCTGATCCTCGTTTATAAGTTTTGGCAACACAGTCTTCAAGCGATTCGTTATGCAGGATGATCCAATTTTATGTATTTTCACTTTTTATGAAGTGATATAGGTCTCCATTGCTTTATAAAACGTCTATCTTTGTATCCTTTTGGTATGCATGTTACATTCGTTCACTATTCGTTGAAGGATAATATACAGGAATGGAGGGGAAAGCACAATATATATATATATATACATATATATATATATATATATATATATATATATATATATATATATATATATATATATATATATATATATAGAGAGAGAGAGAGACAGACAGACAGACAGACAGACAGAGAGGGACACACACACACACACACACACACACACACACACACACACACACAGAGAGTCTGTGTTATTCAGTTCTTGAACCGTACGAAACAACATACATATATCACAGACAAACAGAATAAAGAAATAGATTCGGAATAAGATAACTTCATGTGTACAATTTGAACCCAAAACTCAATACGTGTTTATATGAAAACAAGCATCCACATAAATAAATTCATCGAACGTGGCACATAAAAACTGGCAAATAAAAGAAAAACCAAACAAATAAATTGGTGATAAAATAATTTTATGGGTGAAATTTGACCCTGAAATTCAGCGTGTGGTTGAAGAAAAGCTGGCAGCCACATAAAAGTCACCGGACATGGCACATAAGGCCGACGTTCATTGTGAGACAGCTGTCAACTGCTACAAGCACCAGTCTGACTGTGTTCGTTGTACCTGTCGCACGTGCAGGACTAACTTGTGACGTTGTTGCTTGTCAACTGTGAAGGTGGGTTGTTTCCACACAGATGATGTTATTTTGTTTTAGATTTGTTTTAAGGAAGAAGAAATAGAGTTGTTTCAGTGGGTTGTTTTTTGTTGTTGGTTTGTGTGTGTGTGTGTGTGTGTGTGTGTGTGTGTGTGTGTGTGTGTATGAAAATTATTGATTTAAGTTTTGTTTAAAAAAAAACACCCAAAAAAACATAACAATATAACATATTTCTAATGAAAAACTAACAACTATAACAGCGAACCAACTGGACTATTTAACAAGGAGTTGAAAAAGTCATACATTAGCAATGGACTGCTGAAGATCGTCAACACTGAAGATGATTTCAGTTCAGGGATTTGAGACTTTAGCATATCGCAAGTTGGTATATGATCGGCTGTTATGTGAGCACCACAGATGCAAGAAACATTACTGACATATTTTGTCCTAAAACAATTCATTTTCCATCTGCAGATTAGAGAAATGATTTGCCTCTTATGAAAATCATTATGGTAATGTTTTCCCATGAAACCATACATTTTCTTTATGTTCTTATGTAACTCCGAGTTACCGGTGTGTTTTTCTTCAAACTGAAATTTTGACCATTGGACTTTTTCTACCATGGTGTAACATTCCTGTAGTGAAAGCGAAATATTTAAATCTAACTCCTTCGTTGAGCTTCTAGCTCCTTTTTTTTTAGCCAAAATGTCAACTTTTTCATTATAGTAAAAACCGC
This sequence comes from Babylonia areolata, assembly GCF_041734735.1. Lineage (NCBI taxonomy): Eukaryota > Metazoa > Mollusca > Gastropoda > Neogastropoda > Buccinidae > Babylonia > Babylonia areolata. Next base: position 1,963,498 of record NC_134894.1, on the reverse strand, counting down.
AATGAGAAGGAATCCAGCAAAAGGTTATGTGGGAGCCTCTTAGTAAGAGTTCGTGAATCAAATGGTTAATTTCAATAATGAGTTCATACCTAACCGTTTCTTTTATAAGTTCAATAGCATGAAGAACTGATTTAGAATCAACACAAAATAGAATCTGAAATATAGTTTTAGGAAAGGATATCATGAAATTTAACGCCATTAGAACTGCTATGAGTTCAGCTGTGAAGATGGATTTATTCTCTCCCAGTTGAAAAGAGTTTTGAAAGTTAAGGTCAGGAATAACGAAAGCAGCACCAGCTCTATCATTCACAACAGAGCCGTCTGTAAAACTCTTTAGATGATTAAGGTATTTCTCTTCCAAATGGATTCCTACATGCGATGTAAGTAAATTTATGTTGTCATCTTTGGTCAGATCAGTGTGATCGATATCAAACTGCGCTCTTTGAAGTTCCCATACAGGTGTAGGTGATACAACAGACCTTTTAGCAAAATGTGGGGTTTTATTCACGCCGGTATTTGTTAAAATACTTGACGTGTATGTTCCCAGTGTGGTATGAGAGGATATAGATCTAGCTCTCTTTGGAAAATCGCGGTCGGATTTGAGATTTATTTCCGATTCCAAATCATTTTCGTCCGTTAAACTTATCAAGACAAATTTGCTACACGCAAGTTCCCTTTGATCCTCTAATGGTAGTACTCCCGCTGCACTGTACGTTTTCTTACTGGAAGCATGGACTGGTGAGCCCAGTGCCAGTTTATATGCTCTGCAGTCTATGCTTTGAATTTTTTTCAATAAATATTTCGGTGCACTGAAGTATACTTCTTGTGCATACATAAGTTTTGACCGAACAAGTGATGTGCAAAGGTGTAGTATGTGTGTAGTGTGTGTGTGTGTGTGTGTGTTAGTGTGTTAGTGTGTGTGTGTGTGTGTGTTTCATGATTTTTTTAAATTTCATTTTTTGTGGAATGGCTGTGAATAGTAGAATAATGTATTTTGATTGTGTTTTGATTTTGTGCCCATTTTCGCTTTTTTAGCTTTATTCCCTGTTTAGGGCGAGGGCTGGATGTAAAAAAGCATGTTACTTGCTTATCTATTACCCTCGATAATAAAGATTTTGTCTTGTCTTGTCTTGTCTTGTCATCATGTGGCCCAGTAGCTTGTTTAACTCTGCTACACACTTCATGGTTTTTCATGTGGTCCCTGTATGTGATGCCAAAGATCTTCCGGAAGCGTATCATCTCTGTGGCCTGTATCTTATTTTCTAGTTCGGCTTCGAGGTCCATATCTCGCTGGCACAATATACCTGAATCATGAATAGTCCAATTATCATGATTTTATTTCGAGCATTTTTCTAAATTGAACAAATACTCTGTGCCCTTTGTCGTTCTGTCCTCTACCCTGGCTCCGATCCACGGCACCTCTGTTTGTCATTCTGCACTTTGTATGTTTATCTAATTCATCTAACTTTTATTTCACATTCAAATTTTCTGCATGAGATTTTCATCTTCAGGGTTATTGCTTATCTCAATTTGTTGTTGTTTTTTTATTCAGTGTTGAAGAAATAAGACCTTTTTTTCTTTTTTGACAAGAGATTTCTCTCCTGTCGCAGTTGCAGGCAGGACAACAAAGCTTACGGTAAGGTGGAGTGTTCTAACTTCCACACTTCAACACTTACCGCGCTGTGATCAAAGGGGACTATGAATGCACGATCTGCACGTGCATTGTCTCTGTCACACGATACTGATACCTGAATCCCCCTACCCAGCTTAAACTCTTCACCATGCTTAACACCCACAACACGCCACTTGTACATTGCATCAACACTGTTCACCGCCCTCCTGTTACAGTGCATCAACACTGTTCACCGCCCTCCTGTTACAGTGCATCAACACTGTTCACCAGCCCTCCTGTTACAGTGCATCAACACTGTTCACCACCCTCCTGTTACAGTCCATCAACACTGTTCACCACCCTCCTGTTACAGTGCATCAACACTGTTCACCGCCCTCCTGTTACAGTGCATCAACACTGTTCACCACCCTCCTGTTACAGTGCATCAACACTGTTCACCACCCTCCTGTTACAGTGCATCAACACTGTTCACCGCCCTCCTGTTATAGTGCATCAACACTGTTCACTGCCCTCCTGTTACAGTGCATCAACACTGTTCACCACCCTCCTGTTACAGTGCATCAACACTGTTCACCGCCCTCCTGTTATAGTGCATCAACACTGTTCACTGCCCTCCTGTTACAGTGCATCAACACTGTTCACCGCCCTCCTGTTACAGTGCATCAACACTGTTCACCGCCCTCCTGCTACAGTGCATCAACACTGTTCACCGCCCTCCTGCTACAGTGCATCAACACTGTTCACCGCCCTCCTGCTACAGTGCATCAACACTGTTCACCGCCCTCTTGTTACAGTGCATCAACACTGTTCACCGCCCTCCTGTTACAGTGCATCAACACTGTTCACCGCCCTCCTGCTACAGTGCATCAACACTGTTCACCGCCCTCTTGTTACAGTGCATCAACACTGTTCACCGCCCTCCTGCTACAGTGCATCAACACTGTTCACTGCCCTCCTGTTACAGTGCATCACCACTGTTCACCTCCCTCCTGTTACAGTGCATCAACACTGTTCACTGCCCTCCTGTTACAGTGCATCAACACTGTTCACCGCCCTCCTGTTACAGTGCATCAACACTGTTCACTGCCCTCCTGTTACAGTGCATCAACACTGTTCACCTCCCTCCTGTTACAGTGCATCAACACTGTTCACCGCCCTCCTGTTACAGTGCATCAACACTGTTCACTGCCCTCCTGTTACAGTGCATCAACACTGTTCACCGCCCTCCTGTTACAGTGCATCAACACTGTTCACCGCCCTCCTGTTACAGTGCATCAACACTGTTCACTGCCCTCCTGTTACAGTGCATCAACACTGTTCACTGCCCTCCTCCTACAGTGCATCAACACTGTTCACCGCCCTCCTCCTACAGTGCATCAACACTGTTCACCGCCCTCTTGTTACAGTGCATCAACACTGTTCACCGCCCTCCTGTTACAGTGCATCAACACTGTTCACCACCCTCTTGTTACAGTGCATCAACACTGGGCGGTTGTTACAGTGCATCAACACTGTTCACCGCCCTCTTGTTACAGTGCATCAACACTGTTCACCGCCCTCCTGTTACAGTGCATCAACACTGTTCACTGCCCTCCTGTTACAGTGCATCAACACTGTTCACCGCCCTCCTGTTACAGTGCATCAACACTGTTCACTGCCCTCCTGTTACAGTGCATCAACACTGTTCACCGCCCTCCTGTTACAGTGCATCAACACTGTTCACCGCCCTCCTGCTACAGTGCATCAACACTGTTCACCGCCCTCTTGTTACAGTGCATCAACACTGTTCACCGCCCTCCTGTTACAGTGCATCAACACTGTTCACCACCCTCTTGTTACAGTGCATCAACACTGGGCGGTTGTTACAGTGCATCAACACTGTTCACCGCCCTCTTGTTACAGTGCATCAACACTGTTCACCGCCCTCTTGTTACAGTGCATCAACACTGGGCGGTTGTTACAGTGCATCAACACTGTTCACCGCCCTCTTGTTACAGTGCATCAACCCTGTTCACCGCCCTCTTGTTACAGTGCATCAACACTGTTCACCGCCCTCCTGTTACAGTGCATCAACACTGGGCGGTTGTTACAGTGCATCAACACTGTTCACCGCCCTCTTGTTACAGTGCATCAACACTGTTCACTGCCCTCCTGCTACAGTGCATCAACACTGTTCACTGCCCTCCTGTTACAGTGTATCAACACTGTTCACCGCCCTCTTGTTACAGTGCATCAACACTGTTCACCGCCCTCCTGTTACAGTGCATCAACACTGTTCACTGCCCTCTTGTTACAGTGCATCAACACTGTTCACCGCCCTCTTCTACAGTGCATCAACACTGTTCACTGCCCTCCTGCTACAGTGCATCAACACTGTTCACCGCCCTCCTGTTACAGTGCATCAACACTGTTCACTGCCCTCCTGCTACAGTGCATCAACACTGTTCACTGCCCTCCTGTTACAGTGCATCAACACTGTTCACTGCCCTCCTGGTACAGTGCATCAACACTGTTCACTGCCCTCTTGTTACAGTGCATCAACACTGTTCACTGCCCTCCTGTTACAGTGCATCAACACTGTTCACTGCCCTCTTGTTACAGTGCATCAACACTGTTCACCGCCCTCCTGTTACAGTGCATCAACACTGTTCACCGCCCTCCTGTTACAGTGCATCAACACTGTTCACTGCCCTCCTGTTACATTGCATCAACACTGTTCACTGCCCTCCTGTTACAGTGCATCAACACTGTTCACTGCCCTCCTGTTATAGTGCATCAACACTGTTCACTGCCCTCCTGTTATAGTGCATCAACACTGTTCACTGCCCTCCTGTTACAGTGCATCAACACTGTTCACCGCCCTCCTGTTACAGTGCATCAACACTGTTCACCTCCCTCCTGTTACAGTGCATCAACACTGTTCACCTCCCTCCTGCTAAACGTCACCGAAAACATCAAGCGCACAGCACTGTCCAACAATACACATATTTTCTTGTATATCATAACGATTCCTCTACCACTTCGTGCAGTAAACCGCTCAGCTACGATAGATGAATATTGTTCTCGACTCTGTGGTTCAACTGTTTCCTGTGCACCTGTCACAAGGAAAGTGTGTGATCCAAAAGCGAGAGGCGGTCGATCCGTGCATCCAGGTGTGACAATTCCTAAAATCAACACAAAACTTTCTCTATCCAGTTTGCATTCTTCCCGTTTTTAGAGTTGTTTACCTCATTACACCCAAGAAAGAAATTGTCTAGCACTGCATTCGTTTTACATACAAACAGTTCATTTAGAAGAGAATTGCTGTTGAATCTCCAATAGCCCGGACCACAGTTAAACCTTTCATCGCTAAGATCCAAAACAACTGCTTTGTGGTCTGAGTGTAGAACAGGCACGTGGTCACAAGAACTACAAGAAATCAAAACATGTTCTGAATTTGGCAGTAGTCTAAACGAAGTATTCTGGGAGAGGTGAAATCAAAACATGTTCTGAATTTGGCAGTAGTCGAAACGAAGTATTATGGGGGAGGTGAATTTATCCCAAGAGAAATCTGTTTTATCTGTGGGATGGTAGGTCCTCCAAATGTCATATAATTCTAAAGTATTGAGTATTTGATAAAAAGCATCTGCTTCTGATGTGTCATGTGGTCGTCATGATATTATGTCCACGTCGTTACAGTCCTGCCATGATGTGTGCCCAATGGTTACACTATGGATGATAGGTTTACAGTCCTGTCATGGTGTGTGCACAATGGTTACACTATGGATTATAGGTTTACAGTCCTGTCATGGTGTGTGCCCAATGGTTACACTATGGATGATAGGTTTACAGTCCTGTCATGGTGTGTGCACAATGGTTACACTATGGATTATAGGTTTACAGTCCTGTCATGGTGTGTGCCCAATGGTTACACTATGGATGATAGGTTTACAGTCGTGTCATGCTGTGTGCCCAATGGTTACACTATGGATGATAGGTTTACAGTCGTGTCATGCTGTGTGCCCAATGGTTACACTATGGATGATAGGTTTACAGTCGTGTCATGCTGTGTGCCCAATGGTTACACTATGGATGATAGGTTTACAGTCGTGTCATGCTGTGTGCCCAATGGTTACACTATGGATGATAGGTTTACAGTCGTGTCATGCTGTGTGCCCAATGGTTACACTATGGATGATAGGTTTACAGTCGTTTCATGGTGTGTGCCCAATGGTTACACTATGGATGATAGGTTTACAGTCGTGTCATGCTGTGTGCCCAATGGTTACACTATGGATGATAGGTTTACAGTCCTGTCATGGTGTGTGCCCAATGGTTACACTATGGATGATAGGTTTACAGTCGTGTCATGCTGTGTGCCCAATGGTTACACTATGGATGATAGGTTTACAGTCGTGTCATGCTGTGTGCACAATGGTTACACTATGTGGTGTTGGGCAGCAGCCAGCCCACCAGCCAGCCCACAATATCAGCAACAGTCATGCATCAATCCATACAGGAAAACACGTGTGCACACTCTCTGTCCATTTTTATCCGGGAGACAGGGCATGACAAGGGTCAGGGGGCGGGGCAGGGGCAGGGGCAGGGGCAGCACGTTGTGACACGGAGGGGGTGTGTGTGGGGGGGGAGGTGAGGCACTGCATTCAGCACAACTCCCTGTGAAGCCATTTCCGCCAGGGCTGCAGCAGGTAGAGGCAGACAGCCAATGGCGGGACAGCCAGCTGTCGAGGTCACGTGTCTGCCTTGAATTCCACCCACCACGCCACTCCCTCCCTCCCACCCCTCCTTCCCCCCTCCTACCCCACTCCTTTAATTAGTTCACCTGTCCATACATCAATTCCTTCATCTCTTTCTTTCTTTCTCTCTCCCTCTGTGTGTGTGTCTCTTTGTGTCTCTCTGTCTTTATCTCTATGTCTTTCTCTTGTCCACATCACATAATAGCTATCTATCTCTTTCCCTAAGTCTGTGTGTGTGTGTGTGTGTGTGTGTGTGTGTGTGTGTGTGTGTGTGTGTTTAGTCATGCTTCCTTTGGTATATGTACGTTATTGTTGTGTATATTTCTATAAGTATATCACTGCATCTACATTTTGCAGAAATAATTGTGTTATTTGATAATTGATATTCTACCCGTTACACACACACACACACACACACACACACACACACACACACACACACACACACACACAGAGTTAGGTAGGTTAAGGGTATTCTTGTATCGTATATAATCATATTCTCTTCTTTTTTCTCCTGTTTTGTTAAAACTCCACAAGAATATGTCAGTGAACGTGGGAGTCCCAGCCCACGAAGAAGGAGAAACGAAACGAAACGAAACTTTATTTCACCAGGGTAATGAGAAGCAAGTACACATGCTTTTTTCCACCCAGCCCTGGACAAAGAGAACACACACACACACACACACACACACACACACACACACACACACACACCAAAAAAACACGCACAAATTCGCAATTATCAAGTACAAGAAAAAGAAAAAAAAGAATTAAGTACTATTAAAAAAAATAATAAAAGGAGGAAGGTAAAGGGGGTGGGGGGAGGGGGGATAATCTATCGACCACAAACAAAATCACATACACGCTCGCACACTCGGGGTGTCGCGTGCAACTTTTCAACAAAAGTTATGGCCAACTCTCACGCTCTCTCACCTTTATCCAAACAAACGCCTGGAATAAACAGATACAAAACATTTACTCCAAATACTTTTAACACATCACAGACCCGATACAACAGGACACTGACACTTAACGATCAGACACCACAAAGAAGTCTGTTCGCTTTCCTCTCCAGCAAGAGGAACACCCACAATTTTCCCTTCGTCACCCTCTTCTGTGACAGTTTGTCTTTTTACCAGTAATACTCAACTTAGGAGGTGGGGGGTGGGGGGGGGGAGAAACTGGCACCACACAGTTCGTTGTCCTGGAAGGTGGACTCTGGTGTTGGCTTGGGGAAACACGTCCACCAGCGACGCTCGAGCTCCCCAGGCGGAAGACGGCCACTCAAACAGCGGGGATGAAGTCGGGTCTCCACACAGGAAGAATGGAGTTCCCTAGACAAAAACCTAGAATCTGCGGCTAAGTTCTAGTGAATTATCCATGATTTTGGTAGGATTCCGCCGCCGCCCACCATCTCGGGGCGGAAGGGGAATCACAATAGCACTACGTTACATTATCATGGACAGTGACTCATTCACTCCCATTAATCCCATCATGGTTTACTGGCAAAGCAATCTGAACAAATTGAACAGTTTTCCAGTCTTTCTACGAAATATTAATTCCCGAAGTAGTTACAAATCCACGGAAAATAATCTCACAAACAAATGTAGGCTAGACCTTACTTCACTGTTTCCACATTCAGAACTGGGAGAAATAGACTGAGTAATTCTAACACATCAAACAGAATACGTGAGGTCATTTGAAATTGTAAATTTAGAGTGAAAGTAGTACTGAACTAGAGAATAATCAAACACTCGACCAAAAAACCACGCGTCAGTTTCAAGCAAACTGGTAACGTTCCAGACTAGGAAATAACTACGACGAAAATGAGATAGCACATGTAACGTCAGACAGTAAAAAAATTCAGGTAACAAACACATGAAGAGCAAAAGCGACTAATACAGATACGTATATTTTCGGACGGCTGTACAACAAATACTACAAATCGCAAGATCATTTTACCAATGCAACGACTAAGATAAATGAATGAATACCTCAACGGTTTCTGAGCTCCGGCCAAAATACCGGCTGAGCGTCCCTCTCCATAGGACCCTACACTTGTAGACCTGGCCAAGTGTCTTGCTCCACTGACTAATGGTGCTGGTTTTCCAAACGAAGAAAACTTTCCATAACTCACAAATCGGAAATCTGCACGTCATGCTTTCCAGTGCAACACGTGCATTCCATAGACTTCCTTAGCTGCATGGAGCACGCGGGAGAGCTACAAGGAGAGGGGTCTACCAAAAGTGGCAGCGTTCACACACACGCACACACAACCCTCCTTGTCCGGGACACGGGGAAACAAATGTTACAAAGGGAGATAGAAAAAAATTAAAGAAAAAAAGAAGAAGAAAAGTCAGGCGTGATATACTACTCACACACAGACGAACTAAGGAGAAGAAGAAGAAGAAGGAGAAGAAGAAGGAGAAGAAGAAGAAGAAGAAGACTCCCTCTTGCACATCGACTGCTGTTTTTCTCTGAAGCCACCCCACCCCCCACTCCCCACCCCCTTCACCTCTTCCCTCCCTCCGTGTCTTGGTCCCCATCAAACCTCTCAGGGACAGATGTGACAGATGTGACAGATGTGCCAGCTCAGTCTCTGTGCTTGCCGCTTTCCCTGTGCTCTCGTGTCCCAGTCAGGCTGTGTGTTTCACTGCTCCAATGATGGGGATGACCGCGGTAAGAAGACAAAGACAGGTGGTAAAAAGACAATGCACCTGGACAAATAGCTGGACATTTGTAGGGTACTCTTGTGTAATGGAGAGAGTTACCACTCTTTACTATTTGTTAATCATTTCATCTCCTGGCCTCATTATTTGTTAATTTCCAATTTGTAGAGTACTGCTGAGCTGGGTTCATTTGGGCTGATCAGTGCTAAGATGATTTTTTTTTATAATATAGTTTGATGATCATACTTCCTTTCTGTCTGTCTGTCTTCCTTTTTTCTATCTGTGGGGTTTGGTTTTCTTTCTGGCTAGCTCACCGGTTCTCCCTTCTCTTCATATGTTCTTTCTTTCTATTTCTTTTCTTTTGATGTTTTTCTCTTTCATTTTTTCCTGTCTGTCTGTCTTTCTTTCTATCAGTTTATGTGTTTATTGTTCTTTTCATACAACCTTCTCGACCCCCCCCCCCCCTTCTCTCTTTCTCTCTTTCTCTCTATCTCCCCCTCTCTCTCTCTATCTCCCCCCTCTCTCTCTATCTCCCCCCCCCTCTCTCTCCCCTCTCTCTCTATCTCCCCCCTCTCTCTCTCTCTCTATCTCCCCCCTCTGTCTCTATCTCCCCCTCTCTCTGTCATTTTTGATAATTAACAGAACTTCTGACACTTGTTGACAATGCCAGTTGACATTCAAGACCATCGGCTGGCCATTGGTACTTTTGTGCCAAGTTGGATCAAACTTTTGAAGAGGAAAGCGGCGATTTTTGCAAAACGCATTCGGGGATTCAAGATCTTCAACTTTGCTGGCCATTTTGCTGTGACCACCCTGTTCGCCTTTCTCGTGATTTCGGGCGTTGAACTCAACCCTGGCCCAGTGAGCGGACAGAGCGCAAGCAACAACAGTGCAGAACACAGCCAGTCAACACGGGGAACAGACACGGACACAGAGCAGTCATCTGTACAACAGCTGATCAGGTCAGTGCAGTCTCTCACCGAGTCAGTGAAAAGAATTGAAGATAGACTTGAAACGAACCAGAATGTACTGTCGTCAAAAATAGCTGACGTAGAAACCCATCTTAACCACCGTTTTGATGAACTGTCTGAACAACAGAAAATACTACCAGATGACGTGGATGCTATGTTTGTACACTATGAAAATCTACAGGAAAATCAAGATACGCTCGAAAGTCTTGTTGAGAACTTGGAAGAAAAAATCGACAGGTTGGAAAACCATTCCAGACGAAACAATTTAATCTTCGGTGGCCTGTTGAACGGTGGAAAGGAATCGTGGGAACAGTGTGAAGAAAAGGTGCGCTCAGTCATGAGGGACAAAATGAACATCACCACAGACATCGGGATCGAAAGAGCACACCCCCTTGGAAAATCATCTGTCATCGTCAAGTTCCTATCTTTCAAGGACCGAGAGCTTGTGATGTCCAGGGCAGGGTGTTTGAAAGGAAATGATCCTCCACTCTTTGTGAGAGAAGACGTGTCAGAGAAAGTCCGGAACCAACAGAAAGGTCTGCTGGCACTGAGAATAGAAATGAGGGACAACAACAAGAGGGCAGTAATCAGACACGACAAGCTTCGGACTGATGATGGCGTGTTCACATTTGATCTCAAGAAAAACGAAATCGTGAAACTTGGCAGCGACACGCCTCACTTTCAAAGCGGAAGACTTCCATCCGTTCCCCGGGGAGATAGCAAAGACGCAGCCAAGGCAGCATCGTCAGGGAAGAAAGATGGGCCTTGCATCTCCGACACAAGGAGCGGCCACCCGATGTCTACAGAGGACAACACAGCAGCAGACCAACTCACGACCCAGGACCAGGCGGACAACAGGCTGTACTCAACCGGGGTGAGGCAGGACAGCCGTGGCGGACAGAGAGGACCGCACCGACAGCCGTCGTCACGACCAGGGACCGACCGCAGTGACGCCCGGGCCCCACGAGGTAGAGGGGGATTCCGAGTCCAGCCCCCCTCACTGCAATGCAACAGGCAGAAGTCATCGGTCTCTCACTCCAGGGGGAGTCAGGGCAGTGAGGGTGGTTCCAGTCAGTCAGCATCACAGCAATAGGGAAGTGGCCGGTGCTGACAGACAGACCGTGAAGGCAGGAGGCTAAAGGTGGGAACATGGAACGTGGAGGGCTTGCTTCAGCGTCTTGACTCTTTTCATTTTGTTGACTTCTTTGTTGACTCTCCCTCTCTCTGTGTGTGTCTCCCCCCCCCTCTCTCTCTCTCTCTGTCTCTCTCTCCCCCCTCCCTCTCTCTCTCTCTCGTTTTCATTTCCTTCCTTTCGCTTTTTTCTCTCTCTTTTATCTTCCTTCCAAAGACTTCAGAATGCGGGTTAAAGGATCTGTACAGCCAGGAAATAAGAAAAAGAACAGATTGTCTTTTCTCCACTTGTGTGTGGGTAAGGAAGCACCTTTTTCTGTTGTTGATGTTGTTGTCGTTGTTGTTGATGTTGTTGTTGTCGTTGCTGTTGTTGTCGTTGATGTTGGTATTGTGTAGACAGATCTGTGTAGGTATGAACAGTGATGAGGGGTATACCTACACTGCACAATGACTTGGTCTGTGACGGAGACAGGGCTGTGTAGGTATGAACAGTGATGAGGGGTATACCTACACTGCACAATGGCTTGGTCTGTGACGGAGACAGGGGCTGTGTAGGTATGAACAGTGATAAGGGGTATACCTACACTCCACAATGACTTGGTCTGTGACGGAGACAGGGGCTGTGAAGGTATGAACAGTGATAAGGGGTAGGGGCTGTGTAGGTATGAACAGTGATGAGGGGTATACCTACACTCCACAATGACTTGGTCTGTGACGGAGACAGGGCTGTGTAGGTATGAACAGTGATGAGGGGTAGGGGCTGTGTAGGTATGAACAGTGATGAGGGGTATACCTACACTCCACAATGACTTGGTCTGTGACGGAGACAGGGGCTGTGTAGGTATGAACAGTGATGAGGGGTATACCTACACTGCACAATGACTTGGTCTGTGACGGAGACAGGGCTGTGTAGGTATGAACAGTGATGAGGGGTATACCTACACTCCACAATGACTTGGTCTGTGACGGAGACAGGGCTGTGTAGGTATGAACAGTGATGAGGGGTATACCTACACTGCACAATGACTTGGTCTGTGACGGAGACAGGGCTGTGTAGGTATGAACAGTGATGAGGGGTATACCTACACTCCACAATGACTTGGTCTGTGACGGAGACAGGGGCTGTGTAGGTATGAACAGTGATGAGGGGTATACCTACACTGCACAATGACTTGGTCTGTGACGGAGACAGGGCTGTGTAGGTATGAACAGTGATGAGGGGTATACCTACACTGCACAATGACTTGGTGTGTGACGGAGACAGGGGCTGTGAAGGTATGAACAGTGATGAGGGGTATACCTACACTCCACAATGACTTGGTCTGTGACGGAGACAGGGCTGTGTAGGTATGAACAGTGATGAGGGGTAGGGGCTGTGTAGGTATGAACAGTGATAAGGGGTAGGGGCTGTGTAGGTATGAACAGTGATGAGGGGTAGGGGCTGTGTAGGTATGAACAGTGATGAGGGGTATACCTACACTCCACAGCGGACACGACACCACTCTGTCAGTGTAGTTCAGGTCACGGGCTGCACGTGCACTGTCTACACACACACTGTGTGCTGTGTGTCCGTGCTGTGCTCTCTGTCTGTCTGTCTGTCTATTACTTCAGTCTGTTGGTGTCATCGTCACACACACACACACACACACACACACACACACACACACACACATGTACACACGTGTAAACACAAAGAATGCAGCTAATCCCAAACATTTTCTAAATTTGACACCAGCAGCACATTCAAGACAAATTACAAGTCTAATGTATAGAATTCGTTTAAATGCCTTTCGTACAAAATTTTCTAAAAATATAAAATGTATATGCGGTAAGCAAATAACTAAGTCATCTACTCATTCATTGTCCGAGCATAAGACATTTAATTCCTAAAGATGTAGTTGAATGATTATTCATTGCTTAGAATGTTTTCGGAAATTTTAAACTCCAGTCCAGTTGGTATCCTCCTTTGATGTGTTATAATTAATGTTGTTATTTATATTTACATTGTTGTAGATTAATACTTGTTGATATGCATATACATATTCTCCTTCCCATGACACCTCATTCAATACACACCACAATCTCTTTAGACCTTTTTCTTATAATATACTTTTCCTCTGATACATAACATGAATACTTTTTTACACTAATATTCACATGCATTCCCTTTCCTTTATCCACTTCTTTACTCCTTTCCGTCTAAAAACACTTATTGTGAATAGACGTTGAACTGAAGATAAAATACGCGTGCGCGCGCGCGCGCACACACACACACACACACACACACACACACACACACACACACACACACACACGAACGCACGCATGCAAACACACGTCCACAGACGCACGCACGCA
>NC_134894.1:1925000-1942500 GCF_041734735.1 Babylonia areolata | reverse complement strand
GTGAGTGAAGACATTGCTCCTTGCAGTGGAGTGAGTGAAGACATTGCTCCTTGCAGTGCTGTGAATGAAGACATTGCTCCTTGCAGTGGAGTGAGTGAAGACATTGCTCCTTGCAGTGCAGTGAATGAAGACATTGCTCCTTGCAGTGCAGTGAGTGAAGACATAGCTCCTTGCAGTGGAGTGAGTGAAGACATTGCTCCTTGCAGTGGAGTGAGTGAAGACATTGCTCCTTGCAATGCAGTGAATGAAGACATTGCTCCTTGCAGTGCAGTGAGTGAAGACATTGCTCCTTGCAGTGCAGTGAGTGAAGACATTGCTCCTTGCAATGCAGTGAATGAAGACATTGCTCCTTGCAGTGCAGTGAGTGAAGACATTGCTCCTTGCAGTGGAGTGAGTGAAGACATTGTTCCTTGCATTGGAGTGAGTGAAGACATTGTTCCTTGCAGTGGAGTGAGTGAAGACATTGCTCCTTGCATTGCAGTGAGCGGAGACATTGCTCCTTGCAGTGCAGTGAGTGAAGACATTGCTCCTCGCAGTGCAGTGAGTGAAGACATTGCTCCTTGCAGTGGAGTGAGTGAAGACATTGCTCCTTGCAGTGGAGTGAGTGAAGACATTGCTCCTTGCAGTGCAGTGAATGAAGACATTGCTCCTTGCAGTGGAGTGAGTGAAGACATTGCTCCCTGCAGTGCAGTGAGTGAAGACATTGCTCCTTGCAGTGCAGTGAGTGAAGACATTGCTCCTTGCAGTGGAGTGAGTGAAAACATTGCTCTTTGCAGTGCAGTGAATGAAGACATTGCTCCCTTGCAGTGGAGTGAGTGAAGACATTGCTCCTTGCAGTGCAGTGAGTGAAGACATTGCTCCTTGCAGTGGAGTGAGTGAAGACATTGCTCCTTGCAGTGGAGTGAGTGAAGACATTGCTCCTTGCAGTGCAGTGAGTGAAGACATTGCTCCTTGCAGTGGAGTGAGTGAAGACATTGCTCCTTGCAGTGGAGTGAGTGAAGACATTGCTCCTTGCAGTGCAGTGAGTGAAGACAATGCTCCCTTGCAGTGGAGTGAGTGAAGACATTGCTCCTTGCAGTGCAGTGAATGAAGACATTGCTCCTTGCAGTGCAGTGAGTGAAGACATTGCTCCCTTGCAGTGCAGTGAGTGAAGACATTGCTCCTTGCAGTGGAGTGAGTGAAGACATTGTTCCTTGCAGTGCAGTGAGTGGAGACATTGCTCCCTGCAGTGCAGTGAGCGGAGACATTGCTCCCTGCAGTGCAGTGAGCGGAGACATTGCTCCTTGCAATGCAGTGAATGAAGACATTGCTCCTTGCAGTGCAGTGAGTGGACATTGCTCCTTACAGTGCAGTGAGTGAAGACATTGCTCCTTGCAGTGCAGTGAGTGAAGACATTGCTCCTTGCAGTGCAGTGAGTGAAGACATTGCTCCTTGCAGTGCAGTGAGTGAAGACATTGCTCCCTGCATTGCAGTGAGTGAAGACATTGCTCCTTGCAGTGCAGTGAGTGAAGACATTGCTCCTTGCAGTGGAGTGAGTGAAGACATTGCTCCTTGCAGTGGAGTGAGTGAAGACATTGCTCCTTGCAGTGCAGTGAGTGAAGACATTGCTCCTTGCAGTGCAGTGAGTGAAGACATTGCTCCTTGCAGTGGAGTGAGTGAAGACATTGCTCCTTGCAGTGGAGTGAGTGAAGACATTGCTCCTCGCAGTGCAGTGAGTGAAGACATTGCTCCTTGCAGTGCAGTGAGTGAAGACATTGCTCCTTGCAGTGGAGTGAGTGAAGACATTGCTCCTTGCAGTGGAGTGAGTGAAGACATTGCTCCTTGCAGTGCAGTGAGTGAAGACATTGCTCCTTGCAGTGGAGTGAGTGAAGACATTGCTCCTTGCAGTGGAGTGAGTGAAGACATTGCTCCTTGCAGTGCAGTGAGTGAAGACAATGCTCCCTTGCAGTGGAGTGAGTGAAGACATTGCTCCTTGCAGTGCAGTGAGTGAAGACATTGCTCCTTGCAGTGCAGTGAGTGAAGACATTGCTCCCTTGCAGTGCAGTGAGTGAAGACATTGCTCCTTGCAGTGGAGTGAGTGAAGACATTGTTCCTTGCAGTGCAGTGAGTGGAGACATTGCTCCCTGCAGTGCAGTGAGCGGAGACATTGCTCCCTGCAGTGCAGTGAGCGGAGACATTGCTCCTTGCAATGCAGTGAATGAAGACATTGCTCCTTGCAGTGCAGTGAGTGGACATTGCTCCTTACAGTGCAGTGAGTGAAGACATTGCTCCTTGCAGTGCAGTGAGTGAAGACATTGCTCCTTGCAGTGCAGTGAGTGAAGACATTGCTCCTTGCAGTGGAGTGAGTGAAGACATTGCTCCTTGCAGTGGAGTGAGTGAAGACATTGCTCCTTGCAGTGCAGTGAATGAAGACATTGCTCCTTGCAGTGCAGTGAGTGAAGACATTGCTCCTTGCAGTGGAGTGAATGAAGACATTGCTCCTTGCAGTGGAGTGAATGAAGACATTGCTCCTTGCAGTGGAGTGAGTGAAGACATTGCTCCCTTGCAGTGCAGTGAATGAAGACATTGCTCCCTTGCAGTGGAGTGAGTGAAGACATTGCTCCTTGCAGTGCAGTGAGTGAAGACATTGCTCCTTGCAGTGCAGTGAGTGAAGACATTGCTCCTTGCAGTGCAGTGAGTGAAGACATTGCTCCCTTGCAGTGGAGTGAGTGAAGACATTGCTCCTTGCAGTGCAGTGAGTGAAGACATTGCTCCTTGCAGTGGAGTGAGTGAAGACATTGTTCCTTGCAGTGCAGTGAGTGGAGACATTGCTCCCTGCAGTGCAGTGAGCGGAGACATTGCTCCCTGCAGTGCAGTGAGTGAAGACATTGCTCCTTGCAGTGCAGTGAGTGAAGACATTGCTCCTTGCAGTGCAGTGAGTGAAGACATTGCTCCTTGCAGTGCAGTGAGTGAAGACATTGCTCCTTGCAGGTCAGTGGATGAAGAAAGCCGTCAGGCCTAAACCTTTCGGAAAGTACCTGCTGGCCTTTGACAAACCCCTCGCCACCATTGTGGAGAACACCGACCTCACCGGATTCCACCCCCTCATCACAGGTGTGTGTGTGTGTGTGTGTGTGTGTGTGTGTGTGTGTGTGTGCGTGCGTGCGTGCGTGCGTGTGTGTGTGTGTGTGTGTGTCTGTATCTATGTCTGTGTGAGTATGTTTCTCTGTGTGTGTGTGAGGGGTCGTGTGCGTGTGTGTAGCTGTTTATGCACTGGGAAAAGAGACGCTTGACGCTTTGACGCTTTGATGTTTTACTGTCATTGACTGTACAGTCCTTGTGACAGGGGGGGAACAATACATACAGGAAACATATGATCAAACAAAGAAACATAATATAAATCAACATTCTCATCACACACACAAATAATGTGTATACCTAAAATGGGACAAACATAAATCAACTGATCACTTCGGTCAGCTCGACCATCCAAAATGAATAAATAGTTTTGCATACACATGCACACAATCATGTTATCTATCAAATTATCATCAAATAATGTCCTATAATTTTTTTCCCATAAATGAATAAACGAATTTTGCTTTACTCATATTTGTACATCTAAACTTCTGTTTATCATTTTCTTTCTAAAATCCCATGCTTCTGAAATATATTTAGCAAATGATTTTATGATGTCTTCATCATTCGATCTGAGCAGCATTGTCATATCTTATCTTTTTACTACATCCTTTTCAAAAAGAATACATTTTTTACGAATAAAATCATAAGATTTGCACTGAAAGACAAAATGGTTTTCATCATCAGTAGCTGAGTTACATATTGGACAGGGAGACTGTGTTTCTGTGCCAGTTTCAAACCATCTTTTATTGGCATTAAAGCCAAGTGTTCTTAGTCTAAATTTGGCTAGGTTTGTTCTGTGCCACCTGTTTGATATTATCATAATAAATTTTTCTGTTTGGAATATACTTTTAAATGAAAAGAACCAAGTATATTTTTCTTTGCATTCCATTTGTGCATGCCAGTTTTGTTTGTATGATGCAATCAGTCTATCTTTAAGTTCAGAAATAAATCCATTTTCATACCCTACACCCTGGCACAACCACACAATTCCAAATCCATTTTCTATTAATGCCTTCTTAACAAAGTATGCCCAGTTTTGCTTCCCTGCTTCCTCTTGTACCAACATCATTTCATAGGCTTGTCTACATAGCCTTGATACTGGTAAACGTGTTACCTTAATCCAGTATTTAATACATTTTACAAATGTTCTTAAATGAAGTGGGTATCTGCCTGTCTCCTCGTATAGAATCTTATTTGATGAATGAAGTGGAACACCAAGGAAACGCTTAATAGCAAATGCACTGGGAAAAGAGAGAGAGAGAAGACAGAGGGGGACAGACAGACAGACAGACAGAGATTTGCAGAGGTCGGTCAAATGCTTTTGTCACTATTTGATTGACCGTCAAAGTTTACTTTTGATAGTTTGATTTATAGTGCTCCTGTGTACTGCACTCGTTTTCCTTGTGGACTGCTGACCACATCGCTGCTGATGTTGTTTGTGGTGATGATGATGGTGATGATGATGATGATGATGATGATGATGATGATGATGATGATGATGATGATGATGGTGATGGTGGTGGTGATGGTGATGATGATGATGATGGTGGTGGTGGTGGTGGTGGTGATGATGATGATGATGATGATGATGGTGGTGGTGGTGGTGATGATGATGATGATGGTGATGATGATGATGATGATGGTGGTGGTGATGGTGGTAGTGGTGGTGATGATGATGATGATGGTGATGATGATGATGATGATGGTGGTGGTGGTGGTGATGATGATGATGTTGGTGATGATGATGGTGGTGATGATGATGATGATGATGTTGGTGATGATGATGATGATGATGGTGATGATGATGTTGGTGATGATGCTGATGTTGATGATGATGATGATGATGATGATGTTGGTGATGATGCTGATGATGATGATGGTGATGGTGATGATGATGATGATGATGGTGATGATGATGATGATGATGATGATGATGATGATGATGGTGGTGGTGGTGGTGGTGGTGGTGATGATGATGATGATGATGATTATGATGGTGGTGATGATGATGATGATGATGGTGATGGTGATGATGATGATGGTGATGGTGATGATGGTGATGATAATGGTGATGCTGATGCTGATGATGATGGTGATGATGATGATGATGGTGGTGGTGGTGGTGGTGGTGGTGATGATGATGATGGTGATGATGATGGTGATGGTGATGATGGTGATGGTGATGATGGTGATGATGGCGATGGCGGTGGTGACGATGATGATGATGCTGATGATGATTGTGGTGGTGGTGGTAGTGGTGGTGGTGGTGGTAGTGGTAGTGGTGGTGGTGGTGGTGCTGGTTGTGAGTAGTGATGGCAGTGATAATGGATGAGAAGAATAGGTTTTCCAGGCTGGCCTTGTTTCTTGTTTTTGATGATGATGGTGATGACGACGACGATGAACAATGATGATGAGGTGATGGTGATGACGACGACAATGAACAATGATGATGAGATGATGGTGATGATGACGACGACAATGAACAATGATGATGAGATGATGGTGATGATGACGACGACAATGAACAATGATGATGAGATGATGATGGAGATGACGACGACAATGAACAATGATGATGAGATGATGGTGATGATGACGACGACAATGAACAATGATGATGAGGTGATGGTGATGATGATGACGACAATGAACAATGATGATGAGGTGATGGTGATGATGACGACGACAATGAACAATGATGATGAGATGATGGTGACGATGATGACGACAATGAACAATGATGATGAGGTGATGATGAAGATGATGACGACAATGAACAATGATGATGAGGTGATGATGAAGATGATGACGACAATGAACAATGATAATGTGATGGTGATGATGACGCAGGGGACGGGACGCCGATGGATTTTTGGGATTTCCGGGCCTGGCCATTGATCCCCCAGAACCATGGCCTGAAGGAGCCCGTGGTGCTGACACCTCACCTGATGAAACACCTGTACAGGGATCCCAAGTTCATCATCATCCTGCGTAATCCTGTGGACAGGTCAGTCCTCATCACCCTGTGGACAGGTCAGTCCTCATCATTGTCACCCTGTGGACAGGTCAGTCCTCATCACCCTGTGGACAGGTCAGTCCTCATCATTGTCACCCTGTGGACAGGTCAGTCCTCCTCATCATCATCCTGTGGACAGGTCAGTCCTCATCATTGTCACCCTGTGGACAGGTCAGTCCTCATCATTGTCACCCTGTGGACAGGTCAGTCCTCATCATCCTGTGGACAGGTCAGTCCTCATCATTGTCACCCTGTGGACAGGTCAGTCCTCATCACCCTGTGGACAGGTCAGTCCTCATCACCCTGTGGACAGGTCAGTCCTCATCATTGTCATCCTGTGGACAGGTCAGTCCTCATCATCCTGTGGACAGGTCAGTCCTCATCACCCTGTGGACAGGTCAGTCCTCATCATTGTCATCCTGTGGACAGGTCAGTCCTCCTCATCATCATCCTGTGGACAGGTCAGTCCTCATCACCCTGTGGACAGGTCAGTCATCATCCTGTGGACAGGTCAGTCCTCATCATTGTCACCCTGTGGACAGGTCAGTCCTCATCATTGTCACCCTGTGGACAGGTCAGTCCTCATCATCCTGTGGACAGGTCAGTCCTCATCCTGTGGACAGGTCAGTCCTCATCATCCTGTGGACAGGTCAGTCCTCATCATTGTCATCCTGTGGACAGGTCAGTCCTCATCATCATCATCCTGTGGACAGGTCAGAGACACACAGTAAATTCATGACAAAGGAAACAGTGGATATTCTTATAGTGTTGAATTCCATGAAGACATAACTCTGCAGTACAAAGAACGGCAGGGATTATTCTGTCTTATTTCATGCAGATTTTTTGTTCAAACCTAGGGAAGGCCCTCAAGGCCTAATCAGCGCGTTGGGTGTATGCTGAGGTCAGGAATCTGCTGCCTTCTTCAGCAGATGATGGAGTCTCCCTTCGGACCGACGGATGAGTAGGTAGGCAGGCTTATCTGTCGGTGTTTGTCTAAATATGGGAGGAGGCTGATTCTGGATGCGCAGCACTTCCCACAGGTGTTGCAAGGGAAAACGTCTCCAAAAGTTGAGCCCTACTTCCTTCGCTCACGCTTCTCCTGAATGGCCAGCGTTCTCTTGTTTTCGAACGTCTTTATGCCACTAGAGCACAGCATCCTCCAGCGAGAGCGGTCAAGGGCATCAGTTTCCTAGGAAGCGATGTCTATGTCACAGGCTTTGAGGTTTGTCTTCAAAGTGTCCTTGAAGCGCTTGCAGGGTCTTCCAAGTTCGCGATGGCCTTCCTTTAGCTGGCCATACAAAAGCATCTTCGGGCCTGCCGTCTGTCATGCGGACAACGTGTCCTGTCCAGCGTAGCTGGCACTGGATCAGCAGGCTTTCGATGCTGGGCAGGCCGCTCCTCTCTAGGACCTGGAGGTTGGAGACCCTGTCTTGCCACTTTATGCCGAGGATCTTTCGCAGGCATCTCTGGTGAAACTGCTCAAGTTGTTGAATGTGACGGCGATACGTCGTCCATGTTTCACAGCAGTACAACAAGGTGGTCAGCACAACAGCTCTGTAGGTTTTCATCTTGGTGCTAAGCCTGATGCCTTTGTTGTTCCACAGCCTGTTGTTGAGTCTGCCAAAGGCAGAGCTGGCCTAGGCGATGCGCTGCGTCACTTCTGCATCAAGGGCTCCGTTGCTGCATAAGGTGCTGCCCAGGTAGCAAAACTTGTCGACTGACTTGATCTCTGTGTCATCGATGTTGATTGCAGGTGGGGGGGTGGGGATGGGGGGGGGAGGCACTGGCGTTCTGTGAGCCAGCTGGTTGGTACATGGACTCGGTCTTGCTGAGGCTGATGGTGAGTCCAAAGCGCCTGCAGGAGGTTGAGAACCTGTCCATAATGAACTGCATGTCCTCATGGGTGTGTGCAGCAAGCACGCAGTCATCAGCGAAGAGTCAGGTCTACAAAGACTATGTGGAGCTCCTTGTTCTGCTCACGGCACTTCTCTTGCATCTGGCGTACGGCAAACACCATGTCACATGTTCCCCTGCCTGAGAGGAAGCCGCACTGTGCTTCAGGGATGACTGTGTTGGAGACATGGTCAACCAGTCTGATCTGTATGATGCGGGCGAAGATCTTGCCGGCGATGCAGAGAGAGATTCCACGGTGGTTATTGCAGGATGTTTTGTCTCCCTTCCGTTTGTAAATGTTTACAATTGAAGCATCCTTGAAATCCTGGGGGACCTCCCTTCTCTCCCAGATAGACTGGAACAGGGCGGTCAGCTTGTCTGTCAGTACCTTGCCTCCACACTTGTAGATGTCGGCCTGGATTCCATCCGCTCCTGGTGCTTTTCCTGACGTTGTCAGCTTCAGGACCTTCCGGGTCTCGACCTTGGTGGGAGGGGCAGCTAGCAAGTCATTGACTGGTAGCTGTGGGAGGGCTGCTATTACCTCGTCAGATACGGACGAGTCCCTGCTGAGGAGGGTGTTGAAGTGCTCTGCCTAGCGGGCAAGGATGTCTTTCTTGTCTGTCAGGAGGGTGGTCTGGTCCAAGGCTCGGACAGGGGTTGATCCTGTGACTCTCAGCCCATACACAGCTCGGAGACCATCATGGAAGGTCTTCGTGTCGTGAGCATCAGCAGCGGACTGAAGCTCATCGGACTTTCTCTCCCACCAGGTGTTCTTCATCTCACGCAGCCTCTTCTGAACGAGTTGCTTGGTTTGCAGGTTCTGGTTATTCTTCCTCTGGCAGTCTTTATCGGAAATGTGATACTGATGCCATATATGCAGTGTGTTCAAGAGCTTGGAGATTCCAGAGTCGTTCTCGTTAAACCAGTCTTTGTGGCTCCTCTGTACAAAGCCGAGTGTGTCAGCTGCTGCTGTGTACACAGCATCTCTAAAGATGCTCCATACCTCTTCTACATCAGTCGATGCAGGAATTTCTTGGAGATCTGCTTGGATTAGCTGCTGCAGCACGTCCTTGGTGATAGGGAGGCGGTGGGTGTTCAGCTTCCTTGGGGGTTCTGCCTGACTGGTTGGAGCTTGCGTGAAAGTCTAAAGTTCATCTTGCTGCACACCAGGCGATGGTCCGACCAACAGACTGCTCCTCTCATGCAGCGTGTAATGGAAACATCACCTCTGTCCCTCTGCCGGACAATCACATAGTCCAGCACCACTGCTTGGGGCGGGGGTGCATCCATGTGTTCTTGTACTTGTCCGCTTGTTGGAAGAGGGTGTTGGTGATGGTCAGTCCATGCTGCGCGCAGAGCGCGAGCAAAAGCAGTCCGTTGGAGTTGCACTTGCCAGTGCCGTGCTGTCCTAGAACTTTTGGCCACGAGGAGAAGTCCACGCCGACGCGGGCATTGAAATCTCCAACGATGATTAGCCTGTCTTCGGGGCATAGCAGCTGATGACTGTGGAGAAGTGATCCTCGGACAGCTTCAGACGCAGGGTCATCAGCCTGTCGTTTATCCCACGTGGAAGGATGTCAAGCTGTCGTGCAAGTTTGGTTTGTATGAACAAAGCCCACGCCTGAAATTCTTGGGGTACCTTCTGGCTTCCCAATGCAGTAGAAGGTGTAACCCCCTCCAGCTGGGTTTCACCGGCAAACCTGGTTTCGCTCAGGGCTGCTATGTCCACCTGGTAGCGATCAAGCATTCTAGCAATGAGCGCTGTGTGCCTTTCTGGTCTGTCGTCTCTGTCCAAAAGGGTGTGCACATTCCAGGCACCCAGAGTCAGGGCATGACTCCTGGTTATTTTCTTCTATTGTTTTCGACCGCTAGTGTTGGATGTCCAAGTAGGTGCGGTTTCCTATTAGGTACTAGGCGAGGCAGGCTTTGTTTAGGGATCCTTTTATCTCCCCTTCCTCATGTGGGGAGAGCAGTACTGTCCCTACAAAGGGCTACTCTGACGCTGTGGGAGGATACGGGCGCCGCATCTGCCCCTGTCTACGGCGGACGACCATCACCCCACAGCCCCTGCGTGCAGAGTCGTGACTAGGAACTGCCAGCAGCATCCTCTGCCTGTCCCCGTTACCACTTCTCCATTGCCGCAGGACTTGGGAAAGCTGGGTGTTGAAGGGCTAGCTCGTCGTTCCGACATTAGCCTGGTTGCCTGACCAGCACAGGTGACTTTTTTTTTAGTGAAGAGGAGTTGTGCAGTCCCTTCCCCACTCTCTCGCCTTCCGACGCTCACAGTCCCATAGGTGCAGGTACTGCCACGTGTAGAACGGCCTCGGTAGGTGCAGGTTTTTTTCTTCAGAGTTCCGTCTCCTAGGAGGACTTCTAGCCAAGGATAAGAGCTCCCCCTGCCCTTTGGACATCCTCTTCCGCCTTCACAGCCGTTGGAAAAGGTTTCCTCCTCCGCCTGGTCCGTCGTTGGGAGACTTCACATGCGGCAGGTAGTACTGAGTTACATGGTACCAGTAGCCCCTGACCTGACCCCTTTAGCAGATGAGGTTTAGCGCAAATGGATCAGTCCGTACGCTCGGTCACCTCTTTGAAACTGAAACTTCCAGGGAATGTCAAACGTTTGAATGATGATTTACGTTGGTTTGTATGCATTTTTGTGTCAAACAAAAATCATACATGTCTGTGTGAGTGTGTGAGTGCATGTTTGTGTGTGTGTGTGTGTGTGTGTGTGTGTGTGTGTGTGTGTGTGTGTGTGTGTGTGTGTGTGTACGCGCGCGTGCGTGCGTGACTGACTGAAAGCTGACTGAATGACACAGGAAACCAATACCAATGATGAACAGCCGTCAGTCGGCTGTACCCAGGTAGGCAGCCTGTTGTGCCAACGACCCCGTGTTTGTAAAGCGCTTAGACTCTGACCGAGGATAGGCGCTGTATAAGCATCTGTATCATAATCACCACACCATCCTCCTCATCATCATCACCAATGGACACTAACGCCATGCAGTGTTGCAGGCTGTACTCGGACTACATCTTCCTGGGGTACGGGTGGACACCCGAAAAGTTCCGGATAGACGTGCCGAGGGCGGTGGACATGATGGAGCGCTGCATGCAGGTGAACACCACCCGGCAGTGTGTCTTCAGCAACCACACCTACGTCCACCTGCCTGTGAGTCACTGTCCTCACACTTCCTCACTGCCTCACTTCCCCCTTCAGTCTCAGGGAGGCGTCAAAACGTCCGGGCTGATCCATACAGGCCACGCCACTTTCTGCTCTTTGGAGGAAAAAGGCAGCAGATGCTTCAGCCCAGCACGTTAATCAGGCCTGAAAAGCCCACCCTAGTTTGGAACATACACAGCCATTGAAAGAGGACACAATGCCCTGTGTTAGTGTAACACGATCATATGAAAGGAAATCAAATAATTCAGCAAAAAGAAGCAAATAACTACACATGTTGAAATGAAACAAATAACTACACATGTTGAAATGAAGCAAATAACTGCACATGTTGAAATGTAATTTGATGAACGATACGTAAAAGCAAATTGATTGAGATGAAATCATTAAAAGTGGGTCCACGTTCAGCAAACATGTGCGTACCCACACACGCATGCACACTCACACAAGCGTATAAATCAAATGCACACACGCACGCACGCATGCACACAGTCACGCAAGTAAACACGCGCGCACGCGCGCGCGCTCACACACACACACACACACACACACACACACACACACACACACATGCTCTGATGATTTCGGTGTTTGGACTGGGAGCAGTTTGGACAGCTGTTCACTTGTAGGGATAGGGTTTACAGCCATACTGGGCATCTTTGTGTGTGTGTGTGTGTGTGTGTGTGTGTTTTGTTGTTGCTTTTTTTTCTGTTTTGTTTCCTTGCTGTCATTGTTATCTGTGCTGTTGGCCCATCATCTGAACTGGGCTGTTTCTTCATACCACTCACTGTGCTGTTTCTTCATACCACTCACTGTGCTGTTTCTTCATACCACTCACTGTGCTGTTTCTTCACTGTGCTGTTTCTTCATACCACTCACTGTGCTGTTTCTTCATACCACTCACTGTGCTGTTTCTTCATACCACTCACTGTTTCTTCATACCACTCACTGTGCTGTGCTGTTTCTTCATACCACTCACTGTTTCTTCATACCACTCACTGTGCTGTGCTGTTTCTTCATACCACTCACTGTGCTGTTTCTTCATACCACTCACTGTGCTGTTTCTTCACTGTGCTGTTTCTTCATACCACTCACTGTTTCTTCATACCACTCACTGTGCTGTTTCTTCATACCACTCACTGTGCTGTTTCTTCATACCACTCACTGCTGTTTCTTCATACCACTCACTGTGCTGTTTCTTCATACCACTCACTGTGCTGTTTCTTCATACCACTCACTGTGCTGTTTCTTCATACCACTCACTGTGCTGTTTCTTCACTGTGCTGTTTCTTCACTGTGCTGTTTCTTCATACCACTCACTGTGCTGTTTCTTCATACCACTCACTGTGCTGTTTCTTCATACCACTCACTGTTTCTTCATACCACTCACTGTGCTGTTTCTTCATACCACTCACTGTTTCTCCATACCACTCACTGTGCTGTGCTGTTTCTTCATACCGCTCACTGTGCTGTTTCTTCATACCACTCACTGTGCTGTTTCTTCATACCACTCACTGTTTCTTCATACCACTCACTGTGCTGTGCTGTTTCTTCATACCACTCACTGTGCTGTTTCTTCATACCACTCACTGTTTCTTCATACCACTCACTGTTTCTCCATACCACTCACTGTGCTGTGCTGTTTCTTCATACCACTCACTGTTTCTTCATACCGCTCACTGTGCTGTTTCTTCATACCACTCACTGTGCTGTTTCTTCATACCACTCACTGTGCTGTTTCTTCATACCACTCACTGTTTCTTCATACCGCTCACTGTGCTGTTTCTTCATACCGCTCACTGTGCTGTTTCTTCATACCACTCACTGTGCTGTTTCTTCATACCACTCACTGTGCTGTTTCTTCATACCGCTCACTGTGCATATGTATGAGCATACTTTGTTTCAGAATTTAAATCCAGACTGCTTAATATGTTGAAACAAATTAGCATTCAGACATAAAAAAAAAATCAGGATGAGTGCTGCCGGTTTCATTCATTTAAAAGTATGTTCCAAACTGAAAAATTCCTAACTGTTATAACGAACAAATGGCATCGTACAGTGCTTGCCCGTTTTAGACTGATTGATTGATATGGATACTTACATAGCGCCTGTCCTCGTTCGGAGACCAAGCTCTAAGCACTTTACAAACACGGGGTCATTTGCACTACAGGCTGCCTACCTGGGTAGAGCTGACTGACGGCTGTCACTGGGCGCTCATCATTCGTTTCCTGTGTCATTCAATCAGATTTCAGGCACGCACACATACACGCTAAGACAGACATGTAACATTTAATGTGTATAACCGTTTTGTTTATTCACCCCGCCATGTATGCAGCCATACTCCGTTTTCGGGGGTGTGCATGCTGGATATGTTCTTGTTTCCATAACGCTGACATGGATTACGGGATCTTTAACGTGCGTATTTGATCTTCTCCGAGTGTATACACACGAAGGGGGTTCAGGCACTAGCAGGTCTGCACATATGTTGACCTGGGAGATCGTAAAACTCTCCACCCTTTGTCACAGCCTGCCTGCTGCCTTTCAATGACTCACTCATAATGTGTGACGCCATTCCCGGTTTGAATGCAAAGCCCTTTCTAAACCTATTCTCTAAACATCTATTAAATCAAGTCTCTGTATCGTTCCCAGCAATAGTGTATTTGTTGTGCTTACAAATACATTTTAATCAATTAGAAACATGCTTGATTTCAGTTTAATCGTTCGTCAGTCTAAAGATTTCAACTGACGCAAAGCTTACGTCATTTTGTCTTCCTCGTCACACAACCACTCCCCAACTGGTGTCGCTGTACGCCATTGGGTGAGCTCTAGTCTGTGCTTCTGATGCAGCGTATTTAATTAATATCTCTTTTGTCGGATCAGTAAACTGCAAGTATTATATACTGGCAGAATCGTCCGAATTCCATCTTTCGATCTATACCATTTGTGTTTGCCTACGTTAAACTGATTTAACGCAGTTTGTAATTTTCCGCGATGAGCTCGCGAAAACTGATCAGTTCAGGTGACTTAAATTATGATTAGAAATTCATCTTAAATAATCGACACTTCATTTTATACTCATTAGAAAGTAGGTGTTGAGTTCTTTATTTTGCGTTCTATCCGACGTAAATTAGTTCAGGAATCATTTAGAAATCTGTCACTGAACACCTTGTCACAAACACAATGTTAACCAAGTTTAGGGGGATTTGAGCCGATTCGCTTCACGGGCCACGCTGGCATCAGTGCAGTTCGCTTCACTTGCATCGGAGATTAGAAAAGAGAGATAAACCACTTGCAGAAATTGCTGAAGCCAGGCAGCCTGCGCCGCGAGATGAATTCATTATTCATGAGCTGCCTTTGCCCCGCCCAAACTAAGGGAAAGCGTCAGTCGAACGCAGTCTCCTGAGTGATTTTATAATTTGGGCGGTGAACAGTGTTGATGCACTGTAACAGGAGGGCGGTGAACAGTGTTGATGCACTGTAGCAGGAGGGCAGTGAACAGTGTTGATGCACTGTAACAGGAGGGCAGTGAACAGTGTTGATGCACTGTAACAGGAGGGCGGTGAACAGTGTTGATGCACTGTAACAAGAGGGCAGTGAACAGTGTTGATGCACTGTAACAGGAGGGCGGTGAACAGTGTTGATGCACTGTAACAAGAGGGCAGTGAACAGTGTTGATGCACTGTAACAAGAGGGCAGTGAACAGTGTTGATGCACTGTAACAAGAGGGCGGTGAACAGTGTTGATGCACTGTAACAGGAGGGCGGTGAACAGTGTTGATGCACTGTAACAGGAGGGAGGTGAACAGTGTTGATGCACTGTAACAGGAGGGCAGTGAACAGTGTTGATGCACTGTAACAGGAGGGCGGTGAACAGTGTTGATGCACTGTAACAGGAGGGCGGTGAACAGTGTTGATGCACTGTAACAGGAGGGCGGTGAACAGTGTTGATGCACTGTAACAGGAGGGCGGTGAACAGTGTTGATGCACTGTAACAGGAGGGCGGTGAACAGTGTTGATGCAATGTACAAGTGGCGTGTTGTGGGTGTTAAGCATGGTGAAGGAGTTTAAGCTGGGTAGGGAGATTCAGATATCAGTGTCGTGTGACAGAGACAATGCACGTGCAGATCGTGCATTCATAGTCCCCTTTGATCACAGCGCGGTAAGTGTTGAAGTGTGGAAGTTAGAACACTCCACCTTACTGTAAGCTTTGTTGTCCTGCCTGCAACCGGAGATTAGAAAAGAGAGATAAACCACTTGCAGAAATTGCTGAAGCCAGGCAGCCTGCGCCGCGAGATGCATTCATTATTCATGAGCTGCCTTTGCCCCGCCCAAACTAAGGGAAAGCGTCAGTCGAACGCAGTCTCCTGAGTGATTTTATAATTTGGATTACACCTTTTTTCCCTTTTCTGTTTGCTTCATCCCACGCAGATGTCAAACTCAATTTTGTTGTGAATAACATTCCTAAATATTTATATGTATTGGTTACTTTTATTTCCCTATCACCACAGCACCATTTTTCACGAGTCGAAAGATGACCTCCATTGCGGAAAACTATAATATTGGTCTTATCGAGATTCACTGTTTGTTGTAGTCTGTCTGTTTCTTGCTTAAGGGCATTTAATTGATTTTGTAACCCTATGGGTGTGTCAGACAAGAGAACAACATCATCAGCAAATAGCATTAAGAGCAAATCTGTTGCGCCAGGTATCATTTGTATTCCATGTCTTCCCTTCTTTGATAACTCCACTGCCAATTCACCGATGAAAAAGGAAAACAGCTGTGAGCTTAGCATACAACCTTGTTTAACCCCTCTTGGACACTGAAAAAAGTCTGAATAAATACCTTTGTCACGAACACATACAAGTACAGAATCGTAGATGCTTTTAACGGCCATGTAAAACTCCCGAGAGAGAGAGAGACAGAGACTTAGAGAGAGAGAAAGAGCACAATACAACGGTCTGCTCGGGCAACATGAAGCGTTCGTATATATATGAATTATATATATGATTATGTACATATAGATAGATTTAGATTTACATACTGATAGATCTATATGAAATTATGTATGTATGCATGTATGTATAGACAGATGTTAGAAGAGAGACAGAGCTGAATATGTGTTTTATGTTTTGATATATATATATTTTTTGTTGTTGTTGTTGTTGTTGTTGTTGAAGAAATGGTGATGTAAACCAGAAAGTGTGAAGAAAAAGTAGCGTTACGAAAACGCAGTTCAATAATTTACAACTGTCTCTCTCATGTGCAACATTGCGCTTGGGGGGGCGGGGGGGGGGGAGTTGGTGGTGGGGGGAGCTGCTTTATTTTCTTTTTATATTATCTACATTCAAGCAGATGCAAACGTGCTAAAAACCAAGCAAAAATGAATCGGTTTTCATTGTATACAGCGAATCTTACTACACGTGGGAAATTCCAGGCATAACTTAACTTTCGCTTTGCTGCAGCTGAACCGTCAGAACCGACCAGTTTCCTTCAGGTGGGGAAGGAGAGGGTGATTTACCCCCACCCTTCCGCACTGCGTGTGTGCCCCAAAACGGCTTCAGCACTGTTATAGACAGTAAGAAGGGGCCTGCCGCGAGTGGTTTATCTCTCTTTTCTAATCTCCGCTTGCATCAATAGACGAGTCACTGACTGGAGCCTGCTCTCTCTCTCTCTCTCTCTCTCTCTCTCTGTGGAAAGCAGTGTGTGTTGTGTTTGTTCTCACAACGGCTAGTGTCATCGCCACATCACTTGCACTGTATTCTGTATTCTCTCTTCTCTTCTTATCTTCTTCTCTTTTATCTTCTCATAACTATTGTAAATAAAACAATAGAAAATCCTTTTGTGACTGGCCTCAACACGTTCCTGGCCTGCGCGGGGATTCTTTTCTATGCTTTAATTCAGTAAATTATCAATAATTCTTCTGTACCGCCTCTTTTGATATAATACACCACTCGGCTACAAAAGCGGCGTCGCTGACAGGATTTTGATCCTTCAAAATATCCTTACAACAGGATATTGATCCATAATATAGATCCAAAATTATTCCTTTTAATGCTTCAATTCTTTTATCTAAATTAAATCAAAAAAACAAATCCAGCACATTTACCACCCAACTGTACTTTGTAACTTGGCGCTTACGAGCAAGAATGTTGTAATTCTTTAAATATCCAACTCATAATGAGAGCCCCATAGCCAACTATCACATTAATATTTGCTCTTACCGTTTTCATTCGTTTATTTTAATGTTTTGTTATGCAATGAAAGCATGTTGACGCATTCACCCATGTCATAAGGACC
>NC_134894.1:1892500-1922500 GCF_041734735.1 Babylonia areolata | reverse complement strand
TGTACCACACACTGTGCACCATGTACCATGCACCACACACTGTGCACCATGTATCATGCACCACACACTGTGCACCATGCATCATGCACCACACACTGTGCACCATGCACCACACACTGTGCACCATGCACCACACACTGTGCACCATGCACCACACACTGGGCACCATGTACCACACACTGTGCACCATGCACCACACACTGTGCACCATGTATCATGTACCCCACACTGTGCACCATGTACCATGCACCACACACTGTGCACCATGCACCACACACTGTGCACCATGTATCATGCACCACACACTGTGCACCATGTATCATGCACCACACACTGTGCACCATGCACCACACACTGTGCACCATGTATCATGCACCACACACTGTGCACCATGTATCATGCACCACACACTGTGCCATGTATCATGTACCACACACTGTGCACCATGCATCATGCACCACACACTGTGCACCATGTATCATGCACCACACACTGTGCACCATGTACCATGCACCACACACTGTGCACCATGCATCATGCACCACACACTGTGCACCATGTACCATGCACCACACACTGTGCACCATGTACCATGCACCACACACTGTGCACCATGTACCACACACTGTGCACCATGTATCATGTACCACACACTGTGCACCATGCACCACACACTGTGCACCATGTATCATGTACCACACACTGCACCATGTATCATGTACCACACACTGTGCACCATGTACCATGCACCACACACTGTGCACCATGTATCATGTACCACACACTGTGCACCATGTATCATGTACCACACACTGTGCACCATGTACCATGCACCACACACTGTGCACCATGTATCATGTACCACACACTGTGCACCAT
The DNA here is from genome assembly GCF_041734735.1 of Babylonia areolata. NCBI lineage: Eukaryota > Metazoa > Mollusca > Gastropoda > Neogastropoda > Buccinidae > Babylonia > Babylonia areolata. The sequence continues at coordinate 1,921,621 of NC_134894.1, read as the reverse complement.
GTATCATGCACCACACACTGTGCACCATGTATCATGCACCACACACTGTGCACCATGCACCACACACTGTGCACCATGTACCATGCACCACACACTGTGCACCATGTACCATGCACCACACACTGTGCCATGTATCATGTACCACACACTGTGCACCATGCACCACACACTGTGCACCATGTATCATGTACCACACACTGTGCACCATGTATCATGCACCACACACTGTGCACCATGTACCATGCACCACACACCGTGCACCATGCACCACACACTGTGCACCATGTATCATGTACCACACACTGTGCACCATGTATCATGCACCACACACTGTGCACCATGTATCATGCATCACACACTGTGCACCATGTATCATGCACCACACACTGTGCACCATGCACCACACACTGTGCACCATGCACCACACACTGTGCACCATGTATCATGCACCACACACTGTGCACCATGTATCATGCACCACACACTGTGCACCATGTATCATGCACCACACACTGTGCACCATGTACCATGCACCACACACTGTGCACCATGTATCATGCACCACACACTGTGCACCATGTATCATGCACCACACACTGTGCACCATGTATCATGCACCACACACTGTGCACCATGTATCATGCACCACACACTGTGCACCATGCACCACACACTGTGCACCATGCACCACACACTGTGCACCATGTACCATGCACCACACACCGTGCACCATGCACCACACACTGTGCACCATGCACCACACACTGTGCACCATGTATCATGCACCACACACTGTGCACCATGTATCATGTACCACACACTGTGCACCATGCACCACACACTGTGCACCATGTATCATGTACCACACACTGTGCACCATGCACCACACACTGTGCACCATGTATCATGTACCACACACTGTGCATGCACCACACACTGTGCACCATGTATCATGCACCACACACTGTGCACCATGCACTACACACAATATATGTACCCCACACTGTGCAGAATCCCTACCAGACCACATGATTCAGGACATAGTGGGCTGTGCACCATGTACCATGCACCACACACTGTGCACCATGTATCATGTACCACACACTGTGCAGAATCCCTACCAGACCACATGATTCAGGACATAGTGGGCTGTGCACCATGTACCATGCACCACACACTGTGCACCATGTATCATGTACCACACACTGTGCAGAATCCCTACCAGACCACATGATTCAGGACATAGTGGGCGCGGACCGGAAGCACGAGACGAAGGCCAAGAAGAAGGTGGCCGACATGTACCCGGACACCCGGGCCACCCTGCAGAACTTCTATGACCGCTACAACCAGGACCTGGCCGTCATGCTGGACGACCCTCGCTTCCTCTGGATGGACAGCAAGCCGCACTGACCGCTCCGTCCGGGGGTGGGGGTGGGGTGGGGGGAGGGGGGTTGCGGAGGACACAGACGGGAAATTGTTACCTTGTGTGGGTGGAAAGAAATTCGGACTGTGCCAGGTGGTGGACAGGTGGGCTGCCTAGTGTGATTGTTTTCTGAGTGTTTTTTTTTTCCATCTCTTGAAGAGGTGTACAGGTGTGTGTATGTGCGCGCGCGCGCGCGCGCGTGTGTGTGTGTGTGTGTGTGTGTGTGTGTGTGTGTGTGTGTGTGTGTGTGTGCTGAGGAGTCTGTAGGAGTGAAGACCCTGTGTTCAGTGTGTGCATCACTGTGAAGGGTGTGTGTGTGTCTCAGCATGACGGCAGGCAATTTGCCATGTACACAGGACTTTTCAGCCCGCTAGTCATTTACTTGTTTGGTTGATCACTGTGTGGGACCTGTGTGTACTACTTTACATTGTGTGGGACCTGTGTGTACTACTTTACATTGTGTGGGACCTGTGTGTACTTCTTTACATTGTGGCAGACCTGTGTGTACTACTTTACATTGTGTGGGACCTGTGTGTACTACTTTACATTGTGTGGGACCTGTGTGTACTTTACATTGTGGCAGACCTGTGTGTACTTCTTTACATTGTGTGGGACCTGTGTGTACTTTACATTGTGTGGGACGTGTGTGTACTTATTTACGTTGAGTGGAACCTGTGTGTACTTCTTTACATTGTGTGGGACCTGTGTGTACTTCTTTACATTGTGTGGGACCTGTGTGTACTTTACATTGTGTGGGACCTGTGTGTACTTTACATTGTGTGGGACCTGTGTGTACTTCTTTACATTGTGTGGGACCTGTGTGTACTTTACATTGTGGCAGACTATGTGTACTTCTTTACATTGTGTGGGACCTGTGTGTACTTCTTTACGTTGAGTGGGACCTGTGTGTACTTTACATTGTGGCAGACCTATGTGTACTTCTTTACATTGTGTGGGACCTGTGTGTACTTCTTTACGTTGAGTGGGACCTATGTGTACTTTACATTGTGGCAGTCCTATGTGTACTTTACATTGTGGCAGACCTGTGTGTACGTCTTTACATTGTGTGGCACCTGTGTGTACTTCTGTACATTGTGTGGGACCTCTGTGTACTTTACATTGTGGCAGACCTGTGTGTACTTTACACTGTGTGGGATGTGTGTGTACTTTACACTGTGTGGGACTTGTGTGTACTTTACACTGTGGCAGACCTGTGTGTACTTTACACTGTGTGGGACCTGTGTGTACTTTACACTGTGTGGGACTTGTGTGTACTTTACACTGTGTGGGACTTGTGTGTACTTTACACCGTGTGGGACTTGTGTGTACTTTACACTGTGTGGGACTTGTGTGTACTTTACACTGTGTGGGACTTGTGTGTACTTTACACCGTGTGGGACCTGTGTGTACTTTACACTGTGGCAGACCTGTGTGTACTTTACACTGTGGCAGACCTGTGTGTACTTTACACTGTGTGGGACCTGTGTGTACTTTACACTGTGTGGGACTTGTGTGTACTTTACACCGTGTGGGACCTGTAAGTACTATACACTGTGTGGGACCTGTGTGTACTTGTATTATAATGATAATGATGATGATAATAATTATTATGATGATAATGATGATAACAATAACAGTAACAATTATTATTATTATTATTGTTATTGTTATTGTTACTTATTATTATTGTTGTCGTTGTTGTAGTTATTGTTGTTGCGGTTATATATAGCGCTATAATACAAAAAAAGAAGGGAGCTCTAAGCGCTGTATAAATCCAGTACTTAAAACGAAACTAGAAAGGTCAAGAATTAAAGTAGAAACATATAAAAGGGTAATGAAAGGCTTTGTTGTTTTTTTGGCACAGTCATGGACATTATAAAACCACACTGTACAACACCCCCATGGTAGCATAATACTATATAACTGTCACTATCCAGCACACACAGTGTGAGAGATAATGGGTGTAGACAGTTAGGAGTTAATAGATGTGAACAATATGGGAGTTAATAATTGTAAACAGTGCGCGGAGCTTCGGGGAGACATAATGGACAGGTGTGTGATGACGTGCTGTCTGAAACGTCCCCGTCGTCTCCACACCAGACACTGCTTGCTCGGTGTCAACACCTGTGTTTACGTCAGCACGGCGTCTGTTTGCAGAGAGTACTCCCCCCTTAACTCTCCCACCATACTTTGGGAATGAGCCAAACTGTTGAACACAGGTCATAATTTTCTCTATTCATCTGTTGGTGTGGCAGACTTTGATCACGTGCATTTGCTCTGATGCGTCAGGGTTTTTTGTTGTTGTTGTTGTTGCTGTTGTTGTTTGTTATATTTTGTCACTGTGTGCCTTCAATTCGCCTTCCGATTTATTTATTTATTTATTTATGAATTATGGAATCTTTACCACGAACGGTCATGACTGGTGATTGTTGTGATGTATGCAAGTGTGTGTGTTTGTATGTAATAGGGACAGAGGTTTATACATGTATGTTTGTGATTTCAGCCAAGCGGGATGTTACCCCCATCTCCTCTCTCTCTCTCTTGATCACCACGTGACCATATTTTGAGTGTCTGAAAGACGATTGTGTCAGCTTGTTCCAGTAATGAGTTTCCTTTTGTATCTCCTTCGAACACACACATTTCATTTTCCTTCATCACTTTTTATTTTGTGGTCTTTGTATCGATGACATCATTGTTTTATCATTGGTAACATGTTGGCATTCTCGTTCTCAAGCGAGAAGCAGATCCATGTTAACACTTGTTCAGTGAGGAGTGAAGGTCGGAGTGGTGTCAGTGGCGTGGCTGACACTGACTGACAGGGTGACAGTATGGTTGATGCACACAGCACCTCCCGACACCAGTCTGTCGGCACGTCACACACGTCTTAATTCTCATCCCGATTTAAAAACAAATTTTTAATGCAAATCTGTTCAACCACACACGACGATAATACAACCAGGAGTGGCGTGAGAGGTGTCATTTTATTTCATTTTGTGTGTGAAATGAGTCATTTTATTTGGGAGCACTATTTGAGATCACACAGGTGTTGTTCCAGTTTGTTGATTTCGGGACGAATAAAAGAGAAGAAAGTCTCCATCTGTCATAGTGGGTGTTGTGCAAGATCGAGCGTTCTTCTGTCAGTTATTTCCCGAAAGAAACAAACACACACACGCATACACATGTGCGCGCGCGCACACACACACACACACACGCACACGCACACAGTTGTCTCACTCTATCATAAAATGCAATATTGCCTTACCCGAATGTTGTTGCTGTCTTTTTACATAATAATTGATGTGTCATGGTGACCAGGACATGCTGTGCCTGTCACTCAATCCTGTTCCTCTTTGATATTTGCTGGCGGGCATTTTGAGTGGGCCGAAAGGGGATTTTCTCTTTCGGTTGAAGCAGACAGTAGAGTCTTTTGAACTGAATGAAAGTGAACATGCAGAGAACGACTGACAAGAGACTGTTGAAACACGTTTGCTCGGAAAAAAGGCGACAATAAAAGCGTATGCATTTTATTCACAGAACAACACAAAATGTGACCATGCGCTCACGTTTCACTGAGAGAGATCCATGACCATGTGCTTCACACAGCACGAGCTCATTTCTTTAACTCATTTGTGTAAACAAAGTGTGTCCGACTATGTTATAACACGGTTTCGGTCGTCTGTGTGTGTGTGTTTGTGGTGAACTTTAACATTGTCATTTTCTCTGGAAATACTTTGTCGTTTAACACCAAATTGGCCACATAAACTAGGAAAACTGTCTTCTTTCCACTCAGTCATACTGTTTCCAGTGACGACGTATTATTATTTATTATTAGTGTGGAGTTTAACGACCTATCGGCTTCACGCCCTTAAGGTCAAGTTGTTCGTAGCTGTGGTCTTTTCCAAGGGGGTGTGGCGTGGACAAGGCGTTGGTCCTGTGGTCTTGCTCGAGGAGGGTCCTTGTTGTGTGCTGGCCGCCGGTGATGTCCGCGGTCCGTGCTGTGTCCTGGCTGTGTTCGGGTGGTGAAGTCCTGATTGTCGGTCCGAGGCTGGTCCTCGCAATGTCTGTTTTGTCCCAGCGGCGATGATCCACAAGAGGAGGGGGGGCGGGGGAGTGAGGGGGGCCGCCCTGTCCTGGTGGCTGTCGTGGGGCAGTCCTGACTGGCAGTTCGAGGGGTGTCCTCACTGGCTCTTGGCTCTTCTTTGGGGTGGTGGTCTCTTCGGGGTGGTTTTGGGGTATTTGGCCATGCCTAATTTGATATGTTCAATGAGCCTGACACGTTCCATGCAGTTCCTGCCCCGTCGGAATCCTGCTTGACATACAGGGAGTATGCCTTCCTTTTCTAGGAAGTGTTCAAGTCTGTTTTTGACCAGCCTTTCATATTATAGTTTTCCGAGGTGTGGGGTAAGCGCTATGGGTCTGTAGCTCGTCGGGAGTTGCGGAGGTTTTCCATCTTTTGGGATGGCCACCACGAGGGCTTTCTTCCAGGCTTCAGGAACAGATCCTTTTTCCCAGCACATTTGGTAAAAATTTTAATGTGTGAAGTATCTGTACCATCGGTTCATTGAAGTGAATAATCATATGGTAAGATATGGGGTCCATACCAGTGGCTTTGCTGGTCGTCCCCAGGGAACTGATTGCCATCCTTAATTCTTCTATAGTGAGATCGCTGTTGAATGGAGTGGTGTTGTCGTTCATCACAGGCAGGGTAAGGTTTGATTCTACTTCCTGTCTGTTTGATCATCTTCTCGGGTAGATGATGTGACTGACTCGCTCTAGAGAAGGTGTCGGCGAGTGCTTCTGCCCTCTCCCGTGTGTTACGTGTAAGGCGGCCGTTCACAAGGAGTGAGCGCTCAGGCCGCCTTCCTCGTTTGCGTAGTGCACTGACTTTCCTCCAGATTTTTTAAATGTCTTACGGTTCGTGGATCTCTTCTTGGCAGAAGCGTTCCCAATGTTCTTTCTGCGCTTTTTCCGTGGTAGAATCACAGAATGTGGTGGCTTGGTTCGGGGCCTCTTTGTTCTCTTCAGCCATATTCCGTTGGAATGACCGCAGGGCATGTCGTTTGGCAGTGGTGGCTTTGTCACACTCGTCATTCCACCACATAGCAGTGCGGCTGTGTTTCCCTTTTTGAGTGGGAGCTTTTGGGGAATGGCGGTCTCTGCAGCTCCGAGAATTATACTTCTGATGTTTTCATAGTAAACGTTGATGTCAGGGTCTCGTGGGTCGCTCGTCTCGCACTCTGTTCTTTGACAGGAGGCGAACAGGCTCCAATTGGCTCTGTGGTGCTTGAATTTTGGTGTTTCATCATAGTCTGCAAGGACAGGCTCTGTACCACCAAGCACAATCTGTATTGGAAGGTGGTCAGCCTGTAGATGATCGTGACCTGTGTACCACGTCACATTCAGGCCAAGGTCTGGCGACGCCATAGTAAGATCTATGGCACTGCTTCTTGTTCCTGTTTGTCCAATGCAGGTTATTGATCCATCATTTAGCAGTGTTTGATTGGGGTCCGTAACTGCGTTTGCCAGGTGATTCCCAGTGTTTTGGGTCTGGTCGTGGTCCCACAGTCTGTGGCTGATGCTGAAATCTCCAGCTACCACCCAACTGCTAGTGTGATTGTCTAGATGTTGTATCCATGCCACGTCTTCCAGCAGGGTAATAAACGTTCACTGGCTTGGTCTGCTTGTTGCCCTTCGTAGAGATGGCTGTAGCACACGTGGTGAGCCGGCATCCTACTGTGCCAGCAGGAGTCTGGAGGTCCGTGTATGTCAGGCACGTGCTGACGTACGTGGCAACCATCACTTTTCTGTCTTCTAAACCCATCACAGGTGGATAGTAATATCCAGGCAAATGGGGAGCTCCTTGGCTTCAGTGTTGAGTGAATTTTGAGGATGGGCATAAAAAAAATAAATAAAAAGAAGCTAATTTTTTGGGCACAATAAATTTACTTTTACTGTTTCATTTTCATTTACAAAACCTGCCATTTTGATTTGATATACTGAAACACTACTAACAGCAGTCTCTTTTATCGTTTTTTGTTCAAATTGGAACTTCTACCGTTCAGTCTGGAAGTTACTTTGATGATAAATCTCTCTGGCATAGCTAAGTGAAGGGGAGATTAATCATGTTTCGAAGCATGGACATTGATTGTTTTTATACTGATCTTTCTCATCTAAAACATTACATTTTGAAAATATTACTCGGTACATTGAAATGCTTTTGTGGTTTTACACACTGTGTGGAGAACTTTCACAATCTACAATCGCCCAAGTAGTATTTTTTCGGAAAATTGCAGATCGTAAACAATGTGACGTAATTTAGAGTTAGGCCGGGGAGCGGGGGACACGTCATAATGTAATCGTCAGAGATTTCTGACGTTTAACAAGGCTTCTTGACGGGATGGCTGCTTCTTTCTTCGTTCCTCCCACCCCCACCCCACCCCACCCCCCTGATTCCTTTGTTCGATTAAGTGCACATCTCAAGCGAGTCTTGAAGGCCTTGCCTCTTGTTAAATACATGCTAGTGTACGGTTACCCATTAAGAAATCACAAAACGGAAAGATACAATACATGCTTGATTGTGTGAATGCTAAAGAAAGGAAGAAAAGGAGAAGAGAAAATGAACAAAAGAAAGTAAACAGACTGTGTAAAAGGAATAAAATATGGTGCGCGTTTTTCTAATGAAATATCGATAGTCCCACGATGACGTCTATATGACTATAACAACTACTACTACTGCTGCTGCTACGTCTGTGGGCTATATGTCAAAGGCTGGGTCTGTTCAGTCTTCAGTCCATCCTTTTTTCTTCTCTCTTTTTCCCCCGACTTGCCCTTCGTCTCCTCCCTCCCTGTCCTCGGGGCACTGGATCAGGTTACCTGGCCATGTCAGTGCAGCTTCCCTTTCTTGATCAGCTCATGTCTTGAGTCTTGATCAGCTCATGTCAGCAGATCGTGTGATTTGATCAGCTCATGTCAGCAGATCGTGTGACCCAGTATGCTGATCCATGGTTTGGCATTTGCCCATTGATGATGTGGTCAGTCACCTGAAGTATGTTGTGATAGCACTTCATTACTGTGGATAGAATTATTTGATCAGCCACCTGAAGTATGTTGTGATAGCACTTCATTACTGTGGATAGAATTATTTGATCAGCCACCTGAAGTATGTTGTGATAGCACTTCATTACTGTGGATAGAATTATTTGATCAGCCACCTGAAGTATGTTGTGATAGCACTTCATTACTCTAGATACAATTCTTATTTCAGTAGTTAACATTGTGTATTGATCTTTACTGTCAATGGTGTTGATGTTGCTGACGCAGAGTAGATAACACACACACACACACACACATGTATATATATACATATCTTCTTCTTTTTTTTTTTAAGTATCATTATTTTTTCAAATTTTATATTCTGTAAACACAGACACAAACAAACCCATTAAATTCACAATAATTTATTTCATTTGATCAAGCTCTGAAAAACCTTCACTGATGCAGAACACTGCATTGTTGGCTAAAGAATTCAATGTTAAGTTGATGATGATAACGCTAAGCACTGATGATGGTAACAGCAATGATGATGATTATGTTTAACATTATCATAATGAATAATTTTGTAATTCGCTGTTTGATAAAAGATGAAAAATCGTAGCAGTTGTCATCTTCATTCTCTTCTTATCTTGAAACGCGACACCGTGTTATTGTGATGGCTGGTGGGGTTGGTCAGGAGGACTTGTGACCCAGTGTTCACCAGTGACCAGGGTTCGAGGCCCTGTTTCTGCGTGGTGCTGTGTTCTTCAGGAAGGCACTGTACTCTGATTTTCCTCACTCCACCCAGGTGTGAATGGGTACCTGACTTTTATCTATCGGGGAATGTTGAAATGGTGGAAGGAGAGGATTGGGCCCCGCCTTCCTATGCCCAGCCCTGGACACTGTGGGTATGAATTCATTGCCTTCCTATGCCCAGCCCTGGACACTGGGTGTGAATTCACTGCCTTCCTATGCTGAGCCCTGGACATAGTGGATATGAATTCACTGCCTTCCTATGCACAGCCCTGGACACAGTGGGTGTGAATTCACTGCCTTCCTATGCACAGCCCTGGACACAGTGGATATGAATTCACTGCCTTCCTATGCCCAGCCCTGGACACAGTGGATATGAATTCACTGTCTTCCTATGCCCAGCCCTGGACACCGTGGAATTCACTGCCCCAAATTCCATAAAAAGCTGAAGGAAATTAACCTTTAACCTTTAACTGAAACCTTCACTGTTGATGGTTGGGCCAGCAGTAAAGGACAGTCCATGGTCAAAGTGCAGGTGGGTATGTTTCCTGCACCAGTCAAAGTGCAGGTAGGTATGTTTCCTGCACCAGTCAAAGTGCAGGTAGGTATGTTTCCTGCACCAAAGTGCAGGTAGGTATGTTTCCTGCACCAGTCAAAGTGCAGGTTGGTGTGTTTCCAGCACCAGTCAAAGTGCAGGTAGGTATGTTTCCTGCACCAGTCAAAGTGCAGGTAGGTATGTTTCCAGCACCAGTCAAAGCCTTGTATTCCATGCTGTACTTTTAGTGATGCAGTCCACACAACTCCACACACCCACATATTACACACACACACACACACACACACACAGACATACTCCAGACATTAACACACATGCACTCACGGACATATACTCACAGACGTACACACACACACACTGACAGACACACACCAGTGACACAGACCATCACACAATGTGTACAGCTGTCTCCCTCACCCAGCTGCCCCACCCCTTCCCCAAATGGGACAGTCCCTGTGTTCACTTGTCCTTTTCAGACAGGGGAGAAAGAAATACCTTCTGATCCAGCCACTGCCCACCCCTTCCCCAAATGGGACAGTCCGTGTGTTCACTTGTCCTTTTCAGACAGGGGAGACAGAAATACCTTCTGATCCAGCCGCTGCCCACCCCTTCCCCAAATGGGACAGTCCGTGTGTTCACTTGTCCTTTTCAGACAGGGGAGAAAGAAATACCTTCTGATCCAGCCGCTGCCCACCCCTTCCCCAAATGGGACAGTCCCTGTGTTAACTTGTCCTTTTCAGACAGGGGAGAAAGAAATACCTTCTGATCCAGCCGCTGCCCACCCCTTCCCCAAATGGGACAGTCCGTGTGTTCACTTGTCCTTTTCAGACAGGGGAGAAAGAAATACCTTCTGATCCAGCCACTGCCCACCCCTTCCCCAAATGGGACAGTCCGTGTGTTAACTTGTCCTTTTCAGACAGGGGAGAAAGAAATACCTTCTGATCCAGCCGCTGCCCACCCCTTCCCCAAATGGGACAGTCCGTGTGTTCACTTGTCCTTTTCAGACAGGGGAGAAAGAAATACCTTCTGATCCAGCCGCTGCCCACCCCTTCCCCAAATGGGACAGTCCGTGTGTTCACTTGTCCTTTTCAGACAGGGGAGACAGAAATACCTTCTGATCCAGCCACTGCCCACTTCCTTACCCTCCACATAACTTACACCTCATTTAAAACAATGGTTCAGGGAAAAAATGCTTGTGTGAGGAAAAACAAACAAACAAAACAAACAACACTGACACAAACACATGCTAAACAAGCTTGACTTGTGACAATGTCAAAAGAAATGTTGAATGACTTGTGACAATGTCAAAAGAAATGCTGAATTAAAAGCCACAATCAAAATAACTATTATGTAACCATGTAAGTCAGTCATCAGAAATTTAAACTATCCCTCTGTTTTATTTCTCGTCACAATCAACAAAGCTATCATGATGTAAAAAGTAAGAGTCAACAGAAAGACTTTAAAACATTCCTCTTTAAAAAATTTGATCAAGCAAATTGCAAGGGTAAAAACTGAACAACTACCAATAAATGTGAATGAAACACATCAATCCTGCCCACCAAAGAACTGAAACAAATCATTTTTAAAATGGAAACTAAAAACTCAGTGCTTCTATCGTGCAATATGAACACATTCTACGTTTGGCCCAGTTCCTTGTCCATTTGTTGCAGAGAACACTTGTTGTTCACTGTCCAGCAGCTATGGAACGCAGACCAAACAACCTCAACTGCCAAAAATATGAACAAACACCGGTTCTTCTTCTGCTGCTGCTGCCACATGGCCACATGACCACACCACACAGCCACATGACCACACAGCCACATGACCACACCACACAGCCACATGACCACACAGCCACATGACCACACCACACAGCCACATGACCACAGCCACATGACCACACCACACAGCCACATGACCACACAGCCACATGACCACACCACACAGCCACATGACCACACCACACAGCCACATGACCACAGCCACATGATCACACCACACAGCCACATGACCACACCACACAGCCACATGACCACACCACACAACCACATAGCCACATGACCACACCACACAGCCACATGACCACACAGCCACATGACCACACCACACAGCCACATGACCACACAGCCACATGACCACAGAACAAGGACGCAGGTGGACAGGGGCCCAGTGGTAAAGTCCCTGACCAGGAAGCCAGCGTCCAGGGTTCCAGTCTCACAGAGGTCAGTGATTTCTCCCCAGGAAAGTTGACCAACTTCACACAGAAAACATCCCTGTGCCCATCCAGGCACACACATACACAATGTTGTACACACACACACACATACACACGCCATTTCATTCCAGTCCAGATTCTATAAACAAACAACTGTTTTATCTGTAACAGTTTACGTCAACTAATAATAAATATTACAAAAATATCTCATATTTTGATTGCAAATTTGATTTACCCAAATATTTCATTTTCACCATACAAATGTGACCACAACCATGTGCAAATATTTTGAACAAATCATTCCAGTTCACTTGGATTTATCACATGAAGAACTCGCAGACAAAAACATGAAAAAATGATGGAAGAAGCATGATTAACACACATGATAATCAACATGAACAGCATCAACAGCAGCCAGCTTGACTTCCTTAGAACCACATCCACACTAAAACAACCAACCTCAACCAGTGAAATATCACAATGTGCACAGCAAAATGTAGAGCACTGTTGAACATGTTGAATGAAATATTACTTCATTACAAGTCATGCAGATGAAACCCTTCTTCAATTTGTCATGTAGTGATAACAACAGCAACAACTTATTCAACACTATAATATACTGAATATAAAAAAAAAAGATTCTTTTAAAAAACGAGAAGCGAAGAAAAGCAAACACACATAAAGAAGTAAAAAGCAAACAACCCCCAAATGTCAACACCATTTTCTGTTCCTGAAAACCTGTCCAAGACAAGCATGGCATGTCATAGTTTGGGTGTGGATATGTTACACTCATGTTATCACGTGTCATGTACAATGTTATGTGTTTTGTAAAGCAGTTTTCTGGACAGAGGTGAGACATTAGTATCCAATCATCCTCATATTCATCATCATCTTCTTCTTGTTGTCATAATGATTATATTATTGCAATAATAATAATGATGATGATGATGGAAATAAAAATACATTATCATTGTTGTTATTATTATATTATCATCATCACCATCATCATCATCATCTTCTTCTAATCACAATAATCATGTCATTGCACTACTACTACTACTAACAACAACTACAACAACAACAACAATAATAAAATGCATGATCTTTGTTGTTGTTATCATATTATGATCATTATCATCATTATTATGATCATTATCATCATGATCTTGGTGTCAAAGCAGCCTGCTCTGTGAACAGATCAGTGTCAGTTTTCAGTCTGAAGGACGTGTCAAAGCATGCAGACTCATACATATAATCCACACATCTGCCTGTTAAAAAGAAAGAAAGAAATAAAGAGCAGTTGCCTGATATTCGCCTGGCCCCACAGCACTGATGAGGCATCGACAGCCTGCCCGAGGTTGTGTCAAACATCGACAGCCTGCCCGAGGTTGTGTCAAACATGGACAGCCTGCCCGAGGTTGTGTCAAACATCGACAGCCTGCCCGAGGCTGTGTCAAACATCGACAGCCTGCCCGAGGTTGTGTCAAACATGGACAGCCTGCCCGAGGTTGTGTCAAACATGGACAGCCTGCCTGAACTTTGTGTCAAACATTGACAGCCTGCCCGAGGTTTGTGTCAAACATGGACAGCCTGCCCGAGGCTGTGTCAAACATCAACAGAGACTGGAGAAAAAGAATTGCAATTACAACAGAACATTGTCAGCTAAATGATATGCAGAGGACCAAATGTGAACACATCACAGCTGCTGTCCCAGTGAATGTCACACACATACACAGCACCCCCCTGCCCCCAACCCCTCCACCCTCACACACACACACATACACTTTAAAACACATGTCAAAACCACATCAAAGGGGAACCACAGACACACTTTAAAACACATGTCAAAACCACATCAAAGGAAAGGGGAACCACACACACACTTTAAAACTCATGTCAAAACCACATCAAAGGAGAACCACAGACACACTTTAAAACACATGTCAAAACCACATCAAAGGGGAACCACAGACACACTTTAAAACACATGTCAAAACCACATCAAAGGAGAACCACAGACACACTTTAAAACACATGTCAAAACCACATCAAAGGAAAGAACCACACACACACTTTAAAACACATGTCAAAACCACATCAAAGGAGAACCACAGACACACTTTAAAACACATGTCAAAACCACATCAAAGGAAAGAACCACACACACACATTAAAACACATGTCAAAACCACATCAAAGGGGAACCACAGACACACTTTAAAACACATGTCAAAACCACATCAAAGGAAAGGAGAACCACAGACACACACTTTAAAACACATGTCAAAACCACATCAAAGGAAAGGAGAACCACACACACACACTTTAAAACACATGTCAAAACCACATCAAAGGAAAGGGGAACCACACACACACTTTAAAACTCATGTCAAAACCACATCAAAGGAGAACCACAGACAAAGAAGCAAAAAGAAAAACAAAGGAAACAAAAGGTGGAGAACAGTTGTCATGAGTACTGAACTTTCATATCTCAACATCAGTCCCTCAGGTCGCTCCAGGAGACTCTCAGGATGACACGGCCAAACGCACTCTGACACAAGCCATGATTGCTGAAAGGTACCCTGAAGAATCCTGGATTCACGTGTACACAGATGGCTCTGCAACCAACGCTGTTGCTGACGGAGGAGCAGGAGTGTACATGAAGTCTCCTGAGCACCACACATCCACAGCAAGGATACCCACAGGAAAGTACTGTTCAAACTACGCAGCTGAGGTTCAGGCGCTCATACAGGCCGCTTCAATGGTTCACGACTCGGAGAGCGAATGCCCACAAGTTGTCTTTCTGACAGATGCGTTGTCTGTCCTGGAAGCCCTTGCAAGAGATAAACTTCCTCGTCTCAAGGAGAAACTACAAGAAGTTGCCCAGCAACGACGAGTAGTCCTGCAATGGGTTCCAGCCCACTGCGGAATTCCAGGCAACGAAATTGCGGACCAACTCGCCAAACTCGGAGCGAAAGAAAGACAACCAAACAACAGTGTTAGCTTCGCTGAAAAGAAGACCCTCGTGAAGGCAGCACTACGACCACAAGCCACAAGGGATGCATATCACGAGCTTGAACGCTGGCAGCAGGTAGCAATTATGCGCTTACGCACAGGACACTGCCGCCTTAACGCGCACATGTTCAAGAAGCTGAAGCTGGCACCATCACAGACCTGTCCCTGTGGTCTTGAAGACCAAACACCAGAACATGTTCTGCAGACTTGTCCCCTCCACCAGGGACTGAGAGACACCGTGTGGCCAGAAGCGACCCCACTACGCACCAAGCTCTACGGCTGCAGACAAGACCTGGAAGCCACGACGACATTTGTCTCGCAGGCCAGCCTGACTCTGTGACAAGTGCGACCGAAAAGAAGAAGAAGAAGAGTACTGAACTGTTGCAATGTCTCCCCATACACACAGCAACCAGTATGTCACAATACTCTGTTGCAATGTCTCCCCACACAGACAGCAACCAGTATGTCACAATACTCTGTTGCAATGTCTCCCCACACAGACAGCAACCAGTATGTCACAATACTCTGTTGCAATGTCTCCCCACACAGACAGCAACCAGTATGTCACAATACTCTGTTGCAATGTCTCCCCACACAGACAGCAACCAGTATGTCACAATACTCTGTTGCAATGTCTCCCCACACAGACAGCAACCAGTGTGTCACAATACTCTGTTGCAATGTCTCCCCACACAGACAGCAACCAGTATGTCACAATACTCTGTTGCAATGTCTCCCCACACAGACAGCAACCAGTATGTCACAGGGTGAAACCAGTTGTGATGAAAATATATAATGCTACGTGATGGGTTACAATACATTTCACCACAGATGAAAACAAAACAGTGCATGCACTTCTATGTATGCTCTTCTTCATCAGAACAAGTACATGAGTGCCATGAAATTTGAACTCATGATTCCTGAAAGACAGCTTGGTGACAATGCACATCACACTGCTTCAGGTGAGGTCGTGATGAAGCATGTCAAATCATCTGGTGCTCACCAACAGTCCTCGCATACAGCATGTGACACCACATGACACAGTCAAAATATACATTATACAGCGCCAATCCGCAGTCGGAGACCAAGCTCTAAGCGCTAAACAAACCAGGGTCATTTTCACAACAGGCTGCCTACCTGGGTAGAGCCAACTGATGACAGCCTTTAGGCGCTCATCATTCGTTTCCTGTGTCATTCAATCAGATTTCAGGCACACACACATACACACTCAGACAAACATGTAACATTTAACAGTTTACGTGCATGACCGTTTTGCCTATTTACCCCACCATGTAGGCAGCCATACTCCGTTTTCGGGGGTGTGCATGGCTTGGTATGTTCTTGTTTCCATAACCCACCGAACGCTGACATGGATCACAGAATCTTTATTGTGCATATTTTGATCTTCTGCGTGCATATACACATGAAGGGAGTTCAGGCACTGGCAGGTCTGCACATATGTTGACCTGGGAGATCAGAAAAATCTCCACCCTTTACCCACCAGGAGGCACCAAGATTTGAACCCAGGACCCTCAGATTGAAAGTCCAATGCTTTAACCACTCGGCTATTGTGCCACTGTGTGACTTGACACAGTCCTAACATACATGTGACATGACACAGTCCCAACATACAACATGTGACATGACAAGACACAGTCCCAACATACAACATGTGACATGACAAGACATAGTCCCAACATACAACATGTGACATGACAAGACACAGTCCCAACATACAACATGTGACATGACACAGTCCTAACATACAACATGTGACATGACAAGACACAGTCCCTACATACAACATGTGACATGACAAGACACAGTCCCAACATACAACATGTGACATGACATGACATAGTCCCAACATACAACATGTGACATGACATGACATAGTCCCAACATACAACATGTGACTTGACACAGTCCTAACATACATGTGACATGACACAGTCCTAGCATACAACATGTGACATGACATCACAGTCCTAACATACTACCTGTGACATGACATAGTCCCAACATACATGTGACTTGACACAGTCCTAACATACATGTGACATGACACAGTCCTAGCATACATGTGACACGACACGACAGTCCTAACATACTACCTGTGACATGACATGACAGTCCTAACATACTACCTGTGACATGACACGACAGTCCTAACATACTACCTGTGACATGACACAGTCCCAACATGCATATGACATGACACAGTCCCAACATACATGTGACATGACACAGTCCCAACATGCATATGACATGACACAGTCCCAACATACATGTGACACGACACAGTCCTAACATACATGTGACACCACACAGTCCCAACATACATGTGACACGACACAGTCCCAACATACATGTGACACGACACAGTCCCAACATACATGTGACACGACACAGTCCTAACATACATGTGACACGACACAGTCCTAACATACATGTGACACGACACAGTCCCAACATACATATGACACGACACAGTCCTAACATACATGTGACACGACACAGTCCCAACATACATGTGACATGACACAGTCCCAACATACATGTGACATGACACAGTCCCAACATACATGTGACACGACACCAGACAGTGTCTTGTCCTCTGCTCACAGTCCCCCATCAAACACTTCCAACAAGGAAGACACGGTGTCATGGGCAAACAACTCCCAAGCAACTGTACCCACCAAAAAGGTGAATTAAAAAAAGAATGAAAAACAAAATTTGAAAAAAAGCTGTCATAAAAAAAAAAGATTATAATCAATAAATAAACCTCCAAAACTGTTGTGGAAATAAACCACCAGCACATCATGAGAGAACCACACACCCTGACTCATCCTTACTGGGAGATCAAACAACACAATCACCAAGTCTAGTCAATGAGCAAATCATGTCAACATCAAACAACACAATCAACAAGCCTAGTCAATGAGCAAATCATGTCAACATCAAACAACACAATCAACAAGCCTAGTCAATGAGCAAATCATGTCAACATCAAACAACACAATCAACAAGCCTAGTCAATGAGCAAATCATGTCAACATCAAACAACACAATCAACAAGCCTAGTCAATGAGCAAATCATGTCAACATCAAACAACACAATCAACAAGCCTAGTCAATGAGCAAATCATGTCAACATCAAACAACACAATCAACAAGCCTAGTCAATGAGCAAATCATGTCAACATCAAACAACACAATCAACAAGCCTAGTCAATGAGCAAATCATGTCAACATCAAACAACACAATCAACAAGCCTAGTCAATGAGCAAATCATGTCAACATCAAACAACACAATCAACAAGCCTAGTCAATGAGCAAATCATGTCAACATCAAACAACACAATCAACAAGCCTAGTCAATGAGCAAATCATGTCAACATCAAACAACACAATCAACAAGCCTAGTCAATGAGCAAATCATGTCAACATCAAACAACACAATCAACAAGTCTAGTCAATGAGCAAATCATGTCAACATCAAACAACACAATCAACAAGTCTAGTCAATGAGCAAATCATGTCAACATCAGACAGGGCCTGACAAAACATTCAGGTCATGAAATGAATGGTAACACTGTTCGTTTTTCTATGATGCTGTGACAGTAAGACATGCTCAGTGTGGATCAGGACAGACATGGTGGCACAGCACATTCAGCACACTGCTGTCTATTGAAGGCCTTGTCACACTAGTCATCATAGTCATCACTGTGTCAGGACAACAGACTGGACATTCAGCACACTGCTGTCTATTGAAGGCCTTGTCACACTAGTCATCATAGTCATCACTGTGTCAGGACAACAGACTGAACATTCAGCACACTGCTGTCTATTGAAGGCCTTGTCACACTAGTCATCATAGTCATCACTGTGTCAGAACAGACTGGACATTCAGCACACTGCTGTCTATTGAAGGCCTTGTCACACTAGTCATCATAGTCATCACTGTGTCAGGACAACAGACTGAACATTCAGCACACTGCTGTCTATTGAAGGCCTTGTCACACTAGTCATCATAGTCATGATGACCACAACAACATGATTTGGGGAACCCAACCACTTGTACATGTGTCAATATCATCATCAGTTCTGACAAAAACCAGGCTTACCCTGTGTTGAAAAAAGCTCCACAACTGGTGCTAATGGAATGGAAAGAAGAGAAATAAAGATGATAGCCCTTCATAATGGAAAGAAGAAAACAACAAAGATAACATCCCTTCATAACGGAAAGAAGAAACAATAAAGACAACAGCCCTTTGATGTCATGGTGAGCTTGCTGCAACGTGGATCTCGTTTGGTCGTGTTGTTCAGCTCTTCACAGTGAGTCCGACATGATTCACCCTGCCAGCACCCTGAAACAGGATGTTCCCACGTCTCTTCCCCCTCCCCACACCCCTCACAGCCCTGCACAATGTGACCAGGGCTCACGGCGCCCACCCAGAAATGTCGATGACATGGCAACCACTGCTACTGCACTTGATACAATGCTGCATGGCCACAACACACCACCACCATCTTCACTTCTTCACAAGGTTGAGCACATCAACAATTCCAGCAAAGAGAACATAAGATATCCACTGATTCCAATGAGAGAACATAAGATACCCATTGATTCCAATGAGAGAACATAAGATACCCACTGATTCCAATGAGAGAACATAAGATATCCATTGATTCCAATGAGAGAACATAAGATATCCACTGATTCCAATGAGAGAACATAAGATATCCACTGATTCCAATGAGAGAACATAAGATACCCACTGATTCCAATGACAGAACATAAGATATCCACTGATTCCAATGAGAGAACATAAGATACCCATTGATTCCAATGAGAGAACATAAGATACCCATTGATTCCAATGAGAGAACATAAGATATCCACTGATTCCAATGAGAGAACATAAGATATCCATTGATTCCAATGAGAGAACATAAGATATCCATTGATTCCAATGAGAGAACATAAGATATCCATTGATTCCAATGAGAGAACATAAGATACCCACTGATTCCAATGAGAGAACATAAGATATCCATTGATTCCAATGAGAGAACATAAGATATCCATTGATTCCCATGAGAGAACATAAGATATCCATTGATTCCAATGAGAAATAAACCAACAACTGATGCCTGTATCAAAATGAACATGAACATAGCCACATTTGTTGTCTTCATACACACCATGAACATGTAAATGTGCATGAATTATATATCTGTGTCCATTAGTTTGCATGCCTTTTCTTCCTAATACCTATGTCCTAATTCCTGAACTTGTATAGAGTGAAGAATGCTGATTGGATCCAGCGTAGTGATGGAAGTTGATCGCTGTCCAGTTGGTACGACAGAACAACTGACATCTGCACATGACAGGGTGCACAGCTTCCTGCCCCTCCATCACAGAAGAGCGCTTGCTGCTGCATTCAACAAGGGGAGACCACCAGGACCGTCCTACAGGACGGAGCACTCTGCTCGTCTGGCCTCCACGCCTGAGGACAGGTGTTGCAGCAGGGAGGGGGGCAGTTGCTGCAGGAAGGAGGCGGCCAGGGTGTCTGTCTTTCGGCGGGTGTACAACAGCATGAGGAGGAAGAGGGGGCTGATCTTGAGCATCAGACACTTGTGGGCCAGGCCGGCCGTCTCGTCACAGTGCTGCAGCTTCTGCAGGGACCGGTCCAGGGGGGAGGTCAGGGGGTGGGGGGCACGGCGGTCTGGGGGGGGCAGGAGGAGGAGGGCGGGGGAGGAGGGCATCAGGTAGAACCGGTCAGGGCTGCTGTCAAACAGCGTGGTGATGCTGGGGAAGGAGGAGGTGGAGTGGAAGGAGAGGGGGGTGCCGCCGATGCTGGTCATGTCCAGGTCGTTCACCAACCCCTCCCCCTCCCCCCCAGCCTGGGGGTGTGTGTGGCAGTAACGGGGTGGGACCCCACTGGTGGACGACACCTGGGCTGACAGGGTGGCCACGAGGGGGGACCTCTGGGGGCCACACATGCCTGGAGCTCCCT
Source organism: Babylonia areolata (assembly GCF_041734735.1). NCBI lineage: Eukaryota > Metazoa > Mollusca > Gastropoda > Neogastropoda > Buccinidae > Babylonia > Babylonia areolata. Next base: position 1,900,603 of record NC_134894.1, on the reverse strand, counting down.
CAAAGAGGTGTGGGGGTTGGGGCACATCTCCCCCCTGGCCCCCCACCCCACAGTTCTCTGGGTCACCCCTGGTGACATCATCAGTAACCCTAGTGACATCATCAGTAACCCTAGTGACATCATCAGTATCCCTGGTGACATCATTATCATCCCTGGTGACATAAAATGACGGTTGTGGCACAGAACCCCTAGTGATATAGTCTGTATCCCTGGTGACATAATCAGTATCCCTGGTATCTCTGGTGACATCATCATTATCCCTGGTGACATCATCATTATCCCTGGTGACATCATCAGAGGGTTGTGGCACAAAACCCCTAGTGATATCATCTGTATCTCTGGTGACATAATCAGTATCCCTGGTATCTCTGGTGACATCATCAATGTCCCTAGTATCTCTGGTGACATCATCAATGTCCCTAGTATCTCTGGTGACATCATCAGTATCCCTAATAACATCCTCAGTATCTCTGGTCACATCATCAGTATACCTAATGATGTCATCATGATCAGGGGGCTGTGGCACAGAACCCCTAGTGACATCATCAGTATCCCTAGTGACATCATCAGTATCCCTAGTGACATCATCAGTTTCCCTTGTCACATCATCAGCATCCCTAGTGACAACATCATATTCAGGGGGCTGTGGCACAGAACCCCTAGTGACATCATCAGTATCCCCAGTGACATCAGTTTCCCTTGTCACATCATCAGTATCCCTAGTGACATCATCAGTATCCCTAGTGATGTCATCATCATCAGGGGGCTGTGGCACAGAACCCCTAGTGACATCATCAGAACCCCTAGTGACATCGTTAGAACCCCTAGTGACATCATCAGTATCCCCAGTCACATCAGTTTCCCTTGTCACATCATCAGTATCCCTAGTGACATCATCAGTATCCCTAGTGATGTCATCATCATCAGGGGGCTGTGGCACAGAACCCCTAGTGACATCGTCAGAACCCCTAGTGACATCGTCAGAACCCCTAGTGACATCATCAGAACCCCTAGTGACACCATCAGAAGCCCTAGTGACATCATCAGAACCCCTAGTGACACCATCATCAGCAGGGGGCTGTGAGGGGCAGTGGGTAATGATGCTGGGTGCAGGCTGCGTGGTGCAGGGGGTGTCAGACAGCTGTGGTGTGGTGCTGCTGCTGGTGGCTGCTGCCAGGTCTGAAAGACATCCAGCACAGGGGGGGCTGTCATTAATCACCTGACTGACATCACCTGTCACACATCACATGTCACACATCACCTGTCTCACATCACATCACCTGTCACACATCACATCACCTGTCACACATCACCTGTCACACATCACATCACCTGTCACACATCACCTGTCACACATCACATCACCTGTCACACATCACCTGTCTCACATCACATCACCTGTCACACATCACATCACCTGTCACACATCACCTGTCACACATCACATCACCTGTCACACATCACCTGTCACACATCACATCACCTGTCACACATCACATCACCTGTCACACATCACCTGTCACACATCACATCACCTGTCACACATCACCTGTCACACATCACCTGTCACACATCACATCACCTGTCTCACATCACATCACCTGTCTCACATCACATCACCTGTCTGACATCACATCACATCACCTGTCTCACATCACATCACCTGTCACACATCACCTGTCACACATCACATCACCTGTCACACATCACATCACCTGTCTCACATCACCTGTCACACATCACATCACCTGTCACACATCACCTGTCTCACATCACATCACCTGTCACACATCACATCACCTGTCATCACATCACCTGTCTCACATCACCTGTCACACATCACCTGTCACACATCACATCACCTGTCTCACATCACCTGTCACACATCACATCACCTGTCTCACATCACATCACCTGTCACACATCACATCACCTGTCACACATCACATCACCTGTCTCACATCACCTGTCACACATCACATCACCTGTCACACATCACCTGTCTCACATCACATCACCTGTCACACATCACATCACCTGTCACACATCACCTGTCACACATCACATCACCTGTCTCACATCACATCACCTGTCTCACATCACCTGTCACACATCACATCACCTGTCTCACATCACATCACCTGTCTCACATCACCTGTCACACATCACATCACCTGTCACACATCACCTGTCTCACATCACATCACCTGTCACACATCACCTGTCACACATCACATCACCTGTCTCACATCACATCACCTGTCTGACATCACATCACATCACCTGTCACACATCACCTGTCTCACATCACATCACCTGTCACACATCACATCACCTGTCACACATCACCTGTCTCACATCACATCACCTGTCTCACATCACCTGTCACACATCACATCACCTGTCTCACATCACATCACCTGTCTCACATCACCTGTCACACATCACCTGTCACACATCACATCACCTGTCTCACATCACATCACCTGTCTCACATCACCTGTCACACATCACATCACCTGTCACACATCACCTGTCACACATCACATCACCTGTCACACATCACCTGTCTCACATCACATCACCTGTCACACATCACCTGTCACACATCACATCACCTGTCACACATCACATCACCTGTCACACATCACCTGTCACACATCACCTGTCACACATCACATCACCTGTCTCACATCACATCACCTGTCTCACATCACCTGTCACACATCACATCACCTGTCACACATCACCTGTCTCACATCACATCACCTGTCACACATCACCTGTCACACATCACATCACCTGTCTCACATCACATCACCTGTCTGACATCACATCACATCACCTGTCACACATCACCTGTCACACATCACCTGTCACACATCACCTGTCTCACATCACATCACCTGTCTCACATCACCTGTCACACATCACCTGTCTCACATCACATCACCTGTCACACATCACATCACCTGTCACACATCACCTGTCTCACATCACATCACCTGTCTCACATCACATCACCTGTCACACATCACCTGTCTCACATCACATCACCTGTCACACATCACCTGTCTCACATCACATCACCTGTCTCACATAACATCACCTGTCACACATCACCTGTCACACATCACATCACCTGTCTCACATCACATCACCTGTCTCACATCACCTGTCACACATCACATCACCTGTCTCACATCACCTGTCACACATCACCTGTCACACATCACATCACCTGTCTCACATCACCTGTCACACATCACATCACCTGTCTGACATCACATCACCTGTCTCACATCACATCACCTGTCTCACATCACCTGTCACACATCACATCACCTGTCACACATCACCTGTCTCACATCACATCACCTGTCACACATCACCTGTCACACATCACATCACCTGTCTCACATCACATCACCTGTCTGACATCACATCACATCACCTGTCACACATCACCTGTCACACATCACCTGTCTCACATCACCTGTCACACATCACCTGTCTCACATCACATCACCTGTCACACATCACATCACCTGTCACACATCACCTGTCTCACATCACATCACCTGTCTCACATCACATCACCTGTCACACATCACCTGTCTCACATCACATCACCTGTCACACATCACATCACCTGTCACACATCACCTGTCTCACATCACATCACCTGTCACACATCACCTGTCTCACATCACATCACCTGTCACACATCACCTGTCTCACATCACCTGTCTCACATCACATCACCTGTCTCACATCACCTGTCACACATCACATCACCTGTCTCACATCACCTGTCACACATCACCTGTCACACATCACATCACCTGTCACACATCACCTGTCTCACATCACATCACCTGTCTCACATCACATCACCTGTCACACATCACCTGTCTCACATCACATCACCTGTCACACATCACATCACCTGTCACACATCACCTGTCTCACATCACATCACCTGTCTCACATAACATCACCTGTCACACATCACCTGTCTCACATCACATCACCTGTCTCACATCACCTGTCACACATCACATCACCTGTCTCACATCACATCACCTGTCACACATCACCTGTCTCACATCACATCACCTGTCTCACATCACATCACCTGTCACACATCACATCACCTGTCTCACATCACATCACCTGTCACACATCACCTGTCTCACATCACATCACCTGTCACACATCACATCACCTGTCTCACATCACCTGTCACACATCACCTGTCACACATCACATCACCTGTCACACATCACCTGTCTCACATCACATCACCTGTCTCACATCACATCACCTGTCTCACATCACATCACCTGTCACACATCACCTGTCTCACATCACATCACCTGTCACACATCACATCACCTGTCACACATCACATCACCTGTCACACATCACCTGTCACACATCACATCACCTGTCACACATCACATCACCTGTCTCACATCACATCACCTGTCTCACATCACATCACCTGTCACACATCACCTGTCACACATCACATCACCTGTCACACATCACACCACCTGTCTCACATCACATCACCTGTCTCACATCACATCACCTGTCACACATCACCTGTCTCACATCACATCACCTGTCTCACATCACATCACCTGTCTGACATCACATCACCTGTCTCACATAACATCACCTGTCACACATCACCTGTCTCACATCACATCACCTGTCACACATCACATCACCTGTCTCACATCACCTGTCACACATCACCTGTCACACATCACATCACCTGTCTCACATCACCTGTCACACATCACATCACCTGTCACACATCACATCACCTGTCTCACATCACATCACCTGTCTCACATCACATCACCTGTCTCACATCACCTGTCACACATCACCTGTCACACATCACATCACCTGTCACACATCACCTGTCACACATCACATCACCTGTCTGACATCACATCACCTGTCTGACATCACATCACCTGTCTCACATCACCTGTCACACATCACCTGTCACACATCACATCACCTGTCTCACATCACCTGTCACACATCACATCACCTGTCTCACATCACCTGTCACACATCACATCACCTGTCTCACATCACATCACCTGTCACACATAACATCACCTGTCTCACATCACATCACCTGTCTCACATCACCTGTCACACATCACCTGTCACACATCACATCACCTGTCTCACATCACCTGTCACACATCACATCACCTGTCTCACATCACCTGTCTCACATCACCTGTCACACATCACATCACCTGTCTCACATCACCTGTCACACATCACATCACCTGTCACACATCACATCACCTGTCACACATCACTTGTCACACATGACATCACCTGTCACACATCACCTGTCACACATCACATCACCTGTCACACATCACCTGTCACACATCACATGTCACACATCACATCACCTGTCACACATCACCTGTCACACATGACATCACCTGTCACACATGACATCATCTGTCACACATCACCTGTCACACATCACATCACCTGTCACACATCACCTGTCACACATCACATCACCTGTCACACATCACCTGTCACACATCACATCACCTGTCACACATCACCTGTCACACATCACATCACCTGTCACACATCATCTGTCACACATCACATCACCTGTCATACACATCACTTTGCCTGACCACAACAGCACTCATTCCACTACTACTACTGCTACTGCTGCTGCTACTGCTACTGCTGCTCCTAATACTGCTGCTACTGGGTATTTATGACTACTACTGTTACTATTACTACTACTACTGAATATTTTTAACTGTTACTACAACTACTGCTGGATATTTATAACAGTGACTACTACTGCTACTGCTACTACTACTGAGTATTTATAACTACTACTACTTCTACTACCACCCCCAACACCACTGTGTATTTATAATCACTGCAGCTCCTGCTATTCCTACTGGGTATTCACGGCATGCTCTACCTCCTTTGTACAGAAGCCCACAGCCTGACAATCAGCATCCAAATGGGAACACGTCGGTACAAAAACTAACAAACTGGGCACAGAAATCAAGACCAACAGAACCAACATGACCAGATCTTTACTCGTGGGCTGCAACTTCCATCATCATTCATGTACACAAGTGGGCTTTTACATGCATGACAGGTTTTACCCCTGCCATGTAGGCAGCCATACTCTGTTTTCAGTGGGTGTGCATTCCATGTATGTTCTTGTTTCCATAACCCACTGAACGCTGACATGGATTATGGGATCTTTAACATGCATGTTTGATTTGATTGCGTATACATATGAATGGGGTTCAGGCACTGGCAGGTCTGCACATACGTTGACCTGGGAGATCATAAAAATCTCCACCCTTTACCCACCAGGAGCCACCAAGATTTGAACCCGGGACCCTCAGATTGAAAGTCCAATGCTTTAACCACTTGGCTATTGCGCCATCATGTGACTCAACACAGTCCTAACATACATGTGCCAGAGCTGGGAGACTGGAGAAAATCTCCACCCTTTACCCAGCAGATGGGGGAAGTGAAGCCAGGCCCCTGACACTGAAGGTCCAACACTTTAAGTGGGCTGTAGAGCCCGTCATGACCAGACCAGCACTCACCCTGTCTCTGGTGCTCAGCCTCACAGGGCTGGGGGGTGGGGGTGCTGCTGTCATCACTGTCGTCATGGTAACCAATGCTGGTCTGGGAGGAGTGAAGACTGTCCAACAGACTGACTTCTGGGTACTGCTGTTCCACGATGCTGCTGGTATCTGAGTGCACTGACACATTGACAACAATAAGAATACAGCAAAAACATCAACACTGACAGCAATAGGAACACACCACAAACATCAACACTGACAGCAATAGGAACACACCACAAACATCAACACTGACAGCAATAGGAACACACCACAAACATCAACACTGACAGCAATAGGAACACACCATAAACATCAACACTGACAGCAATAGGAACACACCACAAACATCAACACTGACAGCAATAGGAACACACCATAAACATCAACACAGACAGCAATAGGAACACACCACAAACATCAACACTGACAGCAATAGGAACACACCACAAACATCAACATTGACAGCAATAGGAACACACCACAAACATCAACACTGACAGCAATAGGAACACACCACAAACATCAACACTGACAGCAATAGGAACACACCACAAACATCATCACTGACAGCAATAGGAACACACCACAAACATCAACACTGACAGCAATAGGAACACACCAAAAACATCAACACTGACAGCAATAGGAACACACCAAAAACATCAACACTGACAGCAATAGGAACACACCATAAACACTGACAGCAATAGGAACACACCATAAACATCATCACTGACAGCAATAGAAACACACCACAAACATCAACATTGACAGCAATAGGAACATCAACATTGACAGCAATAGGAACACACCACAAACATCAACACTGACAGCAATAGGAACACACCACAAACATCATCACTGACAGCAATAGGAACACACCAAAAACATCAACACTGACAGCAATAGGAGCACACCACAAACATCAACACTGACAGCAATAGGAACACACCATAAACACTGACAGCAATAGGAACACACCATAAACATCATCACTGACAGCAATAGAAACACACCACAAACATCAACATTGACAGCAATAGGAACATCAACATTGACAGCAATAGGAACACACCACAAACATCAACACTGACAGCAATAGGAACACACCACAAACATCATCACTGACAGCAATAGGAACACACCAAAAACATCAACACTGACAGCAATAGGAGCACACCACAAACATCATCACTGACAGCAATAGGAACACACCACAAACATCAACATTGACAGCAATAGGAACACACCATAAACACTGACAGCAATAGGAACACACCACAAACATCAACACTGACAGCAATAGGAACACACCACAAACATCAACACTGACAGCAATAGGAACACACCATAAACACTGACAGCAATAGGAACACACCACAAACATCAACACTGACAGCAATAGAAACACACCACAAACATCAACATTGAC
>NC_134894.1:1880000-1887500 GCF_041734735.1 Babylonia areolata | reverse complement strand
CCACAGTGTCCAAAGAAGAGGACCACTCACCACAGTGTCCAAAGAAAAGGACCACTCACCACTCACCACAGTGTCCAAAGAAAAGGACCACTCACCACCGTGTCCAAAGAAGAGGACCACTCACACAGTGTCCAAAGAAGAGGACCACTCACACAGTGTCCAAAGAACAGGACCACTCACCACAGTGTCCAAAGAAGAGGACCACTCACCACAGTGTCCAAAGAACAGGACCACTCACCACTCACCACAGTGTCCAAAGAAGAGGACCACTCACCACAGTGTCCAAAGAAGAGGACCACTCACCACAGTGTCCAAAGAAGAGGACCACTCACCACAGTGTCCAAAGAAGAGGACCACTCACCACTCACCACAGTGTCCAAAGAAAAGGACCACTCACCACAGTGTCCAAAGAAGAGGACCACTCACCACAGTGTCCAAAGAAGAGGACCACTCACCACAGTGTCCAAAGAAGAGGACCACTCACCACAGTGTCCAAAGAAGAGGACTACTCACCACAGTGTCCAAAGAAGTGGACCACTCACCACAGTGTCCAAAGAAGAGGACCACTCACACAGTGTCCAAAGAAGAGGACCACTCACCACTCACCACAGTGTCCAAAGAAGAGGACCACTCACACAGTGTCCAAAGAAGAGGACCACTCACCACTCACCACAGTGTCCAAAGAAAAGGACCACTCACCACTCACCACAGTGTCCAAAGAAAAGGACCACTCACCACAGTGTCCAAAGAAGAGGACCACTCACCACAGTGTCCAAAGAAGAGGACCACTCACCACAGTGTCCAAAGAAGAGGACCACTCACCACAGTGTCCAAAGAAGAGGACCACTCACCACTCACCACAGTGTCCAAAGAAAAGGACCACTCACCACAGTGTCCAAAGAAGAGGACCACTCACCACAGTGTCCAAAGAAGAGGACCACTCACCACAGTGTCCAAAGAACAGGACCACTCACCACAGTGTCCAAAGAAGAGGACCACTCACCACTCACCACAGTGTCCAAAGAACAGGACCACTCACCACAGTGTCCAAAGAAGAGGACCACTCACCACTCACCACAGTGTCCAAAGAAGAGGACCACTCACCACAGTGTCCAAAGAAGAGGACCACTCACCACACCAAAGAAGAGGACCACTCACCACAGTGTCCAAAGAAGTGGACCACTCACCACAGTGTCCAAAGAAGAGGACCACTCACACAGTGTCCAAAGAAGAGGACCACTCACCACTCACCACAGTGTCCAAAGAAGAGGACCACTCACCACAGTGTCCAAAGAAGAGGACCACTCACCACAGTGTCCAAAGAACAGGACCACTCACCACAGTGTCCAAAGAAGAGGACCACTCACCACTCACCACAGTGTCCAAAGAAGAGGACCACTCACCACAGTGTCCAAAGAAGAGGACCACTCACCACAGTGTCCAAAGAACAGGACCACTCACCACAGTGTCCAAAGAAGAGGACCACTCACCACAGTAAAGAAGAGGACTACTCACCACAGTGTCCAAAGAAGAGGACCACTCACCACTCACCACAGTGTCCAAAGAAGAGGACCACTCACCACAGTGTCCAAAGAAGAGGACTACTCACCACAGTGTCCAAAGAAGAGGACCACTCACCACAGTGTCCAAAGAAGAGGACCACTCACCACAGTGTCCAAAGAAGAGGACCACTCACCACAGTGTCCAAAGAAGTGGACCACTCACCACAGTGTCCAAAGAACAGGACCACTCACCACTCACCACAGTGTCCAAAGAACAGGACCACTCACCACAGTGTCCAAAGAAGAGGACCACTCACCACTCACCACAGTGTCCAAAGAAGAGGACCACTCACCACAGTGTCCAAAGAACAGGACCACTCACCACAGTGTCCAAAGAAGAGGACCACTCACCACTCACCACAGTGTCCAAAGAAGAGGACCACTCACCACAGTGTCCAAAGAAGAGGACCACTCACCACAGTGTCCAAAGAACAGGACCACTCACCACTCACCACAGTGTCCAAAGAAAAGGACCACTCACCACTCACCACAGTGTCCAAAGAAGAGGACCACTCACCACAGTGTCCAAAGAAGAGGACCACTCACCACTCACCACAGTGTCCAAAGAAGAGGACCACTCACCACAGTGTCCAAAGAACAGGACCACTCACCACTCACCACAGTGTCCAAAGAAGAGGACCACTCACCACAGTGTCCAAAGAAGAGGACCACTCACCACTCACCACAGTGTCCAAAGAAGAGGACCACTCACCACAGTGTCCAAAGAACAGGACCACTCACCACAGTGTCCAAAGAAGAGGACCACTCACCACTCACCACAGTGTCCAAAGAAGAGGACCACTCACCACAGTGTCCAAAGAAGTGGACCACTCACCACTCACCACAGTGTCCAAAGAACAGGACCACTCACCACAGTGTCCAAAGAAGAGGACCACTCACCAGAGTTCCAGGTCTCCAGGTCCACGATGACCTGCGTGTCCAGCAGGTGCTGAGCGATGGTCAAAGCGCGCTCTTTTGTCAGGGAAGCCAGGTCCCTGGAGAGGGAGAGCTGGTCAGGGGGCAGGAGGAGGTGGGGGTGGTGCCGGATCCACAGGGTCAGCTGGGCCCCGCTGAAACACTTTTGGCGGTCCTGCAGGTCATGGTGCAGGCGGTGCAGGGCGGTGAGGGGCACACCGGGTCTGGTGCCTCCCCCCCCATCCTCCCCCTGGCCCCCCCGGGGCGTGCCGTCCCCCGCCGTGTACTGTGGAGCAGGCAGTTCAGTTCCCTTCACCTCAGACACACTTTATCAATCCACATGGAAAGAAACGTGTGCAATCACAGGCTGGTTAACACCAGCATAAAATGATCATGCACACCATACAAGACATATAGACAAGTCAAATAAGAACTCACGGCAGCTGATGATGGACTGAAACAAACCACACATCCTCACACACAGTCTTTAACAATTATCACACACATCATCACTCACACGCACACAGTCTTTAACAATTATCACACACATCATCACTCACACACACACACACACACACACAGTCTTTAACAATTATCACACACATCATCACTCACACGCACACAGTCTTTAACAATTATCACACACATCATCACTCACACGCACACACACACACACACACACACAGTCTTTAACAATTATCACACACATCATCACTCACACACACACACACATACACACTCACACACACAAACACACATTTCCAAACACACACAAACACATGCATTAATATACACGTACGCACATGTATACATACTCACACACACACATTCATAAACAAAAACACACATGCACTCACATTCATATATGCAAATTCACAAACACATTTGTGCATGCACATTCATAAACACACACACACTCACTCATCCATACCGCCACCATATACAGATACACACATGCATGCTTGCGCGCGCGCGCGCACACACACACACACACACATTCACAAACCCCAACACACATATGAATGAAGATCAGAGTGAACTAATAATTTTTTTTTTTTTCCTTCTTTTATTGTGAGGCAGAGAGGGAGGGGGAAGAGACAGACATGGACAGAAAGACACAGCCAGCCAGAGAGACAGACATATAGACAGAAAGACACAGCCAGAGAGACAGACATATAGACAGAAAGACACAGACAGCCAGAGAGACAGACATATGGACAGAAAGACACAGACAGCCAGTGAGACAGACATGGACAGAAAGACACAGCCAGCCAGAGAGACAGACATATAGACAGAAAGACACAGACAGCCAGAGAGACAGACATATAGACAGAAAGACACAGCCAGAGAGACAGACATATAGACAGAAAGACACAGACAGCCAGAGAGACAGACATATAGACAGAAAGACACAGACAGACAGAGAGACAGACATATAGACAGAAAGACACAGACAGACAGAGAGACAGACATATAGACAGAAAGACACAGCCAGCCAGAGAGACAGACATATAGACAGAAAGACACAGCCAGCCAGAGAGACAGACATATAGACAGAAAGACACAGACAGCCAGAGAGACAGACATATAGACAGAAAGACACAGACAGACAGAGAGACAGACATATAGACAGAAAGACACAGCCAGCCAGAGAGACAGACATGGACAGAAAGACACAGCCAGCCAGAGAGACAGACATATAGACAGAAAGACACAGGCAGCCAGAGAGACAGACATGGACAGAAAGACACAGACAGCCAGTGAGACAGACATGGACAGAAAGACACAGCCAGCCAGAGAGACAGACATATAGACAGAAAGACACAGACAGCCAGAGAGACAGACATATAGACAGAAAGACACAGCCAGCCAGAGAGACAGACATATAGACAGAAAGACACAGACAGAGAGACAGACATATAGACAGAAAGACACAGACAGAGAGACAGACATATAGACAGAAAGACACAGACAGAGAGATAGACATATAGACAGAAAGACACAGACAGCCAGAGAGACAGACATATAGACAGAAAGACACAGCCAGCCAGAGAGACAGACATGGACAGAAAGACACAGCCAGCCAGAGAGACAGACATGGACAGAAAGACACAGACAGCCAGAGAGACAGACATGGACAGAAAGACACAGCCAGCCAGAGAGACAGACATATAGACAGAAAGACACAGACAGCCAGAGAGACAGACATATAGACAGAAAGACACAGACAGCCAGAGAGACAGACATATAGACAGAAAGACACAGCCAGCCAGAGAGACAGACATATAGACAGAAAGACACAGACAGACAGAGAGACAGACATATAGACAGAAAGACACAGACAGCCAGAGAGACAGACATATAGACAGAAAGACACAGACAGCCAGAGAGACAGACATATAGACAGAAAGACACAGCCAGAGAGACAGACATATAGACAGAAAGACACAGACAGCCAGAGAGACAGACATATAGACAGAAAGACACAGACAGCCAGAGAGACAGACTGTTAGACAGAAAGACACAGCCAGCCAGAGAGACAGACATATAGACAGAAAGACACAGACAGCCAGAGAGACAGACATATAGACAGAAAGACACAGCCAGCCAGAGAGACAGACATATAGACAGAAAGACACAGCCAGCCAGAGAGACAGACATATAGACAGAAAGACACAGCCAGCCAGAGAGACAGACATATAGACAGAAAGACAGCCAGCCAGTGAGACAATTAGACAGAAAGACACAGACAGCCAGACATGAGAGGTAGAGAGACAGGTAAGAGAGAGAGAGAGAGAGAGAGAGAGAGACAGAGACAGACAGACAGTGGCAGGGGAACACAGTGCAGACAGACACTGACCCTGTCCATCAAGTTCTGGTAGAGGGCCATCAGCTGTAGGCTGGACAGTGTCCACAGCTGGAGCTTCGTCATCACACCCTCCTGGACATAGACACACACCATACATCACACCCTCCTGGACACAGACACACACCATACATCACACCCTCCTGGACACATAGACACACACCATACATCACACATCCCTCCTGGACACATAGACACACACCATACATCACACCCTCCTGGACATAGACACACCATACATCACACATCCCTCCTGGACATAGACACACACCATACATCACACCCTCCTGGACATAGACACACACCATACATCACACCCTCCTGGACATAGACACACACCATACATCACACATCCCTCCTGGACATAGACACACACCATACATCACACCCTCCTGGACATAGACACACACCATACATCACACCCTCCTGGACATAGACACACACCATACATCACACCCTCCTGGACATAGACACACACCATACATCACACATCTCTGCTGGACATAGACACACACCATACATCACACCCTCCTGGACACATAGACACACACCATACATCACACATCCCTCCTGGACATAGACACACACCATACATCACACATCCCTCCTGGACACAGACACACACCATACATCACACCCTCCTGGACATAGACACACACCATACATCACACATCCCTCCTGGACATAGACACACACCATACATCACACATCCCTCCTGGACACATAGACACACACCATACATCACACATCCCTCCTGGACACATAGACACACACCATACATCACACATCCCTCCTGGACATAGACACACACCATACATCACACCCTCCTGGACATAGACACACACCATACATCACACATCCCTCCTGGACATAGACACACACCATACATCACACATCCCTCCTGGACATAGACACACACCATACATCACACCCTCCTGGACACATAGACACACACCATACATCACACCCTCCTGGACATAGACACACACCATACATCACACATCCCTCCTGGACATAGACACACACCATACATCACACCCTCCTGGACACATAGACACACACCATACATCACACCCTCCTGGACATAGACACACACCATACCTCACACCCTCCTGGACACATAGACACACACCATACATCACACATCCCTCCTGGACATAGACACACACCATACATCACACCCTCCTGGACACACAGACACACACCATACATCACACATCCCTCCTGGACACATACACACACACCATACATCACACATCCCTCCTGGACATAGACACACACCATACATCACACCCTCCTGGACATAGACACACACCATACATCACACATCCCTCCTGGACACATAGACACACACCATACATCACACATCCCTCCTGGACACATAGACACACACCATACATCACACCCTCCTGGACACATAGACACACACCATACATCACACATCCCTCCTGGACACATAGACACACACCATACATCACACATCCCTCCTGGACACATAGACACACACCATACATCACACATCCCTCCTGGACACATAGACACACACCATACATCACACATCCCTCCACTAACACATGACACCACACACCACACACACCCCTCCTGAACACCCACACTGACCTTATATAACACACCCCTCCTGTAACACACATGATACACACACACCATATATCACACCCCCCCTCCTGAGCACACACACACACAGACCTTATATCACACATCCCTCCTGTAACACACACGATACACACACAAACACCATATATCACACACACAGATGTCCCACATCCCTCATGTAACACACACATGCCATGTCACCACCCCTTCCTGGAACACAAACATCATATATCAGACATCCCTCCTGAATCACACACACACACACACAAACACACACACACACACACACCATACACACCATCCACCAACCCACCCACACACACACAGGAGGGAGATCAGAGGCCACGATTTCACACAGAACAACACTGCTATTTCAAGGACAGTATATTTTTTTTCATTTTTTTTCAGGCTGACAGTGAAATACTGCACAGACAGAGAGGAGTGGGTGTGAGAGGAAAGACTTACTGCCTGTGACAGACAGAGAGGAGTGGGTGTGAGAGGAAAGACTTACTGTCTGTGACAGACAGAGAGGAGTGGGTGTGA
>NC_134894.1:1860000-1877500 GCF_041734735.1 Babylonia areolata | reverse complement strand
GGGGGTGCATGCTGGGTATGTTCATGTTTCCATAACCCACCGGACGCTGATATAGATTACGGGATCTTTAAAGTGCGTATTTGATCTTCTGCTTGCATATACACATGAAGGGGGTTCAGGCACAAGCAGGTCTGCACACATTGACGTGGGAGATGATAAAAATCTCCACCCTTTACCCACCAGGACCCATCACCAAGATCTGAACCCTGGCCCTCAGACTGAAAGTCCAACGCTTTAACCATTCGGCTATTGCACCCATCAGACGACTGGTTATATTACTCACACACACACACACGTATATACATATAAACACACACACACACACACACACACACGCACAGAGCACCTGCACAATGAAGATCCAGAGAAAGTCGATGACACGGCGAAAGCTCCGCCTGTAGAGCCATGAGGACAGGGCGTCCAGGTGTGACCGCAAGAACACCGTCAACGGCGACAGGCACGTTGCTATGGATACGTCAGGGGCCTTCAAAGTCAGCAGCAAGGTCAGCCCGTCGTGCAGAAACAGATTGATCTGTGTGGACAGACAGAAGGTCATTGCAAACACTTTCCTTTTTTACAATCCATTTTCTGTTTCCAGGAGGTACTGAAGTATGTGGACCGATCAATAAATGGTACACCACATCTACCCATAAAAATATACATTACCTTTTTTTTTTTTAAAGAGCAGATGCCTGATCTCTGCATTCAGCCAGTGCACTGATCAGACCTGGAGATCCTTCCTCACACTGTGTCAGGCATTAACTCTCTCCATACGAACGGCGAAAGAGACGACGTTAACAGCATTTCACCCCAATTACCATCATCAAAATATTGCAAGCGGAAGGCTCTTATACTGAAGAGGTGAATGTTGACAAAGAATACCACAATTCTGATGACGGAAGCTAAAGGTTGGGTCATTCAGACACCCACTGGACATCCAAGGGGTCTGTGTAGAGAAGAGAGGACTGGCCGTACTGAGTGAGTTAACACTGAATCAACAACAAAAGACATGACAGTGGGCACAATTTGTCCTTCAGTCTATCTACATACTGTGTCCTTCAGTCTATCTACATACTGTGTCCTTCAGTCTATCTACATCTGTGTCCTTCAGTCTATCTACATCTGTGTCCTTCAATCTATCTACATCTGTGTCCTTCAGTCTATCTACATACTGTGTCCTTCAATCTATCTACATCTGTGTCCTTCAATCTATCTACATCTGTGTCCTTCAATCTATCTACATCTGTGTCCTTCTGTGTCCTTCAATCTATCTACATCTGTGTCCTTCAATCTATCTACATACTGTGTCCTTCAATCTATCTACATACTTCAATCTATCTACATACTGTGTCCTTCAGTCTATCTACATCTGTGTCCTTCAATCTATCTACATCTGTGTCCTTCAGTCTATCTACATCTGTGTCCTTCAGTCTATCTACATCTGTGTCCTTCAATCTATCTACATACTGTGTCCTTCAATCTATCTACATACTGTGTCCTTCAGTCTATCTACATCTGTGTCCTTCAATCTATCTACATACTGTGTCCTTCAATCTATCTACATCTGTGTCCTTCAATCTATCTACATACTGTCATTTTAGACGAAAAAAAACAAACAAACTGTGTACAAATGCACAAGAACCTGGAAGAAAATTAACTGTAAACTCAATAAAATAAAATGTCCTACAGGACTGCAAAGCAAACTTTCAGAAATTTTTGAATTGTGTATTGTGTTTAGATACACTTGTATGTTAAAATGTATGTATGCAGTGTGTGTGTGTGTGTGTGTGTGTGTGTGTGTGTGTGTGTGTGTGTGTGTGATGAACACAGACATCCTGTCATGTTGTACACACCACACACAGGACACAGCTGATGAACACAGACATCCTGTCATGTTGTACACACCACACACAGGACACAGCTGATGAACACAGACAACCTATCATGTTGTACACACCACACAGAGGACACAGCTGATGAACACAAACATCCTGTCATGTTGTACACACCACACACAGGACACAGCTGATGAACACAGACATCCTGTCATGTTGTACACACCACACACAGGACACAGCTGATGAACACAGACATCCTGTCATGTTGTACACACCACACACAGGACACAGCTGATGAACACAGACATCGTGTCATGTTGTACACACCACACACAGGACACAGCTGATGAACACAGACATTCTGTCATGTTGTACACACCACACACAGGACACAGCTGATGAACACAGACATCGTGTCATGTTGTACACACCACACACACAGGACACAGCTGATGAACACAGACATCGTGTCATGTTGTACACACCACACACACAGGACACAGCTGATGAACACAGACATCCTGTCATGTTGTACACACCACACACACAGGACACAGCTGATGAACACAGACATCGTGTCATGTTGTACACACCACACACAGGACACAGCTGATGAACACAGACATCCTGTCATGTTGTACACACCACACACAGGACACAGCTGATGAACACAGACATCGTGTCATGTTGTACACACCACACACAGGACACAGCTGATGAACACAGACATCCTGTCATGTTGTACACACCACACACAGGACACAGCTGATGAACACAAACATCCTGTCATGTTGTACACACCACACACAGGACACAGCTGATGAACACAAACATCGTGTCATGTTGTACACACCACACACACAGGACACAGCTGATGAACACAGACATCGTGTCATGTTGTACACACCACACACAGGACACAGCTGATGAACACAGACATCGTGTCATGTTGTACACACCACACACACAGGACACAGCTGATGAACACAGACATCCTGTCATGTTGTACACACCACACACAGAGGACACAGCTGATGAACACAAACATCCTGTCATGTTGTACACACCACACACACAGGACACAGCTGATGAACACAAACATCCTGTCATGTTGTACACACCACACAGAGGACACAGCTGATGAACACAGACATCCTGTCATGTTGTACACACCACACACAGAGGACACAGCTGATGAACACAAACATCCTGTCATGTTGTACACACCACACACACAGGACACAGCTGATGAACACAAACATCCTGTCATGTTGTACACACCACACACACAGGACACAGCTGATGAACACAAACATCGTGTCATGTTGTACACACCACACACACAGGACACAGCTGATGAACACAAACATCGTGTCATGTTGTACACACCACACACAGGACACAGCTGATGAACACAGACATCGTGTCATGTTGTACACACCACACACAGGACACAGCTGATGAACACAAACATCGTGTCATGTTGTACACACCACACACAGGACACAGCTGATGAACACAGACATTCTGTCATGTTGTACACACCACACACAGGACACAGCTGATGAACACAGACATCCTGTCATGTTGTACACACCACACAGAGGACACAGCTGATGAACACAGACATCCTGTCATGTTGTACACACCACACACAGGACACAGCTGATGAACACAGACATCCTGTCATGTTGTACACACCACACAGAGGACACAGCTGATGAACACAAACATCGTGTCATGTTGTACACACCACACAGAGGACACAGCTGATGAACACAGACATCGTGTCATGTTGTACACACCACACAGAGGACACAGCTGATGAACACAGACATCCTGTCATGTTGTACACACCACACACAGGACACAGCTGATGAACACAGACATCCTGTCATGTTGTACACACCACACACACAGGACACAGCTGATGAACACAAACATCCTGTCATGTTGTACACACCACACACAGGACACAGCTGATGAACACAGACATTCTGTCATGTTGTACACACCACACACAGAGGACACAGCTGATGAACACAAACATCCTGTCATGTTGTACACACCACACACAGGACACAGCTGATGAACACAGACATCGTGTCATGTTGTACACACCACACACAGGATACAGCTGATGAACACAGACATTCTGTCATGTTGTACACACCACACACAGGACACAGCTGATGAACACAGACATCCTGTCATGTTGTACACACCACACACAGGACACAGCTGATGAACACAGACATCCTGTCATGTTGTACACACCACACACAGGACACAGCTGATGAACACAAACATCCTGTCATGTTGTACACACCACACACAGGACACAGCTGATGAACACAGACATCCTGTCATGTTGTACACACCACACACAGAGGACACAGCTGATGAACACAGACATCCTGTCATGTTGTACACACCACACACACAGGACACAGCTGATGAACACAAACATCGTGTCATGTTGTACACACCACACACAGGACACAGCTGATGAACACAGACATCGTGTCATGTTGTACACACCACACACAGGACACAGCTGATGAACACAGACATTCTGTCATGTTGTACACACCACACACAGGACACAGCTGATGAACACAGACATCCTGTCATGTTGTACACACCACACACACAGGACACAGCTGATGAACACAAACATCGTGTCATGTTGTACACACCACACACAGGACACAGCTGATGAACACAGACATCCTGTCATGTTGTACACACCACACACAGGACACAGCTGATGAACACAGACATCCTGTCATGTTGTACACACCACACACACAGGACACAGCTGATGAACACAAACATCCTGTCATGTTGTACACACCACACACAGGACACAGCTGATGAACACAGACATTCTGTCATGTTGTACACACCACACACAGAGGACACAGCTGATGAACACAAACATCCTGTCATGTTGTACACACCACACACAGGACACAGCTGATGAACACAGACATCGTGTCATGTTGTACACACCACACACAGGATACAGCTGATGAACACAGACATTCTGTCATGTTGTACACACCACACACAGGACACAGCTGATGAACACAGACATCCTGTCATGTTGTACACACCACACACAGGACACAGCTGATGAACACAGACATCCTGTCATGTTGTACACACCACACACAGAGGACACAGCTGATGAACACAGACATCCTGTCATGTTGTACACACCACACACACAGGACACAGCTGATGAACACAAACATCGTGTCATGTTGTACACACCACACACAGGACACAGCTGATGAACACAGACATCGTGTCATGTTGTACACACCACACACAGGACACAGCTGATGAACACAGACATTCTGTCATGTTGTACACACCACACACAGGACACAGCTGATGAACACAGACATCCTGTCATGTTGTACACACCACACACACAGGACACAGCTGATGAACACAAACATCGTGTCATGTTGTACACACCACACACAGGACACAGCTGATGAACACAGACATCCTGTCATGTTGTACACACCACACACAGGACACAGCTGATGAACACAGACATCCTGTCATGTTGTACACACCACACACAGGACACAGCTGATGAACACAGACATCCTGTCATGTTGTACACACCACACACACAGAAAGGACCACAACTCTTCATATTTATCCCACTGGTAATGGTTCAGACTCTTACAGCTTAGTCTTACATCTTAGTCTTACAGCTGCTCACTCTCTCTCTTTCTTTCTGTGAAGCTATCAATGGAGTGATTGTCTTGTATGTGGTTTTTGAGGTCCACTAGGAAGATCCTGCAGCGTAATTCTGCACACACACCCACACACCCACACAAACCCCCCCACACACCCACCCTGAAAGCCAGCAGACGACAGAGGGCGGTCCACACAGCCATGAGGTGGGTGGCAGTCTGTCCCAACCACTGCTGCTTCAGCCCCCGCCCGTTTCCACACCCGGGGTGGCTGCCCCTGCAGTCCCCGGCCCCTCCCGTGGGGGCGTGGGGGTCACTGCACTGGGCTGAGGGGTCAGACCTCGCCCTACCCTCGTCCGGTCCATCCATGCCATCCGGTATGTCTGTGAAGAATACAGGGTGTGGATGGTTACATCAACACTGTGAACAATTCAGGGTGTGGATGGTTACATCAACACTGAATAATTCAGGGTGTGGATGGTTACATCAAAATGAACAATTCAGGGTGTGGATGGTTACATCAACACTGAACAATTCAGGGTGTGGATGGTTACATCAACACTGAACAATTCAGGGTGTGGATGGTTACATCAACACTGAACAATTCAGGGTGTGGATGGTTACATCAACACTGTGAACAATTCAGGGTGTGGATGGTTACATCAACACTGAACAATTCAGGGTGTGGATGGTTACATCAACACTGAACAATTCAGGGTGTGGATGGTTACATCAACACTGAACAATTCAGGGTGTGGATGGTTACATCAACACTGTGAACAATTCAGGGTATGGATGGTTACATCAACACTGTGAACAATTCAGGGCGTGGATGGTTTCATCAACACTGAACAATTCAGGGTGTGGATGGTTACATCAACACTGTGAACAATTCAGGGTGTAGATGGTTACATCAACACTGTGAACAATTCAGGGTGTGGATGGTTACATCAACACTGTGAACAATTCAGGGTGTGGATGGTTACATCAACACTGTGAACAATTCAGGGTGTGGATGGTTACATCAACACTGTGAACAATTCAGGGTATGGATGGTTACATCAACACTGTGAACAATTCAGGGTATGGATGGTTACATCAACACTGTGAACAATTCAGTGTGTGGATGGTTACATCAACACTGTGAACAATTCAGGGTATGGATGGTTACATCAACACTGAAGAATTCAGGGTGTGGATGGTTACATCAATACTGTGAACAATTCAGGGCGTGGATGGTTACATCAACACTGTGAACAATTCAGTGTGTGGATGGTTACATCAACACTGTGAACAATTCAGGGTGTGGATGGTTACATCAACACTGTGAACAATTCAGGGTGTGGATGGTTACATCAACACTGAACAATTCAGGGTGTGTATGGTTACATCAACACTGTGAACAATTCAGGGCGTGGATGGTTACATCAACACTGTGAACAATTCAGTGTGTGGATGGTTACATCAACACTGTGAATAATTCAGGGTGTGGATGGTTACATCAACACTGTGAACAATTCAGGGTGTGGATGGTTACATCAACACTGAACAATTCAGGGTGTGTATGGTTACATCAACACTGTGAACAATTCAGGGTGTGGATGGTTACATCAACACTGAACAATTCAGGGTGTGGATGGTTACATCAACACTGAACAATTCAGGGTGTGGATGGTTACATCAACACTGTCAACAATACAGGGTGTGGGTGGTTACATCAACACTGTGAACAATTCAGGGTGTGGATGGTTACATCAACACTGAACAATTCAGGGTGTGGATGGTTACATCAACACTGTGAACAATTCAGGGTGTGGATGGTTACATCAACACTGAACAATTCAGGGTGTGGATGGTTACATCAACACTGAACAATTCAGGGTGTGGATGGTTACATCAACACTGTGAACAATTCAGGGTGTGGATGGTTACATCAACACTGAACAATTCAGGGTGTGGATGGTTACATCAACACTGAACAATTCAGGGTGTGGGTGGTTACATCAACACTGTGAACAATTCAGGGTGTGGATGGTTACATCTGAACAATTCAGGGTGTGGATGGTTACATCAACACTGTGAACAATTCAGGGTGTGGATGGTTACATCAACACTGAACAATTCAGGGTGTGGATGGTTACATCAACACTGAACAATTCAGGGTGTGGATGGTTACATCAACACTGTGAACAATTCAGGGTGTGGATGGTTACATCAACACTGAACAATTCAGGGTGTGGATGGTTACATCAACACTGAACAATTCAGGGTGTGGATGGTTACATCAACACTGAACAATTCAGGGTGTGGATGGTTACATCGATACTGCACCATGTAAAGACTGGGGAGGTATGCTCTGCAGGAAGAGTTACATATGTGCACATACAGCTGTCATCATTCCCAAACAGTATCATCTGTGTTGTGTTGTTGGTCTTTTCACACATTTGTCTTCCCATCAAAACAACAACAAACACTGCTCTGTCTACAGGTCTACCAGTGTGCTGTGTACACATCCTAAACCTACACACATCTGGTGACAACACACTGTGTCACACACTGCTGTACACACATCCACTCCCTCCTTCATTCATGTTTTAACAACAAGAAAGAGTAGTATCTCTCTCCATTTCAGAGGTACACAAGTCAAGGCTGCTTATGCAACTGACTCAGCTAGCACACAGGCAAATAAAAGGTAAAAACCAGACCCTTCCTCTGTAAAGGAAGTTCCAGGCCTGTCCTTTCACCAATCATCCGAGAGGCACACACACTGCAGCAATGACAGACAGGCCTCACCGTGAGGGGCGTGGCCACAGTGCGGGCAGTGCAGGTGGGCGGCCTGTGTCTGTTTGTCGCACCAGTCCAGGAAGCTCTGACACACCATCACGTTGTTGATCCGCACACACATCTGGTGACACCACACACTGTGTCACACACTGCTGTACACACATCTGGTGACAACACACTGTGTCACACACTGCTGTACACACATCTGGTGACAACACACTGTGTCACACACATCTGGTGACAACACACTGCTGTACACACATCTGGTGACAACACACTGCTGTACACACATCTGGTGACAACACACTGCTGTACACACATCTGGTGACAACACACTGCTGTACACACATCTGGTGACAACACACTGCTGTACACACATCCGGTGACAACACACTGTGTCACACACTGCTGTACACACATCTGGTGACAACACACTGCTGTACACACATCTGGTGACAACACACTGCTGTACACACATCTGGTGACAACACACTGTGTCACACACTGCTGTACACACATCTGGTGACAACACACTGTGTTACACACTGCTGTACACACATCTGGTGACAACACACTGCTGTACACACATCTGGTGACAACACACTGCTGTACACACATTTGGTGACAACACACTGTGTCACACACTGCTGTACACACATCTGGTGACAACACACTGCTGTACACACATCTGGTGACAACACACTGTGTCACACACTGCTGTACACACATCTGGTGACAACACACTGCTGTACACACATCTGGTGACAACACACTGCTGTACACACATCTGGTGACAACACACTGCTGTACACACATCTGGTGACAACACACTGCTGTACACACATCTGGTGACAACACACTGCTGTACACACATCTGGTGACAACACACTGTGTCACACACTGCTGTACACACATCTGGTGACAACACACTGTGTCACACACTGCTGTACAGACACAACCAGCCCACACACACATATACACCAAAAGAGACTCCCCCCCACCCCACCCACCCCGCAGACTGTCACACACACACACACACACACACACACACACACACACACACACACACACACACACAAAAAGACACTATCACACACACACACACACACACACACACTGTCACACACACACAAACTGTCACACACACACACACACACACACCCACACACACTGTCACACACACACAGTCACACACACACAGTCACACACACACACACACACAGAGTCACACACACACACACACACACACACACACAGAGTAACACACACACACACAGATTCACACACACACACTGTCACACACACACACACTGTCACACGCACACACACACACACACACACAGAGTCACACACACACACACACACACTGTCACACACACACACACACAAAGAGTCACATACACACACACTGTCACACACACACACACACACAGAGTCACACACACACACACACACACACACACACACACACACTGTCACACACACACACACACACACACACACACACACACACAAGACAGGAGAGGGGGGAGGGGTGACAGGTGTGAGGGAGCCGACCTTCTGGGTGATGGGTTCATAGCGGTCCGACAGGTAGGCGGCTTTACGGTTGTGGAAGGCGGTGCAGGTCTGCAGTCCCTGCAGCTGGTGCCGACACCCCCACACCTTGTGCTGCTGCTGCTGGCCAATCGCGTGCTCCACAAGCTGTCACATGACCACACGGGGTCAGCCCTCAAAGGTCAAACATCAGTGACACGTCACAAAACAAAACTGTACAACATGCTATGTGACTGCCAAAACATGAATGGAAAAATGTCGTTGTCTTGCAGTGTATGCCACAGTCATTTTCAGCAGCTGTTAATTCCATTTTCAGCAGCTGTTAATTCCATCTCCGTCTTTTCAGTTTCAGTTTCTCAAGGTGTTAGTGCGTTCAGACAAATCCATATATGCTACATCACATCCGATAGGCAGCTAGTGAGAACTGCAGCAACAAAGCACAGTAATCACTGTTGTTGTATTTGTATTTCTTTTTATCACAACAGATTTCTCTGTGTGAAATTCGGGCTGCTCTCCCCAGGGAGAGCGCATCACTACACTACAGCGCCACCCATTTTTGGGGGGTATTTTTTCTTGCATGCAGTTTTATTTGTTTTTCCTATTGAAGTGGATTTTCCTTCAGAATTTTGCCAGGAACAACCCTTTTGTTGCCGTGGGTTCTTTTACGTGCGCTAAGTGCATGCTGCACATGGGACCTTGGTTTATCGTCTCATCCAAGACTGTTATATAATGTCATATGAAATAAAGGACTTCAAAATGAACAGCTGATTAACTCCTTCTAGCCCACAGCTACATGCCTGCAACAGCGCCCCTGCACCAGCACTACATGAGACCATGCAGTCAGCAGTTGGGTTGTTCACTAAAACAGTGAAGATCAATGGAGAATTGCTGATTTAATTGGTCAAACACATCTTCATTTTCATGGTTCCAGAATCCATGAATGGCTCAGATCAGAATGCTAACTGTATCAAGCAAGAAACAAAATCAGAACAGTGTACTGGTACGAGAACACTTATACCTGGTCCTCATGGGAATGAGTTAATGAACACTGATGCCACCATTTCAAAAATATGTACCAAATAACCACACACATGTATGCGTGCACAAACATAAGCATGTGAGAGAAAGAGATAAAGAAACAGAGAGAGACAGAGATAGAGAGAAACAGCTGACAGACGGACAGACAGAGAGGGAGTTGCAGAGAGAGAGTAACCCTCACCGACTGGCCGATGACGCGTTTAGCGATGTTCTTTGGCACAGCACACAGGTCCAGACACAGCATGTTGTCGGCGTACACCCCTATCACCTCACATAGTGCCTGCAGGATAAAACACATCGTAATTTGACACACCACACATCGTAATGTGACACACCACATCATAATATGACACACCAGATAGTAATGTGACACACAACATTGTGATGTGACACACCATACAGTAATGTGACACACCATATAGTAATGTGACACACCAGATAGTAATGTGACACACCACATCGTAATGTGACACACCACATTGTGATGTGACACACCATACAGTAATGTGGCACACCAGATAGTAATGTGACACACCACATTGTGATGTGACACACCATACAGTAATGTGACACACCAGATAGTAATGTGGCACACCACATTGTGATGTGACACACCATACAGTAATGTGGCACACCATACAGTAATGTGACACACCATACAGTAATGTGGCACACCAGATAGTAATGTGGCACACCAGATAGTAATGTGACACACCACATTGTGATGTGACACACCATACAGTAATGTGACACACCATATAGTAATGTGACACACCAGATAGTAATGTGACACACCACATTGTGATGTGACACACCAGATAGTAATGTGACACACCAGATAGTAATGTGACACACCACATTGTGATGTGACACACCATACAGTAATGTGACACACCATACAGTAATGTGGCACACCAGATAGTAATGTGACACACCAGATAGTAATGTGACACACCACATTGTGATGTGACACACCATACACTAATAAGACACACCAGATAGTAATGTGACACACCAGATAGTAATGTGACACACCACATTGTGATGTGACACACCATACACTAATAAGACACACCAGATAGTAACGTGACACACCAGATAGTAATGTGACACACCACATTGTGATGTGACACACCATACAGTAATGTGGCACACCAGATAGTAATGTGACACACCAGATAGTAATGTGACACACCACATTGTGATGTGACACACCATACAGTAATGTGGCACACCAGATAGTAATGTGACACACCAGATAGTAATGTGACACACCACATTGTGATGTGACACACCATACAGTAATGTGACACACCAGATAGTAATGTGGCACACCAGATAGTAATGTGACACACCACATTGTGATGTGACACACCATACAGTAATGTGACACACCAGATAGTAATGTGGCACACCACACTGTGATGTGACACACCATACAGTAATGTGGCACACCATACAGTAATGTGACACACCATACAGTAATGTGGCACACCAGATAGTAATGTGGCACACCAGATAGTAATGTGACACACCACATTGTGATGTGACACACCATACAGTAATGTGGAACACCAGATAGTAATGTGACACACCAGATAGTAATGTGACACACCACATTGTGATGTGACACACCAGATAGTAATGTGACACACCAGATAGTAATGTGACACACCACATTGTGATGTGACACACCATACAGTAATGTGACACACCATACAGTAATGTGGCACACCAGATAGTAATGTGACACACCAGATAGTAATGTGACACACCACATTGTGATGTGACACACCATACACTAATAAGACACACCAGATAGTAATGTGACACACCAGATAGTAATGTGACACACCACATTGTGATGTGACACACCATACACTAATAAGACACACCAGATAGTAACGTGACACACCAGATAGTAATGTGACACACCACATTGTGATGTGACACACCATACAGTAATGTGGCACACCAGATAGTAATGTGACACACCAGATAGTAATGTGACACACCACATTGTGATGTGACACACCATACAGTAATGTGGCACACCAGATAGTAATGTGACACACCAGATAGTAATGTGACACACCACATTGTGATGTGACACACCATACAGTAATGTGGCACACCAGATAGTAATGTGACACACCAGATAGTAATGTGACACACCACATTGTGATGTGACACACCATACAGTAATGTGGCACACCAGATAGTAACGTGACACACCAGATAGTAATGTGACACACCACATTGTGATGTGACACACCATACAGTAATGTGGCACACCAGACAGTAATGTGACACACCAGACAGTAATGTGGCACACCATACAGTAATGTGACACACCAGACAGTAATGTGGCACACCAGACAGTAATGTGACACACCACATTGTGATGTGACACACCAGACAGTAATGTGGCACACCAGACAGTAATGTGACACACCAGACAGTAATGTGACACACCAGATAGTAATGTGACACACCAGACAGTAATGTGGCACACCAGACAGTAATGTGACACACCACATCATAACCCCTGTCAGGACACACCACGTCACTGAGTGTAACACTGTCTGAGTGAATTGGGTTGTTCTGACCTTCCTTCTCAACAAAACTTGTGCTGTGTTGTGTTGTGTTGTGCTGTGTTGTACTGTGCTGTGTTGTGTTGTGCTGTGCTGTGTTGTACTGTGCTGTGTTGTGCTGTGTTGTGTTGTGTTGTGTTGTGCTGTGTTGTGTTGTGCTGTGCTGTGTTGTGCTGTGCTGTGTTGTGTTGTGTTGTGTTGTGTTGTGTTGTGCTGTGTTGTGTTGTGCTGTGCTGTGTTGTGCTGTGTTGTGTTGTGTTGTGTTGTGCTGTGTTGTGTTGTGCTGTGCTGTGTTGTGCTGTGTTGTGTTGTACTGTGCTGTGTTGTGTTGTACTGTGCTGTGTTGTGTTGTACTGTGCTGTGTTGTACTGTGCTGTGTTGTGTTGTACTGTGCTGTGTTGTACTGTGCTGTGTTGTACTGTGTTGTGTTGTACTGTGCTGTGCTGTGTTGTACTGTGCTGTGTTGTGTTGTACTGTGCTGTGTTGTGTTGTACTGTGCTGTGTTGTGTTGTACTGTGCTGTGTTGTACTGTGCTGTGTTGTGTTGTACTGTGCTGTGTTGTGTTGTACTGTGCTGTGTTGTACTGTGCTGTGTTGTGTTGTACTGTGCTGTGTTGTGTTGTACTGTGCTGTGTTGTGTTGTACTGTGCTGTGTTGTACTGTGCTGTGTTGTGTTGTACTGTGCTGTGTTGTGTTGTACTGTGCTGTGTTGTGTTGTACTGTGCTGTGTTGTACTGTGCTGTGTTGTGTTGTACTGTGCTGTGTTGTGTTGTACTGTGCTGTGTTGTGTTGTACTGTGCTGTGTTGTACTGTGCTGTGCTGTGTTGTACTGTGCTGTGTTGTGTTGTACTGTGCTGTGTTGTGTTGTACTGTGCTGTGTTGTGTTGTACTGTGCTGTGTTGTGTTGTACTGTGCTGTGTTGTACTGTGCTGTGTTGTGTTGTACTGTGCTGTGTTGTGCTGTGCTGTGTTGTGCTGTGCTGTGTTGTGTTGTACTGTGCTGTGTTGTACTGTGCTGTGTTGTACTGTGCTGTGTTGTACTGTGCTGTGTTGTTGTGTTGTGTTGTACTGTGCTGTGTTGTACTGTGCTGTGTTGTACTGTGCTGTGTTGTACTGTGCTGTGTTGTACTGTGCTGTGTTGTGTTGTACTGTGCTGTGTTGTGCTGTGCTGTGTTGTTGTGTTGTGTTGTACTGTGCTGTGTTGTACTGTGCTGTGTTGTGCTGTGCTGTGTTGTTGTGTTGTGTTGTACTGTGCTGTGTTGTACTGTGCTGTGTTGTACTGTGCTGTGTTGTGTTGTACTGTGCTGTGTTGTACTGTGCTGTGTTGTGCTGTGCTGTGTTGTTGTGTTGTGTTGTACTGTGCTGTGTTGTACTGTGCTGTGTTGTGCTGTGCTGTGTTGTTGTGTTGTGTTGTACTGTGCTGTGTTGTACTGTGCTGTGTTGTACTGTGCTGTGTTGTGTTGTACTGTGCTGTGTTGTACTGTGCTGTGTTGTGTTGTACTGTGCTGTGTTGTACTGTGCTGTGTTGTGTTGTACTGTGTTGTGTTGTACTGTGCTGTGTTGTACTGTGCTGTGTTGTGCTGTGCTGTGTTGTTGTGTTGTGTTGTACTGTGCTGTGTTGTACTGTGCTGTGTTGTACTGTGCTGTGTTGTGTTGTACTGTGCTGTGTTGTACTGTGCTGTGTTGTACTGTGCTGTGTTGTGTTGTACTGTGCTGTGTTGTACTGTGCTGTGTTGTGTTGTACTGTGCTGTGTTGTACTGTGCTGTGTTGTGTTGTACTGTGTTGTGTTGTACTGTGCTGTGTTGTACTGTGCTGTGTTGTGCTGTGCTGTGTTGTGTTGTACTGTGCTGTGTTGTGCTGTGCTGTGTTGTGCTGTGCTGTGCTGTGTTGTACTGTGCTGTGTTGTGCTGTGTTATGTTGTGCTGTGTTATGTTGTGTTGTGCTGTGTTGTGATGTGCTGTGTTATGCTGTGTTATGTTGTGTTGTGCTGTGTTGTTGTGTTGGGTTGTGCTTTGCTGTGTTGTTCTGTGCTCTGCTGTGCTGTGTTGTGCTGTGCTGTGTTGTGTTGTGCTGTGTTCTGCTGTGTTGTTGTGTTGTGCTGTGCTGTGTTGTGCTGTGTTGCTGTGTTGTGCTGTGCTATTTTGTTGTGTTGTGCTGTGTTATGCTGTGCTATGTTGTGTTATGCTGTGCTATGTTGTTGTGTTGTGCTGTGCTCTGCTGTGTTACTGTGTTGTGCTGTGTTATGCTGTGTTGTGTTGTGCTTTGCTGTGTTATGCTGTGTTGTGTTATGCTGTGTTGTATTGTGCTGTGTTATGCTGTGTTGTGCTGTGTTGTATTGTGCTGTGTTATGCTGTGTTGTGTTGTACTGTATTGTGCTGTGCTCTGCTGTGTTGCAGTGCATTGTAGTGTAGTGTAGTATTTTGTATTATATTGTTTATGTTGTATTGCACTGTACTTTATTGTACTGGATTGTATTGTACTGCACTGCCTTGTGTTGCATTGTTTTGTGCTGTGTAGTGTAGTGTAGTGCAGTGTAGTGGTGTGTAATGTAGTGTAGTGTAGTGTAGTGTTGTGTAATGTAGTGTAGTGTAGTGTAGTGTAGTGTAGTGGTGTGTAATGTAGTGTAATGTAGTGTAATGTAGTGTAGTGTAGTGTAGTGTAGTGTAGTGTAGTGTAGTGTAGTGTAGTGTAGTGTAGTGTTGTGTAATGTAGTGTAGTGTAGTGTAGTGTAGTGTAGTGGTGTGTAATGTAGTGTAGTGTAGTGTAGTGTAGTGTAGTGGTGTGTAGTGTAGTGTAGTGTAGTGTAGTGTAGTGTAGTGTAGTGTAGTGTAGTGTAGTGTAGTGTAGTGTAGTGGTGTGTAGTGTAGTGTAGTGTAGTGTAATGTAGTGTAATGTAGCGTAGTGTAGTGTTGTGTAGTATCATACTGTATTGTAAGCAAGTGTACTGTATTGTATAACTTTATGTACTGAAACATGTCACTGTAATATTGGGGCTGTTCTCCCCTCGGTACATGACGCTGCCACGGCGCAGCAACGCCTGTTCACACAACTTGGTTTGCTGTCTGCAAGTGCATTTGTTTTACCGTCAAACATTTTCTTTTTTTTTTTAATACAGAATTTCAAACCTTTCCTTGCAATGAGTTCTTACACATGCGCTAAGTGTGTGCTGCACGTGGGATCATGGTTTATTGTCTCATCCGAATGTCTGAAATGAAAGACTTGATGCTGTGAAGAAGAAAAATGACCCAATGAAAAAGCAAACAGAGGTGTGTGGGTGAAGAGGCAATGAACACAAAGTGTGCACAGCACAGACACCACACAGACATGTTAATGTGCACGGCACAGACACCACACAGACATGTTAATGTGCACGGCACAGACACCACACAGACATGTTAATGTGAACGACACAGACACCACACAGACATGTTAATGTGACAACACAGACACCACACAGACATGTTAATGTGCACGGCACAGACACCACACAGACATGTTAATATCCACAACACAGACACCACACAGACATATTAATGTCCACAACACAGACACCACACAGACATGTTAATGTGACAACACAGACACCACACAGACATGTTAATGTGACAACACAGACACCACACAGACATGTTAATGTGCACAGCACAGACACCACACAGACATGTTAATGTCCACAACACAGACACCACACAGACATGTTAATGTGAACGACACAGACACCACACAGACATGTTAATGTGAACGACACAGACACCACACAGACATGTTAATGTGACAACACAGACACCACACAGACATGTTAATGTGCACAGCACAGACACCACACAGACATGTTAATGTGAACGACACAGACACCACACAGACATGTTAATGTGAACGGCACAGACACCACACAGACATGTTAATGTGACAACACAGACACCACACAGACATGTTAATGTGCACAACACAGACACCACACAGACATGTTAATG
>NC_134894.1:1835000-1855000 GCF_041734735.1 Babylonia areolata | reverse complement strand
AAAGAATGTCCAACCAGTTACTTTTGACATAACTTGCTGAATCCCTGTTACATAGTCCATTAGGAGTGTTTCTATGATGCGACCTAACCAATACTCAGAAATTAACAAACAATAAGGCCAGGAGATGAAATGATTAACAAATAGTAAAGAGTGGTAACTCTCTCCATTCACAACTCAAGGTACACAACTTCAAGTCAGAGCTGCTTACGCTACTGATTCAGTTAGCACACAGGTAAATAAAAGGTACATTGGAACAAAGCCAGACACTTCCTCTAAAAAGGAAGCGCCGGGCCTGTCCTTATACCGATCATCTGACATGTGCACACAGCAGCAAAGACAGAAGAAATGTGCAAACAGAAATTAGCTTTTTTTCAAGACTGGCATAGCCTCTTTAATCCTGAACAAGCCACACAGAACACATGGACAATACAGAACAAACAAATGGTTGCCTCAATGGTTTTTCGACTGGAAATTAACAAACCATGAGGCCAGGAGATGAAATGATTAACAAATAGCAATGAGTGATAACTCTCTCCATTCACAAGGTACACAACTTCAAGTCAGTGCTGCTTATGCTACCGATTCAGCTAGCACACAGGTAAATAAAAGGTACATTGGAACAAACCCAGACACTTCCTGGAAAAAGAAAATGGTTGTAGTTTATCCTTTCTGTGTATTGTCCCTTCAGTCCCCATCCCCTGACCCCAATCTCTCTCACACACACACACATACCATGTCTAATATCACTCAAAGTGAAAGACATTACATTAAAGAAAGAAAATACAGAAATAGACAGGGATAGAGACACAGAGAGACAGGGACAGACACAGAGAGACAGAGACAGAGACACAGAGAGACAGGGACAGAGACACAGAGAGACACAGAGACACAGGGATAGAGACACACAGAGACAGGGACAGACACAGAGAGACAGAGACAGAGACACAGAGAGACAGGGATAGAGACACAGAGAGACAGGGATAGAGACACAGAGAGACAGGGATAGAGACACAGAGAGACACAGAGACACAGAGAGACAGAGACACAGAGAGACAGGGACAGAGACACAGAGAGACACAGAGACACAGAGAGACAGGGATAGAGACAGAGAGACAGGGATAGAGACACAGAGAGACATAGAGACACAGAGAGACAGGGATAGAGACACAGAGAGACAGGGACAGAGACACAGAGAGACAGGGACAGAGACACAGAGAGACACAGAGACACAGAGAGACAGGGATAGAGACAGAGAGACAGGGATAGAGACACAGAGAGACACAGAGAGACAGGGACAGAGACAGAGAGACAGGGACAGAGACACAGAGAGACATAGAGACACAGAGAGACAGGGACAGAGACACAGAGAGACAGGGACAGAGACACAGAGAGACACAGAGACACAGAGAGACAGGGATAGAGACACAGAGAGACAGGGACAGAGACACAGAGAGACACAGAGACACAGAGAGACAGGGATAGAGACAGAGAGACAGGGATAGAGACACAGAGAGACATAGAGACACAGAGAGACAGGGATAGAGACACAGAGACACAGAGAGACAGGGACAGAGACACAGAGAGACACAGAGACACAGAGAGACAGGGATAGAGACACAGAGAGACATAGAGACACAGAGAGACAGGGATAGAGACACAGAGAGACAGGGACAGAGACACAGAGAGACACAGAGAGACATAGAGACACAGAGAGACAGGGATAGAGACACAGAGACAGGGATAGAGACAGAGAGAGACAGGGACAGAGACACAGAGAGACATAGAGACACAGAGAGACAGGGACAGAGACACAGAGAGACACAGAGAGACAGGGACAGAGACACAGAGAGACACAGAGAGACACAGAGACACAGAGAGACAGGGATAGAGACAGAGAGACAGGGACAGAGACACAGAGAGACAGGGACAGAGACACAGAGAGACAGGGACAGAGACACAGAGAGACAGGGATAGAGACACAGAGAGACACAGAGACAGGGATAGAGACACAGAGAGACATAGAGACACAGAGAGACAGGGACAGAGACACAGAGAGACACAGAGACACAGAGAGACAGGGACAGAGACACAGAGAGACACAGAGAGACAGAGACAGAGACACAGAGAGACACAGAGACAGGGATAGAGACACAGAGAGACATAGAGACACAGAGAGACAGGGATAGAGACACAGAGAGACAGGGACAGAGACACAGAGAGACATAGAGACACAGAGAGACAGGGACAGAGACACAGAGACAGGGACAGAGACACAGAGAGACAGAGACAGAGACACAGAGAGACAGAGACAGAGACACAGAGAGACATAGAGACACAGAGAGACAGGGACAGAGACACAGAGAGACAGGGACAGAGACACAGAGAGACATAGAGACACAGAGAGACAGGGATAGAGACACAGAGAGACATAGAGACACAGAGAGACATAGAGACACAGAGAGACAGGGATAGAGACACAGAGAGACAGGGACAGAGACACAGAGAGACATAGAGACACAGAGAGACAGGGATAGAGACACAGAGAGACACAGAGAGACAGGGATAGAGACACAGAGAGACAGAGACAGCGACAGAGAGACAGAGACAGAGAGACAGAGCGGGGGCAGTGTACCTGTCTGGAGGCGCGGGGCAGACTGAAGGCACTGTTGACGGAGGGAGTGAGGGAGAAAGACCGCAGGGTGTGAGGACTGCACGACAGTGACGTCAGTGACACAGGGGGACTGTACTCACTGGGGAGCTGCAGCTGCTGTGTCACGAACTGTCAGCACACACACACACACGTGTCACAAACTGTCAGCACACACACACACACATGTGTCACAAACTGTCAGCACACACACACACACACACGTGTCACAAACTGTCAGCACACACACACACACGTGTCACAAACTGTCAGCACACACACACACATGTGTCACGAACTGTCAGCACACACACACATGTGTCACAAACTGTCAGCACACACACACACGTGTGTCACGAACTGTCAGCACACACACACACATGTGTCACAAACTGTCAGCACACACACACACACACACACACACACACGTGTCACAAACTGTCAGCACACACACACACACATGTGTCACAAACTGTCAGCACACACACACACACACACACACACACACATGTGTCACGAACTGTCAGCACACACACACACACACACGTGTCACAAACTGTCAGCACACACACATGTGTCACGAACTGTCAGCACACACACACACACATGTGTCACAAACTGTCAGCACACACACACACACATGTGTCACAAAATGTCAGCACACACACACACACATGTGTCACAAACTGTCAGCACACACACACACACACACACACACACACACACGTGTCACAAACTGTCAGCACACACACACACACACACACACACATGTGTCACAAACTGTCAGCACACACACACACATGTGTCACAAACTGTCAGCACACACACACACACATGTGTCACAAACTGTCAGCACACACACACACACATGTGTCACAAAATGTCAGCACACACACACACACATGTGTCACAAACTGTCAGCACACACACACACACACACACACACACACACGTGTCACAAACTGTCAGCACACACACAACTGATATGTCACAAACTGTCAGCACACACACACGTGTCACAAACTGTCAGCACACACACAACTGATATGTCACAAACTGTCAGCACACACACACACACACACACACACGTGTCACAAACTGTCAGCACACACACAACTGATATGTCACAAACTGTCAGCACACACACACATGTGTCACAAACTGTCAGCACACACACACACACGTCACAAACTGTCAGCACACACACACATGTGTCACAAACTGTCAGCACACACACACACACACACACACGTGTCACAAACTGTCAGCACACACACAACTAATATGTCACAAACTGTCAGCACACACACACATGTGTCACAAACAGTCAGCACACACACAACTGATATGTCACAAACTGTCAGCACACACACACATGTGTCACAAACTGTCAGCACACACACACACACATGTGTCACAAACTGTCAGCACACACACACACACACACACATGTCACAAACTGTCAGCACACACACAACTGATATGTCACAAACTGTCAGCACACACACACAC
This sequence comes from Babylonia areolata, assembly GCF_041734735.1. Classification (NCBI taxonomy): domain Eukaryota; kingdom Metazoa; phylum Mollusca; class Gastropoda; order Neogastropoda; family Buccinidae; genus Babylonia; species Babylonia areolata. Next base: position 1,850,841 of record NC_134894.1, on the reverse strand, counting down.
ACACGTGTCACAAACTGTCAGCACACACACACATGTGTCACAAACTGTCAGCACACACACACACACACACACACGTGTCACAAACTGTCAGCACACACACACATGTGTCACAAACTGTCAGCACACACACACACACACACACACACACACGTGTCACAAACTGTCAGCACACACACACATGTGTCACAAACTGTCAGCACACACACACATGTGTCACAAACTGTCAGCACACACACACAGCTGCTGTGTCACAAACTGTCAGCACACACACACGTGTCACAAACTGTCAGCACACACACATTTGTCACAAACTGTCAGCACACACACACGTGTCACAAACTGTCAGCACACACACACACACACGTGTCACAAACTGTCAGCACACACACACACGTGTCACATACTGTCAGCACACACACACGTGTCACAAACTGTCAGCACACACACGTGTCACAAACTGTCAGCACACACACATGTGTCACAAACTGTCAGCACACACACACATGTCACAAACTGTCAGCACACACACACACACACACATATGTGTCACAAACTGTCAGCACACACACACACACGCGTCACAAACTGTCAGCACACACGCACGTGTCACAAACTGTCAACACACACACACGTGTCACAAACTGTCAGCACACACACAGCTGCTGTGTCACAAACTGTCAGCACACACACACGTGTCACAAACTGTCAGCACGCACACACACACACACACACACACACACACACACACACGTGTCACAAACTGTCAGCACACACACACACACGTGTCACAAACTGTCAACACACACACACGTCACAAACTGTTAGCACACACGTGTCACAAACTGTCAGCACACAAACACACATGTGTCACAAACTGTCAGCACACACACAGCTGATGTGTCACAAACTGTCAGCACACACACATGTACATATGCATATAAACATACACATGCGTGCACACACACACACAAGGTGGTCTGAGAGAGAGAGAGAGAGAGAGAGGGAGACAGACAGTGACAGTGTGTGGTGTGTGTTGTTTTTTTGTTGTTTCTTTGTGGGTCTTCCACCCTCCCAATTTTCCCCATTTACTTGTGTGTTTTGGGGGTTTTTTTTCCCTTTTCTCTCAACATTTCTCCACTGAAATCAATACAAAATGACACTGAAATCAATAGACAACACAAAATGACACTGAAATCAATAGACAACACAAAATGACACTGAAATCAATAGACAACACAAAATGACACTGAAATCAACACAAAATGACACTGAAATCAATAGACAACACAAAATGACACTCTTATCAGCAAATGATAAAGAGTGGTGACTCTCTTCACACACAAACAGCACAACTTTGAGTCACTGCTGCTGACATCACCAATTCAGCCCGCACACAGGTACACAACAGGTACACTGGAACAAATCCAGACACTTCCTTAAAAAGGACGTTCCAGGCCTGTCCCTCTACCATTGGAAAGGAAGTTACAGTCTTCTCCTTAAATATTTTGACATTGTCATTTGACATTCAAAATCAGTGCAAAAAAAAAAAAAAAAGAGTATATATCACTGCCTCTAACTCCCTATTGATGCTTTTTTTTTTCAGTTCTTTAATGTTTGACGTGTGCTTGTACCATTATATACATCATCACCAATGTTCAAAGGAACCCAGTCACACCTGCACCACTGGCTGATATACAATCATCTGTGAGAATGGTGCGTGTGTGTTGTGTGTATTCGTATGGTGTGCATGAGTGTGTGTGTGTGTGTGTGCATGAGTGTGTGTGTGTGTGTGTGTGTGTGTGTGAGGGGGCTGTCTCACAGCATCCCTGGCGATGGTGTCCATGTGTGTGTGTGTGTGTGTGTGAGGGGGGTGTCTCACAGCATCCCCGGCGATGGTGTCCATGACGAGGTCCTGGATGTGCAGCCTGAGGGCCACACCCCACTGGGCCATGTGAGGCTGGAACAGCACGCGCCACGCCTGGTCCCTGTCACACACACACACACACACACACACACACATCACACACACATCACACACACCACACACACACACACACACACACACACACACATCACACACACACACATCACACACACACACCACACACACACACACACACACACCACACACATCACACACACACACACATCACACACACATCACACACACACACACACACACACACACACACGTTTAATTCATTGATTTAATTCAAATGCTATACATATAAAATAAAAAAAAAACAGTTTTTATGCGGAAAAGAAGTTAATGTCTATCACATTCTTGTCGAGCGTCCAAGATCAAGGCAACTAGGCTTTAAAAAGCTCACTGACCAGTTTCAACCGAACACATCTTTGTCCTTAGAAGACGTTTTGAATAACTGTTTATTACTGCAACACATCTCTGAATGTTTGAATCAAAGTCCAGTTTGTGTCTACCTTTGACTGATCATGTGTTTGGGATAATGAGCATGCTTTAACCCGGTACAGAAATGTTTGAGACAGCTACACTTTACTCTCAGTCAGTCCAATCTTTCAGAGCTCCCCCTTTTCACCTCGGACACTTTTTATGTCTCCTTCCCTGACTCAGTCATCCCGCCTCCTCCTTCCACCACCCCCACCCTTTCCCCAACACCCACACACACACACATACTAGACCCCCCCCCCCCCCTCTCCCCCCAACCCCATCTAATATCACTTAACAGTGAAAAGAAATTAAACTAAAAAAAGAAATAACACACACACACACACACACACACACACACACACTGTATGTCTGTTCTCTGATTACTTACTTTATGTTTATAACAGTAATGTGTTTCACTCATGTACACATGCAATATCAACAGTAAAATATGTCTTTGTTTCAGAATATGTGACAATGCACAATAAAATCACTATTTCTTGTGATGCTGTGAATAGTGGTGACAGACCTCAGAGTCATTCTAACCACCTCATGTGGTCAAATAATGCAGGAGCATCTCAACTGATGGAATGAAAAATTACTACAATGACAGACAGACAGGAAGAAAAGGCAGAAAAAGAGACAGAGACAGATGAAAGACAATGGGAGACAGAGACAGACAGACAGACAGAGACAGACAGGACAGACAGAGACAGACAGACAGACAGAGACAGACAGACAGACAGAGACAGACAGGACAGACAGAGACAGACAGAGACAGACAGACAGACAGACAGACAGAGACAGACAGAGACAGACAGGACAGACAGAGACAGACAGAGACAGATGGAAAGACAATGGGAGACAGAGACAGACAGGGCAGAAAGAGACAGACAGGACAGACAGACAGACAGAGACAGACAGACAGAGACAGACAGGACAGACAGACAGACAGAGACAGATGGAAAGACAATGGGAGACAGAGACAGATAGGACAGACAGAGACAGACAGACAGGACAGACAGAGACACACAGGACAGACAGAGACAGACAGACAGAGACAGACATGACAGACAGAGACAGCAGACAGAGACACACAGGACAGACAGGACAGGGGGATGGTAATGACTGACGTGGGGGTGATGAAGGCACTCCAGTCCTGGTCCAGCTGGTTGAGGCGATGGATGAGGGCCAGCATCCTGAGGTCTATGGCACTGTCCCTCTGTACACACACACACACACACAGCATCCTGAGGTCTATGGCACTGTCCCTCTGTACACACACACACACACACACACACACACACACACACACACACACACACACACACAGCATCCTGAGGTCTATGGCACTGTCCCTCTGTACACACACACACACAGCATCCTGAGGTCTATGGCACTGTCCCTCTGTACACACACACACACACACACACACACACACACACACACAGCATCCTGAGGTCTATGGCATTGTCCCTTTGTACACACACACACACACACACACACACACACACACACACAGCATCCTGAGGTCTATGGCATTGTCCCTTTGTACACACACACACACACACACACACACACACACACACAGCACATACACACACATATGATATGATATGATATGATATGATATGATATGATATGATATGATATGATATATGATACAATAATCTCCACCCTTTACCCACGAGGCACCGTCACCAAGATTCGAACCCAGGACCCTCAGACTGAAAGTCCATCGCTTTAACCACTCGGCTACTGCGCCCATCGAAAGAAGAATTCAAAATGAAGTGATGAGAACAACAAAAGACACTCTTACTGAGGCCATGCAATAGCCATCTGCCCTTCCTTCAGAGCACACCACAGGCATGTCACAACAGGTTCAGGCTTTTTTCACAGCACTAGAAAACCCTGTGAAACCGGTGTAAACCAGTTTATGAAGTTTTAAGGCTTTTTTCAGAGCACTAGAAAACCCTGCAAAACTGGTGTAAACAAGTTTATGATGTTTTAAAGCTTTTTTCAGAGCACTAGAAAACCCTGAAAACCAGTGTAAACCAGTTTATGAGGTTTTAAGGCTTTTTTCAGAGCACTAGAAAACCCTGAGAAACCAGTGTAAACCAGTTTGAGGTTTTAAGGCTTTTTTCACAGCACTAGAAAACCCTGAGAAACCAGTGTAAACCAGTTTGAGGTTTTAAGGCTTTTTTCACAGCACTAGAAAACCCTGCGAAACAGGTGTAAACCAGTTTATGAAGCTTAGGTATTTATCAATTTGCTGTTTACAGGAAGAGTGGAACACTGACCAGAATTTCCTGCTGACACAGGGTGACCATGTCCTTCATCAGCAGACTGTAGAACGCTCTGGCTGCCAGCATCGTCAGGTCAAAGTACCTGGACAGGGGTCATTGTAGTGTGTGTGTGTGTGTGTGTGTGTTAGTATATATGTGTATATTTGTTTGTTTGTGTGTGTGTGTGTGTGTGTGTGTGTGTGTGTGTGTTAGTGTGCGTGTGTGTTAGCATGTGTGTGTGTGTGTGTGTGTGTGTGTGTGTGTGTGTGTGATGTGTGTGTGTGTGTGTGTGTGTGTGTGTGTGTGTGTGTATTAATACACTTGCGAATGTACAGATGACTATAGAACAGAATAGAATATGTCTTTATTACCAAGTGTACCCAGGTCACAAGGAATATTGGGGGGGATAGTACATAACAATGTACGAACATAAATCGAAAATCATACACAAACACAGATACAGTAGAAATTAGGATACATACAAGTGCATATCAATATAAAAACTTGTGCATATTCACACATGCACGCACTGCGCACACACACACACACACACATGTACGCACGCACACGCACACACTCACTCTCTCTCTCTCTCTCTCACACACACACACACACACACACAAACATTCGATCAGAAACCGCATATTACATGTGGATGGGGCTGATGACTAGATCTTCCATGGTTGTTGATTGTACAATTCTATTTATCACAGAGAAAGGCCATTGACTGCTTTGGGGAAAAAGCTGTTGGCGAAGCCATTGGTTCTTATACTTCTGTATGGTCGACTAGAGGGAGCATCTCGAAAATCCCAAAAGCTGGATGTGATTCATCCTGGCTGATTGATTTTGCTTTTTTGAGTAGCCACTTATAATATTTGTCGTCTAGAGAAGGTAGATCAGCCCCGGTGATCTTGGTGGCAGTTTTTACGATTCTGTTAAGGTAGCACTAGGGGTAGAATTTTGACCAAAAATCATTAAAAAATGTGTTTTTTTTTTAATGTTTCATAAAGCCTTACATGTGTGTGTTTTGTTTGAATTATTACTCAAAGTGTGTGTTTTTAGCTGTTTTAGTGAGTGGGTGTGAGAGAAAGTTGTGAAAAAAAGATCGAATGCATCCAAAAATTGCCCATTTTCAATCGCGCCTACCGTTGCTACGACGCCATGAAGCAAGGCTTGTGACCTACTGAACTAGAGAGGAAGAAACGGCCTTCACCATGAGCCTAATTAGCATAGGAAAATTCCTACACAGCCAGCCTGCCAGGGCCTAAAAGTGGGTCACTGGCTTGCTTGTTGTTGGTGAAGTGATTGGCCGGTTCAGTCATGTGGCCGATTTGAGCTTTATCATTGGCTCTCAAACGACTTCCTGTTTGCAAAGCGTCTGCTATCTGTGTCTATTCAGATCGATCAACAACTATAAATTTTAGATTATTTTAGCAATCTTTGAAAAGATAAGAATGACAAAGGAAAGAAAAGTTAAAGTTAGGGCCCTCCACAAGTTTAGGAAGCGGCGGAGAGGTGGGAAAAGTGCTCAGCAAGTCAGCACTTTGCAGACAAAGGCAAGCACTAACCCCCCCCCACCCCCCTTGGAAACCGAAACAAGACATCTAAACTCCACTGCCCGTCATGCAATGAATCGGTAAGTTTGTTTATCTGACATCCTCCCCCACCCTCTGTCTCTTTCTCTGCCTCTCTCTCTCTCTCTCTCACCTTCCCTCTCTTGGTTTACATGTGTGATGGAGTGTTTGGATGTTGAAGTTGTGTGTGTGTGTGTGTGAAGTCAGTTTCTCACACATGCACATTCATTCTCTCTCTCTCTCCCTCTCCTGTGATTTACATGTGTGATGGAGTGTGTGGATGTTTATAGTGTGTGTGTGTGTGTGTGTGCATGCTCCCCCCCCCCCCCAAAAAAAAAGTCACTCTCACACACATTCTCTCTCTCTCTCTCACCTTTCTCTTCTTCTCCCATACATGTATACACAAACACATACCAATTTTTTTTTTTCCAGAGTGCAGTCAGCAGCAAGAAAAACATCAGGAAAAGAGAAAGGAAGGAGGCAAAAAATTGAGACAATCCGGCATCGAGAACGTCAAGAGCGGTGTGAACGAGGAGGAGAGTTGTATGGGGCAGGACTGTTCTGAACACCAAAACAGCTTTCTTTTTTGTTTTTTGTTTTTGTTTTCTTTTTATGTTATGAACAGACACCTGAAAAAAAATATTTGTGTATAAATTTACCTGTTTTGTGCCTTGGTCTACTAGGAGAGACAAGACCAAACTTTAAATGCAATTTTCTCAAAACGTTCATTTTTCGTGGACTTGCATATTTGTGCAACGAAACACACACACTTCCCATCAGCATAATGACACCAAATTTTGTGTACTAATGTAAAAATGGCTGCTGAGTGCAATAAGACTATCAGGGACATTCTATCTCAATTACTTTACTTGCTACATGTGTGAGATGTGAACTGTCATTGCGACTGAAAAAACACCCTTTTTGATTGAGTGGTGAGTGAACATTATAAATTTTTTACCAAAGCTTTCATGTGTTAATTGCACTCTCTGGTCACTGAAGTGAAACTCTGTTATATCAGACACTTCTCAGAGAGGCAGCTTCTATGAGATCTAGTCTGCGAAATGGAGCGACCCTTCAGAACATTAAAAATATTCATAACTTTAATTCTAGTCAAGCTGTTTACTTAAAAATTGGTGTGTGGCATACCTTTGATGTCTTCTCTCTTTGTGCCAAATTTCAGAGTGATACATTACTTAGAAGTTGAGAAACAAAAATACCCCCAAATCTACGCCTAGCGCTGCAACTTCTGCCTTGGAAATGTTTCCGTACCAAACAGTAATAGAAAAGGTTAACACACTTTCAATGACTGCTCGGTAGAAATCAACTATGATTTCTTTTTTAATTCTGAACTTTTTGAGGCGCCAAAGAAAGTACAGGCGCTGTTGTGCTTTCTTCACAATTTTTTCTGAATTTTTCTCCCATTTCAAATCATTGGAAATGATCAGTTCGAGAAATTTAAATTCACTGATGATCTCTACTTGCTTGTCTTTAATGACAAGTGGTAAGGGGTCAGATCTGGTCTTCCTGAAATCTAAAATTAATTCTTTTGTTTTTGATACGCTAAGTTCTAAGTTGTTTTGATCACACCAGCAGACAAGTTTCAGTACTTCTTCCCTATATTTTGACTCATCACTGTTCGTAATCAGCCTTTCTAGAGTCAGCAAACTTGACCATAGTGTTACATTCATTTTGAGTTGCACAGTCATGCGTGAATAGTGAGTACAACAGTGGGGATAGAACACATCTCTGTGGGGCGCCTATGTTGTGAATACATGTGGAGGAGGTGAGGTCACCAACTTTAATAACTTGCGGTCTGCATCTTAGAAAATTTAGGATCCATGTACAAACTGATTCAGGCAGCAAGAGGTCTTTCAGTTTAAAATACAGTTTTGATGGCACTATTGTGCTGAACGCAGAGCTGTAGTCAATGAAAAGGATCCTGGCATAGCTGTTAGGATTTTTGAGATGTCTGAGGACGTGGCAGAGGCCCGGCTATGCTAATGGCATCTTCAGCTGATCTATTAGCTCTGTAGGCGAACTGAAAGGGATCAAAAGATGGAGGAATGCAGGTTTTTAGGAATTCTAGAATCAAGCGTTCAAATGTTTTCATGATGACTGATGTTAAAGCTACATGGCGATAATCATTAAGACAACTAGTCTGTGCTTTCTTTGGAACAGAAATGATTGTTGATTTCTTAAAGCAGTGTGGCACCACACAAGACTGAAGGGACATGTTAAATATGTCAGTGAAGACACTACATAGCTGGACTGCACACTTCCTCAAAAGGCCTGGTGAGATGTTGTCAGGGCCAGCGGATTTTCTCATTTTCAGACGAATGAAGTGGCGTCTGACTTCATCCTCTTGGACTATGAAAGGTGGAGTGGAGGTGACTTTGGGTGCAGCCATGTCAGAACTAGACAATGGTTTGTCGAATCTGGAGTAGAATGTGTTGAGTTTGTCTGGAAGAGTTCTGTCAGTGCTGTCGACTGTCTAGTGGGTCATTTTATAATCAGTGATGTTCTGCAGTCCGGTCCATACATTCCTAGAGTTGTTTGCAGACAGGTTTTCTTCTAATTTTTTCCTATATAAAACCTGTGCCTTCTTAATGCATTTTTCAACACTTCTTTTTGCCTTCTTGTGGACTATTCTATTATCAGTTTCGTAAAAAGCTCTCTCTTTTTCCTTTACTTTTTGCCTAACAGCCCCGTTACACCAAATTTTGAAAATATTTTGATATTTTTTGATGGAATGAACACCTACTGTCTTACTCACTGACTGAACACATACATGGAACACCTATTGTCTTACTCACTGACTGAACACATACATGGAACACCTATTGTCTTACTCACTGACTGAAAACATACATGGAACACCTGTCTTACTCACTGACTGAACACATACATGGAACACCTGTCTTACTCACTGACTGAACACATACATGGAACACCTACTGTCTTACTCACTGACTGAAAACACACATGGAACACCTACTGTCTTACTCACTGACTGAAAACATACATGGAACACCTATTGTCTTACTCACTGACTGAACACACACATGGAACACCTGTCTTACTCACTGACTGAACACATACATGGAACACCTACTGTCTTACTCACTGACTGAAAACATACATGGAACACCTACTGTCTTACTCACTGACTGAACACACACATGGAACACCTGTCTTACTCACTGACTGAACACATACATGGAACACCTACTGTCTTACTCACTGACTGAACACATACATGGAACACCTACTGTCTTACTCACTGACTGAACACATACATGGAACACCTATTGTCTTACTCACTGACTGAACACATACATGGAACACCTATTGTCTTACTCACTGACTGAACACATACATGGAACACCTACTGTCTTACTCACTGACTGAACACACACATGGAACACCTACTGTCTTACTCACTGACTGAACACATACATGGAACACCTACTGTCTTACTCACTGACTGAACACATACATGGAACACCTATTGTCTTACTCACTGACTGAACACATACATGGAACACCTACTGTCTTACTCACTGACTGAACACACACATGGAACACCTACTGTCTTACTCACTGACTGAACACATACATGGAACACCTACTGTCTTACTCACTGACTGAACACACACATGGAACACCTACTGTCTTACTCACTGACTGAACACATACATGGAACACCTATTGTCTTACTCACTGACTGAACACATACATGGAACACCTACTGTCTTACTCACTGACTGAAAACATACATGGAACACCTACTGTCTTACTCACTGACTGAACACATACATGGAACACCTACTGTCTTACTCACTGACTGAACACATACATGGAACACCTACTGTCTTACTCACTGACTGAACACATACATGGAACACCTATTGTCTTACTCACTGACTGAACACATACATGGAACACCTATTGTCTTACCCACTGACTGAACACATACATGGAACACCTATTGTCTTACTCACTGACTGAACACATACATGGAACACCTACTGTCTTACTCACTGACTGAACACATACATGGAACACCTATTGTCTTACTCACTGACTGAACACATACATGGAACACCTATTGTCTTACTCACTGACTGAACACATACATGGAACACCTATTGTCTTACTCACTGACTGAAAACATACATGGAACACCTATTGTCTTACTCACTGACTGAACACATACATGGAACACCTATTGTCTTACTCACTGACTGAAAACATACATGGAACACCTATTGTCTTACTCACTGACTGAAAACAATCTGAAAATTGTTCTTGCAGTCCGTCACCTCTTGTCGAACTTCCATGATCAGCGCATTTAACTGAAACACCAATAATCATTATCATCATCATCATTATCATCATTACCATCAGCATCATTATTATCATCATCACCATCATTATCATCATCATCACCATCATCATTATCATCATCATCATTATTGTCACCATCCTCGCCATAAACACATGATTGTGCACACATGCACAAACAAACACACATAAAAAATAAAATGGCAAGAGTTACAGATAAGTGAATTAACGTCATTCTAGGACACACATGGCTGGCACAATAGTGATGGACTTTCACTGACTACAGGACACACATAGCTGACACAATAGTGATGGACTTTCACTGACTACAGGACACACATAGCTGACACAATAGTGATGGACTTTCACTGACTACAGAACACACATAGCTGACACAATAGTGATGGACTTTCACTGACTACAGAACACACATAGCTGACACAATAGTGATGGACTTTCACTGACTACATGACACATAGCTGACACAATAGTGATGGACTTTCACTGACTACAGAACACACATGGCTGACACAATAGTGATGGACTTTCACTGACTACATGACACATAGCTGACACAATAGTGATGGACTTTCACTGACTACAGAACACACATAGCTGACACAATAGTGATGGACTTTCACGGACTACATGACACACATAGCTGACACAATAGTGATGGACTTTCACTGACTACAGAACACACATAGCTGACACAATAGTGATGGACTTTCACTGACTACAGAACACAATAGCTGACACAATAGTGATGGACTTTCACTGACTACATGACACACATAGCTGACACAATAGTGATGGACTTTCACTGACTACAGAACACACATAGCTGACACAATAGTGATGGACTTTCACTGACTACATGACACATGGCTGACACAATAGTGATGGACTTTCACTGACTACATGACACACATAGCTGACACAATAGTGATGGACTTTCAATGACTACAGAACACACATAGCTGACACAATAGTGATGGACTTTCACGGACTACATGACACACATAGCTGACACAATAGTGATGGCCTTTCAATGACTACAGAACACACATAGCTGACACAATAGTGATGGACTTTCACTGACTACAGAACACACATAGCTGACACAATAGTGATGGACTTTCACTGACTACATGACACACATAGCTGACACAATAGTGATGGACTTTCAATGACTACAGAACACACATAGCTGACACAATAGTGATGGCCTTTCAATGACTACAGAACACACATAGCTGACACAATAGTGATGGACTTTCAATGACTACATGACACATGGCTGACACAATAGTGATGGACTTTCACTGACAACAGAACACACATAGCTGACACAATAGTGATGGACTTTCACTGACAACAGAACACACATAGCTGACACAATAGTGATGGACTTTCACTGACAACAGAACACACATAGCTGACACAATAGTGATGGACTTTCAATGACTACAGAACACACATAGCTGACACAATAGTGATGGACTTTCACTGACTATATGACATTAGCTGACACAATAGTGATGGACTTTCACTAACTACATGACACATAGCTGACACAATAGTGATGGACTTTCACTGACTACAGAACACACATGGCTGACACAATAGTGATGGACTTTTACTGACTACATGACACATGGCTGACACAATAGTGATGGACTTTCACTGACTACAGAACACACATAGCTGACACAATAGTGATGGACTTTCACTGACTATATGACATTAGCTGACACAATAGTGATGGACTTTCACTAACTACATGACACATAGCTGACACAATAGTGATGGACTTTCACTGACTACATAACACACATGGCTGACACAATAGTGATGGACTTTCACTGACTATATGACATTAGCTGACACAATAGTGATGGACTTTCACTGACTATATGACATTAGCTGACTCAATAGTGATGGACTTTCACTGACTACATGACACATAGCTGACACAATAGTGATGGACTTTCACTGACTACATGACACACATAGCTGACACAAAAGTGATGGACTTTCACTGACTATATGACATTAGCTGACACAATAGTGATGGACTTTCACTGACTACATGACACATAGCTGACACAATAGTGATGGACTTTCACTGACTACAGAACACACATAGCTGACACAATAGTGATGGACTTTCACTGACTACAGAACACACATAGCTGACACAATAGTGATGGACTTTCACTGACTACATGACACATAGCTGACACAATAGTGATGGACTTTCACTGACTACAGAACACACATAGCTGACACAATAGTGATGGACTTTCACTGACTACATGACACATAGCTGACACAATAGTGATGGACTTTCACTGGCTACATGACACATAGCTGACACAATAGTGATGGACTTTCACTGACAACAAAACACACATGGATGATATGATGATGATGATGATGATGACTGACCATTCTAGGACACACATGGATGACATGATGATGATGATGACTGACCATTCTAGGACACACATGGATGATATGATGATGATGATGACTGACCATTCTAGGACACACATGGATGATATGATGATGATGATGACTGACCATTCTAGGACACACATGGATGATATGATGATGATGATGACTGACCATTCTAGGACACACATGGATGATATGATGATGATGATGACTGACCATTCTAGGACACACATGGATGTCCCTGCTGTGTCTGAGCTCTGTGCGGATCACTGTCTTGCATCTCTCATAGGTCTGGAAGAACATGCCCTGCACACACACCCACACACAGCATGACAGAACACCTGAAACGTGTAACATTCAGCACTAATATGTCAGACATCTGTTGTACAGGACCACCTGAAACATGTAACATTCAGCATTAACGTGTTGGTAACGTGTTGTACCTGTGCTCACCACATCACCCTGTGGCTGCAGTGCAACACTCAGTGTGGAGAGCTGGGAGAAGTTCAACACCCTCTGCTGCTCTCCACACACCTTGCCCCACTTCCTGCTCTCCACACACCTTGCCCCACTTCCTGCTCTCCACACACCTTGCCCCACTTCCTGCTCTCCACACACCTTGCCCCACTTCCTGCTCTCCACACACCTTGCCCCACTTCCTGCTCTCTACAGGACCACCTGAAATGTCAGACATCTGTTGTACAGGGCCACCTGAAACGTGTAACATTCAGCACTAACGTGTCAGACATGTGTTGTACAGGACCACCTGAAACATGTAACATTCAGCATTAACGTGTTGGTAACGTGTTGTACCTGTGCTCACCACATCACCCTGTGGCTGCAGTGCAACACTCAGTGTGGAGAGCTGGGAGAAGTTCAACACCCTCTGCTGCTCTCCACACACCTTGCCCCACACAGCCTGCCCCACTTCCTGCTCTCCACACAGCCTGCCCCACTTCCTGCTCTCCACACAGCCTGCCCCACTTCCTGCTCTCCACACAGCTTGCCCCACTTCCTGCTCTCCACACAGCTTGCCCCACTTCCTGCTCTCCACACACCTTGCCCCACTTCCTGCTCTCCACACAGCCTGCCCCACTTCCTGCTCTCCACACACCTTGCCCCACTTCCTGCTCTCCACACAGCTCTCCACACAGCTTGCCCCACTTCCTGCTCTCCACACAGCTTGCCCCACTTCCTGCTCTCCACACAGCTCTCCACACAGTTTGCCCCACTTCCTGCTCTCCACACAGCTTGCCCCACTTCCTGCTCTCCACACAGCTCTCCACACAGCTTGCCCCACTTCCTGCTCTCCACACAGCCTGCCCCACTTCCTGCTCTCCACACACCTTGCCCCACTTCCTGCTCTCCACACACCTTGCCCCACTTCCTGCTCTCTCCACACACCTTGCCCCACTTCCTGCTCTCCACACAGCCTGCCCCACTTCCTGCTCTCCACACACCTTGCCCCACTTCCTGCTCTCCACACACCTTGCCCCACTTCCCGCCATCTATCGACCTGACTGCAGAATAACAAGTTGGTTGTAGTCTCCAAAACACTTCTCCCCAAGACATGAGTAAGTCATCTGTGGTGCAAAGCATGGAAAACAAACAAGACAAGCACTATCATGATATGCACACACACATACAAACACACCCACACAGACACAGAAACACACACACATACACAGAGACACACACAGACACACACAGACACACACATACACACATACAGACACACACACACACACACACAGAGAGACACACACACACACACAAACACACACACACACATACAGACACACACACACACACACACATAAAGTCATGGAGTAATACAAGACATGTCACTGACAGCATACCTGGACGATATCAGTCAGGGTGACAGTCAGGGACGGCAGCGGCTGTAAACTGTTGGCCTGCAGGTAAACACGCAGGTCACGACCCTTTTGTAACAAGCTGACCAGAAGCTCTGAAACACACCACAGGTCACAGGTCATACAGTACAGGTCACAGGTCACGACCCCTTTGTAACAAGCTGACTAGAAGCTCTGAAACACACCACAGGTCACAGGTCATACAGTACAGGTCACACGTCATGGCCCCTTTGTAACAAGCTGACTAGAAGCTCTGAAACACACCACAGGTCACAGGTCATAACACCACATGTCACAGGTCACGACCCCTTTGTAACAAGCTGACCAGAAGCTCTGAAACACACCACAGGTCACAGGTCATAACACCTCAGGTCACAGGTCATGACTCCTTTGTAACAAGCTTACCAGAAACTCTGAAACACAACACAGGTCACAGGTCATAGTACCACAGGTCACGACCCCTTTGTAACAAGCTTACCAGAAACTCTTAAACACAACAAAGGTCACAGGTCATAATACCACAGGTCACAGGTCATGACGACCCCTTTCTAACAATCTTCATAATATGCACTCATGCACACAAATACTTCACACACACACCTTAATAATATGCATTCATCCACACAAATACTACACACACACACCTTAATAATATGCATTCATCCACACAAATACTACACACACACACCTTAATAATATGCATTCATCCACACAAATACTACACACACACACACCTTAATAATATGCATTCATCCACACAAATACTACACACACACACCTTAATAATATGCATTCATCCACACAAATACTACACACACACACCTTAATAATATGCATTCATCCACACAAATACTACACACACACACACCTTAATAATATGCATTCATCCACACAAATACT
>NC_134894.1:1805000-1827500 GCF_041734735.1 Babylonia areolata | reverse complement strand
CAGCAGGAACACCAACACCAAACTGTTAGCAAGATGCTGGTTACAGACACAGACAGGACACTGGACACAGCAGAAAGAGACAACCGAACACCGGGTTAAAACATAGACTCACTTTGTTACACAAGTGAGTAAAAAAAAAATTGTGAGAACCTGCAGAACAATGTTGAACAGAATACACTTGTCTGTGTCCGTCAGTAACCATTCAGTTACCACAGATGTTACACCCCCCACCCCCGTCCTCCATGTTACAATCACACTCAAAGCAGGAAACAGAATCAGAATAAGTTTATCTCAAAGACAAATTCAGTGTATACAGCTCCTCACTTCTGTGAACAGAGGTGTCATAACCCCCCAACACCCAAGCCACACACCCCTACCACCACTCTGTGGTACAGACAGTGCATACAGCTCAACATTTCTGTGAACAGAGGTGTCATAACCCCCCAACACCCACCACACACCCCTACCCACCACTCCGTGGTACAGACAGTGCATACATCTCAACATTTCTGTTAACAGAGGTGTCATAACCCCCCAACACCCAAGCCACACACCCCTACCCACCACTCCGTGGTACAGACAGTGCATACATCTCAACATTTCTGTTAACAGAGGTGTCATAACCACACCCCATCCAAGCCACACACCCCTACCCACCACTCCGTGGTACAGACAGTGCATACATCTCAACATTTCTGTTAACAGAGGTGTCATAACCACACCCCATCCAAGCCACACACCCCTACCCACAACTCTGTGGTACAGACAGTGCATACATCTCAACATTTCTGTGAACAGAGGTGTCATAACCACACCCCATCCAAGCCACACACCCCTACCCACAACTCTGTGGTACAGACAGTGCATACATCTCAACATTTCTGTGAACAGAGGTGTCATAACCCCCCAACACCCAAGCCACACACCCCTACCCACCACTCCGTGGTACAGACAGTGCATACACCTCAACATTTCTGTGAACAGAGGTGTCATAACCACACCCCATCCAAGCCACACACACCTACCCACAACTCTGTGGTACAGACAGTGCATACACCTCAACATTTCTGTGAACAGAGGTGTCATAACCACACCCCATCCAAGCCACACACCCCTACCCACCACTCCGTGGTACAGACAGTGCATACACCTCAACATTTCTGTGAACAGAGGTGTCATAACCCCCCAACACCCAAGCCACACACACCTACCCACAACTCCGTGGTACAGACAGTGCATACACCTCAACATTTCTGTGAACAGAGGTGTCATAACCCCCCAACACCCAAGCCACACACCCCTACCCACAACTCCGTGGTACAGACAGTGCATACACCTCAACATTTCTGTGAACAGAGGTGTCATAACCCCCCAACACCCAAGCCACACACACCTACCCACAACTCCGTGGTACAGACAGTGCATACACCTCAACATTTCTGTGAACAGAGGTGTCATAACCCCCCAACACCCAAGCCACACACCCCTACCCACCACTCCGTGGTACAGACAGTGCATACACCTCAACATTTCTGTGAACAGAGGTGTCATAACCCCCCAACACCCACCACACACCCCTACCCACCACTCCGTGGTACAGACAGTGCATACACCTCAACATTTCAGCTGAAGAAAAGGATGTCACATACACCTCTCTCCTCAACCTCCACCCCCTCCACCAGTGCTGACAGAAGACACAGTGTGCCCCCCTCCCCAACAATCACCACCCCCTCCTCCCCCACCTTACCTCAGAGGCCAGTTCGCACTGAAAGACAACACACAGTTCACTACTACAACATTACATCCACTGTGTGACCACTGACAGACAACACACAGTTCACTACAACATTACATCCACTGTGTGGCCACTGACA
Source organism: Babylonia areolata (assembly GCF_041734735.1). Taxonomy (NCBI): domain Eukaryota; kingdom Metazoa; phylum Mollusca; class Gastropoda; order Neogastropoda; family Buccinidae; genus Babylonia; species Babylonia areolata. The sequence continues at coordinate 1,825,626 of NC_134894.1, read as the reverse complement.
GACAACACACAGTTCACTACAACACATCCACTGTGTGACCACTGACAGACAACACACAGTTCACTACAACACATCCACTGTGTGACCCTGACAGACAACACACAGTTCACTACAACACATCCACTGTGTGGCCACTGACAGACAACACACAGTTCACTACAACATCACATCCACTGTGTGACCACTGACAGACAACACACAGTTCACTACTACAACATTACATCCACTGTGTGACCCTGACAGACAACACACAGTTCACTACTACAACATGACATCCACTGTGTGACCACTGACAGACAACACACAGTTCACTACAACATCACATCCACTGTGTGACCACTGACAGACAACACACAGTTCACTACAACATCACAGTTCACTACAACATTACATCCACTGTGTGACCACTGACAGACAACACACAGTTCACTACTACAACATTACATCCACTGTGTGACCCTGACAGACAACACACAGTTCACTACTACAACATGACATCCACTGTGTGACCACTGACAGACAACACACAGTTCACTACAACATGACATCCACTGTGTGACCACTGACAGACAACACACAGTTCACTACAACATCACATCCACTGTGTGACCCTGACAGACAACACACAGTTCACTACAACATTACATCCACTGTGTGACCACTGACAGACAACACACAGTTCACTACAACATTACATCCACTGTGTGACCACTGACAGACAACACACAGTTCACTACTACAACATCACATCCACTGTGTGACCACTGACAGACAACACACAGTTCACTACTACAACATCACATCCACTGTGTGACCACTGACAGACAACACACAGTTCACTACTACAACATCACATCCACTGTGTGACCCTGACAGACAACACACAGTTCACTACAACATTACATCCACTGTGTGACCACTGACAGACAACACACAGTTCACTACAACATTACATCCACTGTGTGACCACTGACAGACAACACACAGTTCACTACTACAACATTACATCCACTGTGTGACCACTGACAGACAACACACAGTTCACTACAACATTACATCCACTGTGTGACCACTGACAGACAACACACAGTTCACTACAACATTACATCCACTGTGTGACCCTGACAGACAACACACAGTTCACTACAACATTACATCCACTGTGTGACCACTGACAGACAACACACAGTTCACTACAACATTACATCCACTGTGTGACCACTGACAGACAACACACAGTTCACTACTACAACATTACATCCACTGTGTGACCACTGACAGACAACACACAGTTCACTACAACATTACATCCACTGTGTGACCACTGACAGACAACACACAGTTCACTACTACAACATTACATCCACTGTGTGACCCTGACAGACAACACACAGTTCACTACTACAACATGACATCCACTGTGTGACCACTGACAGACAACACACAGTTCACTACAACATCACATCCACTGTGTGACCACTGACAGACAACACACAGTTCACTACAACATCACAGTTCACTACAACATTACATCCACTGTGTGACCACTGACAGACAACACACAGTTCACTACTACAACATTACATCCACTGTGTGACCCTGACAGACAACACACAGTTCACTACTACAACATGACATCCACTGTGTGACCACTGACAGACAACACACAGTTCACTACAACATGACATCCACTGTGTGACCACTGACAGACAACACACAGTTCACTACAACATCACATCCACTGTGTGACCCTGACAGACAACACACAGTTCACTACAACATTACATCCACTGTGTGACCACTGACAGACAACACACAGTTCACTACAACATTACATCCACTGTGTGACCACTGACAGACAACACACAGTTCACTACAACATTACATCCACTGTGTGACCACTGACAGACAACACACAGTTCACTACAACATTACATCCACTGTGTGACCACTGACAGACAACACACAGTTCACTACAACATCACATCCACTGTGTGACCACTGACAGACAACACACAGTTCACTACTACAACATTACATCCACTGTGTGACCACTGACAGACAACACACAGTTCACTACAACATCACATCCACTGTGTGACCACTGACAGACAACACACAGTTCACTACAACATTACATCCACTGTGTGACCACTGACAGACAACACACAGTTCACTACAACATCACATCCACTGTGTGACCACTGACAGACAACACACAGTTCACTACAACATTACATCCACTGTGTGACCACTGACAGACAACACACAGTTCACTACTACAACTCCACATCCACTGTGTGACCACTGACATACAACACACAGTTCACTACAACATCACATCCACTGTGTGACCACTGACAGACAACACACAGTTCACTACAACATCACATCCACTGTGTGACCACTGACAGACAACACACAGTTCACTACAACATTACATCCACTGTGTGACCCTGACAGACAACACACAGTTCACTACAACATTACATCCACTGTGTGACCCTGACAGACAACACACAGTTCACTACAACATCACATCCACTGTGTGACCACTGACAGACAACACCCCCCCCCCCCCCATCCCCCAAGCCCTGCCCCACACCCTGTTCACCTGACAGCTGTGTTGAGGCCAAAAGCTGACCTTCATTCATCTCTCTCAATTCAGAGCTTCCCACCCCATTTCTCCCACTCCTGCCCCCACTCAGAAAAGCCCCCGAAACAGACGCACCTTCTGGCCAAGTGGTTAAAGCACTGGACTTTTAATCTGAGGGTCCCGGGTTTGAATCTCGGTAATGGCGCCTGATGGGTAAAGGGTGGAAATTTTTCCGATCTCCCAGGTCAACGTATGTGCAGACCTGCTTGTGCCTGAACCCACTTTGTGTGTATACGCAAGGAGAAGATCAAATTCGCACATTAAAGATCCTGTAATCCATGTCAGCGTTCGGTGGGTCATGGAAACAAGACCATACCCAATATGCACACCCCTGAAAATGGAGTATGGCTGCCTACATGGCAGGGGTATGTGTGATGTGTTTCTGTGTCCATGTGTATGTATGTGTGTGCTGTATATAGATTAGTCATTTGTACATTACTATTGTCCAAGGGGGGTCCTACACAAAAGCCCACTTGTCTACATAGAGGAGGGAATATGGGAGTAGCAGCCCACAGACAAAGAAGAAGGAGAAGAAGAAGGAGGAGAAGGAGAAGAAGGAGGAGGAGAAGAAGAAGGAGAAGGAGGAGAAGAAGAAGAAGAAGAAGAAGAAGAAGAAGAAGAAGAAGAAGGAGAAGGAGGAGGAGAAGAAGGAGAAGAAGAAGGAGAAGAAGAGGACGAGGAGGATGTACCTTCTGGGCGGACTTCCTGACGTAGGTCTTGTTGATGAGGTGTCGGTAGTGGCGGAACTTGTCGTCGCTCAGCTGGAAGGCTCGCTGCAGGTGGCTGCACAGGGACTCGGAGGGGATGAACGCCAGGTCCTCCGCCTCCTCCATCCCGCTGTCATGCAGAGAGTACGGCGACCACTTCCGCACCCCCTCCCCGCGTGTGGGCGATGTGGAGGCGGTGGCGGGGTGGACGGGGGAAGGGCTGAAAGGGGAGGGGGGGTCGGGCACCGCCAGCACCGGGTAGGCGGTGCACAGGTAGGCATGCTTGAATGCCCGCAACTCCTGATCACACACACACACACACACACACACTGTCCATTGTGAGACTTCCTCTTGTATCCACTACCACCATCATCTTTATCCATCAGAGAAACCTCCCTGTCTTCACACCTGGGCCATCAGGTCAAGTCAGCAGCATGAGGGTGCCAGTTTCAGTTTCAGTTTCAGTTTCTCATGGAGGCGTCACAGCATTCCGACAAATCCATACGCACTACACCACACCTGCTGGGGCAGATGCCTGACCAGCAGCACGACCCACCGTGCTTTGTCAGGCCTGGAGTGCATGCATGAATATCAAATACCTGTGTACCTATCAGAGTGGATTTCTTCTACCAGAGGACATCACTTTTGTTGCCATGGGTTCTTTTTCAGTGCGCCAAGTGCATGGTGCACACAGAACCTTGGTTTATCAGCTGATCCGAATGACTAGACGTTGTTTGATCTTAATAATAATAATAATAATAATAATGGTATTTATATAGCGCTGGATCTTGTGCAGAGACAAATCAAAGCGCTTTCGCACCAGTCATTGACACGCATGCATAACTCTAAAACTGTAGAAACTAAAGACAAGGAAGGGCAGGCAAGGGAAGCTATTTTGGGAAGAGGTGGGTTTTAAGGCCAGACTTGAAAGAGCTGAGTGTGGAGACTTAACGAAGCGAAAGAGGAAGTTCATTCCAGTTGCAAGGTCCAGAGACAGAAAAACTAGGAAGAAAGGGCAAAGAGCGGGATTCAAACCCTCACCCTCGTGGACCACAATGTGCTGACAACACTGAGACAGTGTGGACATGGCGCTGTTTGTCACAGACCAAATGAAGATGATGACTGAGGTACCAGCACCAGTGTGGACAATAGATATCACCTGTGTTTGTCAGAGATTATGATGATGACAGGTATACCATGTACCAGTGTGGACAACAGATATCACCTGTGTTTGTCACAGATGATGATGATGACAGGTATACCATGTACCAGTGTGTACAACAGATATCACCTGTGTTTGTCACAGATGAAGATGATGACAGGTATACCATGTACCAGTGTGTACAACAGATATCACCTGTGTTTGTCAGAGATTATGATGATGACAGATATACAATGTACCAGTGTGGACAACAGATAGCAGCTGTGTTTGTCACAGATGATGACAGGTATACCATGTACCAGTGTGGACAACAGATATCACCTGTGTTTGTCACAGATGATGATGATGACAGGTATACCATGTACCACTGTGGACAACAGATATCACCTGTGTTTGTCACAGATGAAGATGATGACAGGTATACCATGTACCAGTGTGTACAACAGATATCACCTGTGTTTGTCACAGATGATGATGATGACAGGTATACCATGTACCAGTGTGGACAACAGATATCACCTGTGTTTGTCACAGATGAAGATGATGACAGGTATACCATGTACCAGTGTGGACAACAGATATCACCTGTCTTTGTCAGAGATGATGACAGGTATACCATGTACCAGTGTGGACAACAGATATCACCTGTGTTTGTCACAGATGATGATGATGACAGGTATACCATGTACCAGTGTGGACAACAGATATCACCTGTGTTTGTCACAGATGATGATGATGACAGGTATACCATGTACCAGTGTGGACAACAGATATCACCTGTGTTTGTCACAGATGATGACAGGTATACCATGTACCAGTGTGGACAACAGATATCACCTGTGTTTGTCACAGATGATGACAGGTATACCATGTACCAGTGTGGACAACAGATATCACCTGTGTTTGTCACAGATGAAGATGATGACAGGTGTACCATGTACCAGTGTGGACAACAGATATCACCTGTGTTTGTCAGAGATGATGACAGGTATACCATGTACCAGTGTGGACAACAGATATCACCTGTGTTTGTCACAGATGATGACAGGTATACCATGTACCAGTGTGGACAACAGATATCACCTGTCTTTGTCACAGATGATGACAGGTGTACCATGTACCAGTGTGGACAACAGATATCACCTGTGTTTGTCAGAGATGATGATGATGACAGGTATACCATGTACCAGTGTAGACAACAGATATCACCGGTGTTTGTCACAGATGATGATGATGACAGGTATACCATGTACCAGTGTAGACAACAGATATCACCGGTGTTTGTCACAGATGATGATGATGACAGGTATACCATGTACCAGTGTAGACAACAGATATCACCGGTGTTTGTCACAGATGATGATGATGACAGGTATACCATGTGGTGGTGTGTCCATCGAGATCGATGATAACCATCGTTGTCATCCAGCTGGGGGATGGGGGGAGGGTGGTGGTGGGGTGGGGGGGAGGATGCTCATGAATCTATCTGTGAATGCGCAGATGGCTGAATAGTCCAATCTGTGCAAGAAATGTTCGCTGACAGTTGGGGCAGACAAAGACAGGCATACCATTGTCAGGGAGCTTGTTTGCCCGTGACTTTCTGGCCTGCCTCTTCTGAACAGCTGCAGCAGTCCTGTTGGCCTCGCACAACGTGGTGCCTTTGTGCACAGCAGCGCACCATTTGTCACGGTCCACTGCAGATTCCTCCCAGGAGTCACGGTTGATATCAAACGCTTTCAGAGAGACTTTCAGAGTATCTCTGAAGCGCTTCTTCTGACCTCCGTGTGATCTCTTCCCTTGTTGCAGCTCGCCATAGAAGAGCCTTTTGGGCAGCCGATGGTCTGGCATGCGCGCCACGTGTCCAGCCCAGTGAAGCTGGGACTTCATCAGGATGGTGAAGATGCTGGGAAGGGTGGCTTTTGCGAGCACCTCTGTGTCTGGGGTCCTGTCTTGCCACTTGATGTTCAGTAGCTTCCTGAGGCATGTTGTATGGAAGTGGTTCAGCTTCTTGGCATGTCGTTGGTACACTGTCCAAGTTTCGCAGGCGTACAGTAGTGTGGGGAGAACTACTGCTCTGTACACTTTTAGCTTGGTCTCAAGACTAATGCCTCTTCTGTTCCAGACATTTGCATTGAGTCTATCAAAAGCTGCGCTTGCTCTTGCAATCCTGATGTTCACTTCATCGTCGATTGTCACATTTCGTGACAGTGTGCTGCCAAGGTATGTGAACCGCTCCACCGCACTGAGTCTCTGACCGTTGACTGTGATGTTGGGCTCAACGTAGGGTTTCCCTGGGGCTGGCTGATGGAGAACTTCAGTTTTCCTCATGCTGATGGTAAGGCCGAAGTTCCTGCTGGCAGTGGCAAACTTGTCGACGCTGAGTTGCATGTCAGCTTCAGATCCAGCGTTGAGGGCACAATCATCAGCAAACAAAAAGTCTCTGATGATGTCTGTCATGACCTTCGTTTTTGCTTGAAGCCTTCTGAGGTTAAACAGCTTGCCATCTGTTCGGTACTTTAGGCCGATTCCAACATCGCCATCTCTGAAGGCATCAGTAAGCATTGCAGAGAACATGAGGCTGAACAGCGTTGGAGCCAGGACGCAGCCTTGCTTGACACCATTTGTAACAGCAAAAGGAGCAGATGTTTCGCCATTCTCCTGGACTCGAGCCTGCATGCCTTCATGGAATTGGCTGACCAAGGAAATAAATTTCCGAGGGCATCCGTACTTGGCCATGATCTTCCACAGTCCCTCTCTACTCACGGTGTCGAAGGCCTTAGTGAGGTCGACATAGGTGGAGAACAGATCAGCATTTTGCTCCAGACATTTCTCTTGCAGCTGCCTTGCAGCAAACACCGTGTCGGTGGTTCCGCGCTCTTTCCGGAATCCACACTGGCTCTTAGGCAAATGACCTTGGTCAAGGTGTGCTGTGAGGCGGTTTAGTAGGATCCTGACAAGTATCTTGCCTGCGATGGAGAGCAAGGAAATGCCCCGATGGTTATCACAGGCTTGCCGGTTCCCCTTTCGCTTGTACAAGTGAATGATAGATGCATCTTTGAAATCCTGGGGGATTGTCTCTTCTTTCCACATGAGTGAGTACAGCTGATGGAGCTTCTCAGTCAGCACAGTGCCTCCATCCTTGTAGACCTTTGCTGGTATGGAGTCTGAGCCAGGTGCTTTGCCACTGGATAGCAGACAGATTGCTTTCTGGGTCTCAAGAAGTGTTGGCGGATCGTCCAGTGCTTCGTTGATGGGGACTTGTGGGAGACGGTCTATGGCTTCATCATTTATGAAGGAAGGGCAATTTAAGACACTGTTGATGTGCTCAGCCCAGCGTTCGAGAATTTTCTCCTTCTCGGTGATCAAGGTATTCCCATCTGCACTGAGGAGGGGGGATGATCCTGAGGATGTGGGGCCTTAGACTTCTTTTAAGGCATCATAGAACCTCTTCATATCGTGCCTGTCAGCATATCCCTGGATCTCATCAGCTTTGTCACTCAGCCACTTATCCTGCATCTGGCGTAACTTTTGCTGAACAGTCCTACGGATGGCATCTTACACATCCTTTTTTGATGTGGACTTTGGGTTGCTCAGGTAGGCTTGATGCAGACGGCATTTCTCATCCAGAAGCTGCTTGATTTCATCACAGTTTTCATCAAACCAGTCTTTGTGCTTTCTGGTCATGGGTCCCTGGGTCTCTGAAGCTGTACTATAGATCAGCTCACGCAGGGTCCTCCAGTCAGACTCCACATTCTGGTTGTCCAGAGAGGCGGATTCCAGACGATCTTCCAGCAGCTCAACAAAGGACTGTTTGATGGTGATGTTTTTCAGCTTACCGATGTTGAGCCGTTTTGGAGCCTTCTGGCCTTGGGGGCGTCTCTTGGGCTGGATTCGAATATTCAGCTTCGAGACTACAAGGCGATGGTCTGTCCAACACTCAGCGCCGCACATGGTCTTTGTCACACGTACATCTTGCCTATCCCTTTTCCTGACGATGACATAATCGATGAGATGCCAATGCTTTGAGCGAGGGTGCATCCATGACGTCCTGTTATGGGTAGGGAGGCAGAAAACTGTGTTGGTTATCAGCAGTTCGTGCTCTGCACAGGTCTGAAGCAAAAGCAATCCATTTGGGTTGCAGTGGCCTACACCGTGCTTTCCAATCACTCCATCCCAAGAGATGTAGTCAGAGCCAACTCTAGCATTGAAGTCCCCAAGAATGATGAGCTTATCTGCTTTAGGGATAGCAGCAATGACAGAGTGAAGGTCCTCGTAGAACTTCGCCTTCACTTCATCCGGGTTGGTCATGGTTGGGGCATAGGCACTGACAATGGTGAGGTGCTTCTGGCCAGATGCCAGTGGGAGTTTCATGGTCATAAGCCTATCGTTGACTCCCTTTGGGATTCCAGCTAGCTTGCTGACAAGTGCTGTTTTTACTGCAAAACCAACGCCAGCCTCACGTCGCTCTTCGCTTCCTCGTCCACTCCAGAAGAAGGTGTAACCAGATCCCTGTTCACAGAGCTCGTCTTCGCCTGCAAGCCGAGTCTCACTCAAGGCTGCGATGTCAATGTTGTATCTGGCGAGTTCGGATGCAACTAGTGCCATTCTCCTTTGGGGTCTGTCCGCGTTATCTCTGTCCAGGAGAGTCCTTATGTTCCAAGCACCAATGGTGAGAGGAACAATCCTTGTTTTTTTCTTTTCTTTCTTGTTTCGACCGCTGATGTAGGGTCCCCACCAGCCGCGGTATGCTGGCCAGGGTGATATGGAGCAGGAAATTTTTAGGGCACCTTTTCTAGCCCCTTCCTCATGTCAGGGAGGTGAGCAGTGCATTCCTAAAGAGGGCTGCTCAGACACTCAGATGGCTGCCGAGCTCCATCGCTGCTCCTGTCGACGAAGAACGACCCTATGGCCTGAGCCGCCTGCGTGCAGGTCTGCGGCTGCGACTGCCAGTGTACCCACACCTGTCGTTTCGTCGCTCGCCTGTCGCCACAGGACTTGGGGGTGATGAAATGATGAAGGATGAAAGGTCATTTTGGATGACTGATGACTTGCGCGATGAGTTTGTTTAAAGTGAAGAGGAGTTGCGCAACGTCGACCTCACTCTCTCATCCGGGTCCACCAATTTTCAGTGGCAAGACTAAGTCGAGATGACTGGAGGATGAGCACGGATGCAGTGGATGACCAAGATATCCTTTCGGTGTCTCATCTTGCTCTCTGCACTCCACAGTGCGTTGCTGTAACCGCCTTCCTCTCCGTTGAACCGATAGGTTTCTTCCGCAGATTCTGCCGGATCCAGACTTCGCATGCATGGGTAGACACACCCCGGGGGCCAACTGCGTGTGGCATGCACACAGCACGGTGGAGCTAGATGGCCGTCGGTGGCTCTCCTGAGCCAACGCCCTTTTATGGATCTCCATAAGGGTGTCTAGCCACCCGCCTCACCAGTCCCGGAAGGGAGCGGTGGGAGTGCCGGTTTAGTCGCCGGCAACCCAACCCTGAACAGGTTGTACTGGATTACAGGTTACCAGTAGCAGATCTAATGACCTGACCTGACCATGTACCAGTGTGGACAACAGATATCACCTGTGTTTGTCAGAGATGATGATGATGACAGGTATACCATGTACCAGTGTGCACAACAGATATCACCTGTGTTTGTCAGAAATGATGATGATGACAGGTATACCATGTACCAGTGTGTACAACAGATATCACCTGTGTTTGTCACAGATGATGATGATGACAGGTGTACCCTGTGTCTCACACACACACACACACACCTACCTTTTCCTCCAGGTGGGTCACATAGGTTTGGGCAGCTTTAGGTTTCTTGGCACTCCCTGGATGAACAGAATCACTGATAACATTATCATGCATACACTGATAATAGTATCATACACACACTGATAATAGTATTATACACATTACAGATACACTGATACTATCAAGCACAACACACTGATATCATCATCATACACAAAACATACACGATGACATGATACACACACAATGCTAACATTATCACATCTTATAGTATACTGACGTAATGGTAACATTATCACAGAGTATACTGGAACAATGACAGCATCGTACTAAACACAATCATGACACACACAAATATAACATTACCATACATTATTACTCTGACAAAATGATAACATTACCACACACTACACGCACACTGATAACATTACCATACACTAAACACATCTGACAAGGGTTACATGGAAAACATCACCACATAAACACTCATGTTATAACACACACAGATAACACAATCTCACAGACACATAATATTATCACACAGGCACACTGAAAACAATATCACAGACATGCGTTATCATACATATTGATAACACTACAAGTACAACACAGACACACTCATAACACAGGCACACTGATAACACTGTAAGAGACACTATCAGTATCAAACCGACACACTGACGTCATCACACCGACGCACTGACGTCATCACACCAACACACTGATGTCATCCGACACACTGATGTCATCACACTGACATGTCATTACACCAACACACTGACATCATCACACCAACACACTGATGTCATCCGACACACTGATGTCATCACCGACACACTGATGTCATCACACCAACACTAGAACTTAGCCGCAGATTCTAGGTTTTTGTCTAGGGAACTCCATTCTTCCTGTGTGGAGACCCGACTTCATCCCCGCTGTTTGAGTGGCCATCTTCCGCCTGTGGAGCTCGAGCGTCGCTGGTGGACGTGTTTCCCCAAGCGCAACACCAGAGTCCACCTTCCAGGACAACGAACTACAAACTGTGTGGTGCCAGTTTCTATCCCCCCGCCCCCCCCCCCCCCCCTCCTAAGTTGAGTATTACTGGAAAAAGACAAACTGTCACAGAAGAGGGTGACGAAGGGAAAAGTTTGGGTGTTCCTCATGCTGGAGAGGAAAGCGAACAGACTTCTTCTTTGTGGTGTCTGATCGTTAAGTGTCAGCGTCCTATTGTATCGGGTCTGTGATTGGTGTTAAAAGTATTTGGAGTAAATGTTTTGTATCTGTTTATTCCAGGCTTTTGTTTGGATAAAGGTGAGACAGCGTGAGAGAGTTGGCCATAACTTTTGTTTGAAAAGTTGCACGCGACACACTGACACACTCACCATCATCAATAGTGGATGAGGACTGGACCTGTAACACAAACCCCAGCACGTTAGTCATATAGACAACCAAATTGTGGGTGTGGGTGTGCATGTGTGAGTGCATGTGTTTGTGTGTGTGTGTGTGTGCATATTGAGAGAGGATGAGGGAGTGGGGTGAGGGTGACTAACGCAGAGATGACTATCTAGGACAGGGTTTAGATCTGTGCAGCAGTTTGCTCCACCGAACAGCACTGTTCACACATTTAAGCACTGATAAATTCACACCATCATCATCAACACTATCATCACTATCTTTCTCTTCATCAGCATGAAGCAGGGACACAGGTGATGGAGAACCAGGTGGGGGGGGGGGGGGGGGGGGGGGGCATGCAACACAGACACTGCAGACAGAGGGAAGGAGAAGGGAGGGGTGAAGAAGGGAGGGGTGGGGTGAAGAAGGGAGGGAGGGGTGGGGTGAAGAAGGGAGGGGTGGGGAGGGGTGAAGAAGGGAGAGGTGGGGTGAAGAAGGGAGGGAGGGGTGAAGAAGGGAGGGTGGGGTGAAGAAGGGAGGGGAGGGATGAAGAAGGGAGGGAGGGGTGAAGAAGGGAGGGTGGGGTGAAGAAGGGAGGGGAGGGATGAAGAAGGGAGGGAGGGGTGAAGAAGGGAGGGTGGGGTGAAGAAGGGAGGGGAGGGGTGAAAAAGGAAGGGAGGGGTGGGGTGAAGAAGGGAGGGGAGGGATGAAGAAGGGAGGGAGGGGTGAAGAAGGGAGGGTGGGGTGAAGAAGGGAGGGGAGGGATGAAGAAGGGAGGGAGGGGTGAAGAAGGGAGGGTGGGGTGAAGAAGGGAGGGGAGGGGTGAAAAAGGAAGGGAGGGGTGGGGTGAAGAAGGGAGGAGAGGGATGAAGAAGGGAGGGAGGGGTGAAGAAGGGAGGGTGGGGTGAAGAAGGGAGGGGAGGGGTGAAGAAGGAAGGGAGGGGTGGGGTGAAGAAGGGAGGGGTGGGGTGAAGAAGGGAGGGGAGGGATGAAGAAGGGAGGGAGGGGTGAAGAAGGGAGGGGTGGGGTGAAGAAGGGAGGGAGGGGTGGGGTGAAGAAGGGAGGGAGGGAGGGGTGAAGAAGGGAGGGAGGGGTGGGGTGAAGAAGGGAGGGAGGGGTGGGGTGAAGAAGGGAGGGAGGGAGGGGTGAAGAAGGGAGGGTGGGGTGAAGAAGGGAGGAGGGAGGGGTGAAGAAGGGAGGGTGGGGTGAAGCAGGGAGGGTGGGGTGAAGAAGGGAGGACAGGCGCAACAGCCGAGTGGTTAAAGCGTTGGACTGTCAATCTGAGGGTCCCGGGTTCGAATCACGGTGACGGCGCCTGGTGGGTAAAAGGTGGAGATTTTTACGATCTCCCAGGTCAACATATGTGCAGACCTGCTAGTGCCTGAACCCCCTTCGTGTGTATATGCAAGCAGAAGATCAAATACGCACGTTAAAGATCCTGTAATCCATGTCAGCGTTCGGTGGGTTATGGAAACAAGAACATTCCCAGCATGCACACCCCCGAAAACGGAGTATGGCTGTCTACATGGCGGGGTAAAAACGGTCATACACGTAAAAGCCCACTCGTGTGCATACGAGTGAACGCAGAAGAAGAAGAAGAAGAAGAAGGGAGGGTGGGGTGAAGAAGGGAGAGGTGAAGAAGGGAGGGGTGAAGAAGGGAGGGGTGGGGTGAAGAAGGGAGGGGTGAAGAAGGGAGGGGTGAAGAAGGGAGGGGTGGGGTGAAGAAGGGAGGGGTGAAGAAGGGAGGGAGGGGAGAAGGGAGGGGTGAAGAAGGGAGGGGTGAAGAAGGGAGGGAGGGGAGAAGGGAGGGAGGGGTGAAGAAGGGAGGGGTGGGGTGAAGAAGGGAGGGAGGGGTGAAGAAGGGAGGGGTGGGGTGAAGAAGGGAGGGAGGGGTGAAGAAGGGACGAGAGGTGAAGAAGGGAGGAAGGGTGAAGAAGGGAGGAGGGAGGGGAGAAGAAGGGAGAAGAGGTGAAGAAGGGACGAGAGATGAAGAAGGGAGGAGAGGGGTGAAGAAGGGAGAAGAGGTGAAGAAGGGACGAGAGATGAAGAAGGGAGGAGAGGGGTGAAGAAGGGAGGAGAGGTGAAGAAGGGAGGAGGGGTGAAGAAGGGAGGAGGGAGGGGAGAAGAAGGGAGGGGTGAAGAAGGGAGGGGTGAGGAAGGGAGGGGTGAAGAAGGGAGGAGGGGTGAAGAAGGGAGGAGGGGTGAAGAAGGGAGGAGGGGAGAAGAAGGGAGGGGTGAGGAAGGGAGGGGTGAAGAAGGGAGGAGGGAGGGGTGAAGAAGGGAGGGAGGGGTGAAGAAGGGAGGGGTGAGGAAGGGAGGGGTGAGGAAGGGAGGGGTGAAGAAGGGAGGGGTGAGGAAGGGAGGGAGGGGTGAAGAAGGGAGGGGTGAAGAAGGGAGGGAGGGGTGAAGAAGGGAGGAAGGGTGAAGAAGGGAGGAGGGGTGAAGAAGGGAGGGGTGAAGAAGGGAGGGAGGAGTGAAGAAGGGACGAGAGGTGAAGAAGGGAGGAAGGGTGAAGAAGGGAGGAGGGAGGGGAGAAGAAGGGAGAAGAGGTGAAGAAGGGACGAGAGATGAAGAAGGGAGGAGAGGGGTGAAGAAGGGAGAAGAGGTGAAGAAGGGACGAGAGATGAAGAAGGGAGGAGAGGGGTGAAGAAGGGAGGAGGGGTGAAGAAGGGAGGAGGGAGGGGAGAAGAAGGGAGGAGAGGTGAAGAAGGGAGGAGGGGTGAAGAAGGGAGGGAGGGAGGGGAGAAGAAGGGAGGAGGGGTGAAGAAGGGAGGGAGGGAGGGGAGAAGAAGGGAGGAGGGGTGAAGAAGGGAGGAGAGAGGGGTGAAGAAGGGAGGAGGGAGGGGAGAAGAAGGGAGGAGAGGTGAAGAAGGGAGGAGAGGGGTGAAGAAGGGAGGAGAGGTGAAGAAGGGAGGAGGGAGGGGAGAAGAAGGGAGGAGGGAGGGGTGAAGAAGGGAGGAGAGGTGAAGAAGGGAGGAGGGAGGGGAGAAGGAGAGGTGAAGAAGGGACGAGAGGTGAAGAAGGGAGGAGAGGGGTGAAGAAGGGAGGAGAGGTGAAGAAGGGAGGGGTGAAGGAGGGAGGGGTGAAGGAGGGAGGGGTGAAGGAGGGAGGGGTGAAGGAGGGAGGAGGGAGGGGTGAAGGAGGGAGGGGTGAAGGAGGGAGGGGTGAAGGAGGGAGGAGGGAGGGGTGAAGGAGGGAGGGGTGAAGAAGGGAGGAGGGAGGTGTGAAGGAGGGAGGGGTGAAGAAGGGAGGGGGGAGGGGTGAAGAAGGGAGGGGTGAAGGAGGGAGGGGTGAAGGAGGGAGGGGTGAAGAAGGGAGGAGGGAGGGGTGAAGGAGGGAGGGGTGAAGAAGGGAGGAGGGAGGGGTGAAGGAGGGAGGGGTGAAGGAGGGAGGGGTGAAGAAGGGAGGAGGGAGGGGTGAAGGAGGGAGGGGTGAAGAAGGGAGGGGTGAAGGAGGGAGGGGTGAAGAAGGGAGGGGTGAAGAAGGGAGGAGGGAGGGGTGAAGGAGGGAGGAGTGAAGGAGGGAGGGGTGAAGGAGGGAGGGGTGAAGAAGGGAGGAGGGAGGGGTGAAGGAGGGAGGGGTGAAGAAGGGAGGGGTGAAGGAGGGAGGGGTGAAGAAGGGAGGAGGGGGGAAGAAGGGAGGGGTGAAGAAGGGAGGAGGGGTGAAGGAGGGAGGGGTGAAGGAGGGAGGGGTGAAGAAGGGAGGAGGGAGGGGTGAAGGAGGGAGGGGTGAAGAAGGGAGGAGGGGGGAAGAAGGGAGGTGTGAAGAAGGGAGGAGGGAGGGGTGAAGGAGGGAGGAGGGGTGAAGGAGGGAGGAGGGGTGAAGAAGGGAGGAGGGAGGGGTGAAGGAGGGAGGGGTGAAGAAGGGAGGAGGGGTGAAGAAGGGAGGAGGGGTGAAGAAGGGAGGGGTGAAGAAGGGAGGAGGGGTGAAGGAGGGAGGGGTGAAGGAGGGAGGGGTGAAGGAGGGAGGAGGGGTGAAGGAGGGAGGAGGGGTGAAGGAGGGAGGGGTGAAGAAGGGAGGAGGGGTGAAGGAGGGAGGGGTGAAGGAGGGAGGGGTGAAGGAGGGAGGAGGGGTGAAGAAGGGAGGAGGGAGGGGTGAAGAAGGGAGGAGGGGTGAAGGAGGGAGGAGGGGTGAAGAAGGGAGGAGGGGGGAAGAAGGGAGGAGGGAGGGGTGAAGGAGGGAGGGGTGAAGAAGGGAGGAGGGGGGAAGAAGGGAGGGGTGAAGAAGGGAGGAGGGGTGAAGGAGGGAGGGGTGAAGGAGGGAGGAGGGGTGAAGAAGGGAGGAGGGAGGGGTGAAGAAGGGAGGGAGGGGTGAAGAAGGGAGGAGGGAGGGGTGAAGGAGGGAGGAGGGGTGAAGGAGGGAGGAGGGGTGAAGAAGGGAGGAGGGGGGAAGAAGGGAGGAGGGAGGAGTGAAGGAGGGAGGGGTGAAGGAGGGAGGGGTGAAGAAGGGAGGGAGGGGTGAAGAAGGGAGGGGTGAAGAAGGAAGGGAGGGGTGAAGGAGGGAGGGGTGAAGGAGGGAGGGGGTACTGACCACCCTCATGGTGTGGGAGGTGGTGTGACGACCGGCCAGGTGCAGGCAGCACTTCCTGAACTCCAGCTGGCTGAAGTAGCTGTGGATCTTCTTCACTGACGTCCCGTGTCTGGACACACACACACACACACACACACACACACACACACACACACACACACACACACACACACACACACACCACACACACACAGCACACACAAAAGTGATAGTGTTTCGTGTTTACTATATGCTGATGACCTAGTAATTTTGTCCACGACAAAGATAGGATTACAAAGGAAACTAGATAAACTTAATCTGTATTGTGAAAACTGGGATCTAAAAATTAACATAGATAAAACTAAAGTAATAGTTTTCACACACACCGATCCCAAAGTGCCTGTTATTTTCACAAAAGGCAATGATATCATCCAGACAACTGATCAATACAAGTACTTGGGTATATTATTTCACAAAACTGGAACGTTCTCATTTGCCCAAGAGCATCTAGCCAAACAGGCATTAAAAGCAGCACACTCCCTCCGACGAATCGACGAATCGTTAAAAAGCAAGATATTCGTTTGGATATTGTACTGCAGCTTTTTGATTCGCTTGTTTTATCTATATTATCATATGGATCCGATATTTGGTTCCCATGGGCTGAAACAAAAACTACCTATTCATTCAATACAGGAATGACAGATTTCTTTAGAAATTGTATTTCTTCGAAACATTCACATGAACAAATGCATATAAAATTTTGCAAACTACTTCTAGGGGTACATTCTAAAACAATGAATCTGCCAACTCTAGCCGAACTGGGCAGATTTCCAATTGGAATTCATATTGCATGCAGGGTTCTTGACCACTGGACTCATATTCTGGATGCACATAATGATAGCCATATCAAAAAGGTCTATATGTCGATGATGAACCAACCAGACACAATTGAAAATCCCTGGATACAATTTGTAAAGAATATAAACAATGTAGGATTAGGTCATGTTTGGAATAATCAGTCGACATTTAGTAACAGCAGACTTAAATTTACATTACGCCAACAACTAAGAAATAGATATGTACAATTCTGGAAACAGAGAAAAACTGAATACAGCAGATTAGACTTCTACAACAAAATTAAAAGAAACGATTATCAAATTGAGAATTATTTAACTGATAAAATCGATCCTGCTCACAAACAAGCTCTTTGTCAACTCAGAATAAGCGCACATTATTTAAACATCGAACGAGGAAGATATGCAAACATTCCCAGAGAAAAGAGGTTATGTGCTATATGTGAAGTTGTTGAAGATGAATTGCATTTCTTAGATACGTGTATCTTATTTCATAATTTGCGAAGCCATCTAATTACAACTATACAGCAGTATGATCATCAATCAAATGTGATCCCTAGAAAAATACAAAACAATATACTAAAACCAAGTGATTTATTCACCTGCGATGACTGTCAAAAAACACTTGCCAACTATGTATTTCAGTGCATGCGTGTTAGATGACCGTTTGTTTCTTTGTTCCCTTTGTTCTTTGTTGTGTCTATTAATCCTTCGGGATTTTATGACAATAAATGAAGTCAAGTCAAGTCAAGTCAAGTCACACACACACACACACACACACACACACACACACACACACACACACACACTATATCTGTGGATCTTCACTGACACCCCATGTCTGTCACACACACTGTCAGTGCACTGACTGCATATCACTTACACCACACTGAAAAGTCATACAGTGAAAGATGAACAAATGAGCACGCATGCATATGAACATTACACACATGTACACAGACATGCACGCATACACACAACTTGAACATGTGTGCATTTGTACACAGACACACACACACAAACACCCACCCACACACACACATCCACCACACCCACACACACACATCCACCTACCCACCCACCCACACATACACCCACACACACACACATTTTGATCTGTTAGTCTAATATTAATTGTGAAATGTTTTCTATATGCTTGTGTTGGCAAGAATTTTGCACTATGTGGGGGAACATGTGCATGTGGATGGGATGGGCATAGTGTAATTGTGTCCGAGAATTTGTGTTCAGTGGTGTGTGTGTGTGTGTGTGTGTGTGTGTGAAATGGAAATGCAATTGTGTATTTCTTTATCACAATATTCTTGTATATATATATATATATATATATATATATATATATATATATATATATATATATATATATATATATATATGCATTTTGTTGTTGTTGTTGCTCTTCATCTGCTTGTTTCTTCTCTCTCTCTCTCTCTCTCTCTCTCTCTCTGTCTCTCTGTCTCTCTCTCTCCTATTTTTTCTTTCTTTTTTTCCCTTCTTTTTTAATTTTTTTTAATTTATTTTTATTTTTTTAATTATTATTTTCATTGATGGCTTGATGTAAAAAAGCAATTGTTGCTTATTCAATTTACCATCATGAAATAAAATCTTGACTTGACACATACACCCACATACATCCACCCCCCCCCCTTATCCCCCCCCCACATCCCTCCACCCACACACACACACACAGACACTAACCTGAGGAGGGCCAGGCCAGGATGATGAGTGTCAGAGAGGAAGGAAGAGGAGGAGGAGGAGGAGGAGGATGGGGGGGAGTGAGGGGGGGGAGAGTGAGGGGAGGGGGAGGACCACTGTGCCTCCTCTGCCTCCACCACCTGCTGCACCAACACCTCCGGCCGCAGCTGGTCCACCGGGCTTCGAACCCGGAACAAGGGCTGGGGACACACACCTGGCTGTCATCACCACTGTCGTCGTCATCACTGTCGTCATCACTGTCGTCATCACTGTCGTCACCACTGTCATCACTGTCATCTATATTACTGTCATCATGATCATCACTATCACTGTCACTACTGTCGTCACTGTCTTCATCATCATCACCATCACTGTCACCACTGACGTCACTGTCATCATCATCAATGCTACTGTCATTGTCACTGTCATCATCATCATCACTGTCACCACTGACGTCACTGTCATCATCATCAATGCTACTGTCATTGTCACTGTCATCATCACCATCACTGTCACCACTGACGTCACTGTCATCATCATCAATGTTACTGTCACTGTCACTGTCTTCATCATCATCACTGTCACCATTGTCATCATCATCAATGTTATGATAATTTATGGATACTTATATATCACCTATCCTTGGTCGGAGACCAAGCTCTAAGCGCTTTACAAACACGGGGTCATTTTCACAACAGGCTGCCTACCTGGGTAGAGCTGACTGACGGCTGCCATTGGGCGCTCATCATTTGTTTCCTGTGTTATTCAGTTAGATTTCAGGCTCACACACATACACACTTAGACAGACATGTAACATTTTACATGTATGACCATTCTGTTTATTTATCCTGACATGTAGGCAGCTATACTCTGTTTTCGGGGGTGTGCATGCTGGGATTGTTCTTGTTTCCATAACCCACTGAATGCTGACATGGATAACAGGATCTTTAACGTGTGTATTTGATCTGCGTGTGTATACACACAAAGGGGGTTCAGGCACTAGCAGGTCTGCACATGTGTTGACCTGGGAGAAAAATGTCCATCCTTTAACCACAGGGCGCCGTTACCAAGACTCAAACCCAGACCCTCAGATTCAAAGTCCACTGTTACAGTCATTATCATTGTTGCACCTTCACAGCAGATTATCATTGTTGCACCTTCACAGCAGATTATCATTGTTGCACCTTCACAGCAGATTATCATTATCATTGTTGCACCTTCACAGCAGATTATCATTATCATTGTTGCACCTTCACAGCAGATTATCAGTGTTGCACCTTTACAGCAGATTATCATTGTTGCACCTTCACAGCAGATTATCATTGTTGCACCTTCACAGCAGATTATCATTGTTGCACCTTCACAGCAGATTATCAGTGTTGCACCTTTACAGCAGATTATCAGTGTTGCACCTTCACAGCAGATTATCATTGTTGCACCTTTACAGCAGATTATCAGTGTTGCACCTTCACAGCAGATTATCATTGTTGCACCTTTACAGCAGATTATCAGTGTTGCACCTTCACAGCAGATTATCATTGTTGCACCTTCACAGCAGATTATCAGTGTTGCACCTTCACAGCAGATTATCAGTGTTGCACCTTCACAGCAGATTATCATTATCATTGTTGCACCTTCACAGCAGATTATCATTATCAGTGTTGCACCTTCACAGCAGATTATCAGTGTTGCACCTTCACAGCAGATTATCAGTGTTGCACCTTCACAGCAGATTATCAGTGTTGCACCTTCACAGCAGATTATCAGTGTTGCACCTTCACAGCAGATTATCAGTGTTGCACCTTCACAGCAGATTATCATTGTTGCACCTTTACAGCAGATTACCACTGGTGCACATTTACAGCAGATCACC
>NC_134894.1:1775000-1800000 GCF_041734735.1 Babylonia areolata | reverse complement strand
CAACACAACACAGCATCACTCACTGTACACAACACAACATCACTCACTGTACACAACACAGCACAGCATCACTCACTGTACACAGCACAGCATCACTCACTGTACACAACACAGCATCACTCACTGTACACAACACAACACAGCGTCACTCACTGTACACAACACAACACAGCGTCACACAACACAACACAGCGTCACTCACTGTACACAACACAACACAGCGTCACTCACTGTACACAACACAACACAGTGTCACTCACTGTACACAACACAGCACAGCGTCACTCATTGTACACAACACAACACAGCGTCACTCATTGTACACAACACAGCGTCACTCACTGTACACAACACAGACGCCACTCACTGTACACAACACAGCGTCACTCACAGTACACAATGCAACACAGCGTCACTCATTGTACACAACACAACACAGCATCACTCACTGTATACAGCACAGTGTCACTCACTGTACACAACACAGACGTCACTCACTGTACACAACACAACACAGCGTCACTCACTGTACACAACACAACACAGTGTCACTCACTGTACACAACACAGACGTCACTCACTGTACACAACACAACACAGCGTCACTCACTGTACACAATGCAACACAGCGTCACTCACTGTACACAGCACAACACAGCGTCACTCACTGTACACAGCACAACACAGCATCACTCATTGCACACAACACAGTGTCACTCACTGTACACAATGCAACACAGCATCACTCACTGTACACAGCACAGCGTCACTCACTGTACACAACACAGCGTCACTCACTGTACACAGCACAACACAGCATCACTCATTGTACACAGCACAGCGTCACTCACTGTACACAACACAACACAGCGTCACTCACTGTACACAACACAACACAGCGTCACTCACTGTACACAACACAACACAGCGTCACTCACTGTACACAACACAACACAGCGTCACTCACTGTACACAACACAGCGTCACTCACTGTACACAACACAACACAGCGTCACTCACTGTACACAACACAGCACAGCGTCACTCACTGTACGCAACACAACACAGCGTCACTCACTGTACACAACACAGCGTCACTCACTGTACACAACACAACACAGCGTCACTCACTGTACACAACACAGCGTCACTCACTGTACACAACACAGCATCACTCACTGTACACAACACAACACAGCATCACTCACTGTACACAGCACAACACAGCATCACTCACTGTACACAACACAACACAGCGTCACTCACTGTACACAGCACAACACAGCATCACTCACTGTACACAGCACAGTGTCACTCTCTGTACACAGCACAACACAGCGTCACTCACTGTACACAACACAGTGTCACTCACTGTACACAGCACAACACAGCGTCACTCACTGTACACAACACAACACAGCGTCACTCACTGTACACAACACAGTGTCACTCACTGTACACAACACAACACAGCATCACTCACTGTACACAACACAGTGTCACTCACTGTACACAACACAGCACAGCGTCACTCACTGTACACAACACAACACAGCGTCACTCACTGTACACAACACAGCACAGCGTCACTCACTGTACACAACACAACACAGCGTCACTCATTGTACACAACACAGTGTCACTTTCTGTACACAACACAGCACAGCGTCACTCACTGTACACAACACAACACAGCGTCACTCACTGTACACAACACAGCACAGCGTCACTGTACACAACACAGTGTCACTCACTGTACACAACACAGCGTCACTCACTGTACACAACACAGTGTCACTCACTGTACACAACACAACACAGCGTCACTCACTGTACACAACACAACACAGTGTTACTCACTGTACACAACACAGTGTCACTCACTGTACACAACACAGCGTCACTCACTGTACACAACACAACACAGCGTCACTCACTGTACACAACACAACACAGCATCACTCACTGTACACAACACAGCGTCACTCACTGTACACAACACAACACAGCGTCACTCACTGTACACAACTGAACATCACTCACTGTACACAACACAACAGCATCACTCACTGTACTCAACACAGCGTCACTCACTGTACTCAACACAGCGTCACTCACTGTACACAACACAACACAGCGTCACTCACTGTACACAACACAGCGTCACTCACTGTACACAACACAACACAGCGTCACTCACTGTACACAACACAACACAGCGTCACTCACTGTACACAACACAACACAGCGTCACTCACTGTACACAACACAACACAACGTCACTCACTGTACACAACACAGTGTCACTCACTGTACACAACACAACACAGCGTCACTCACTGTACACAACACAGCGTCACTCACTGTACACAACACAACACAGCGTCACTCACTGTACACAACACAGCGTCACTCACTGTACACAACACAACACAGCGTCACTCACTGTACACAACACAGTGTCACTCACTGTACACAACACAACACAGAGTCACTCACTGTACACAACACAACATAGCGTCACTCACTGTACACAACTGAACATCACTCACTGTAACAACACAACACAGTGTCACTCACTGTACACAACACAGTGTCACTCACTGTACACAACACAACACAGTGTCACTCACTGTACACAACACAGTGTCACTCACTGTACACAACACAACACAGCGTCACTCACTGTACACAACAATGTCACTCACTGTACACAACACAACACAGCGTCACTCACTGTACACAACACAACACAGCGTCACTCACTGTACACAACACAGTGTCACTCACTGTACACAACACAACACAGCGTCACTCACTGTACACAACTGAACATCACTCGCTGTACACAACACAGTGTCACTCGCTGTTTACAACACAGCGTCACTCACTGTACACAACAGAACACAGCATCACTCACTGTACACAACACAACACAGCGTCACTCACTGTACACAACACAGCGTCACTCACTGTACACAACACAACACAGCGTCACTCATTGTACACAACACAAGACAGCGTCACTCATTGTACACAACACAGCGTCACTCACTGTACACAACACAGACGTCACTCACTGTACACAACACAGCGTCACTCACTGTACACAATGCAACACAGCGTCACTCATTGTACACAACAGAACACAGCATCACTCACTGTATACAGCACAGTGTCACTCACTGTACACAACACAGACGTCACTCACTGTACACAACACAACACAGCGTCACTCACTGTACACAATGCAACACAGCGTCACTCACTGTACACAACACAACACAGTGTCACTCACTGTACACAACACAGCGTCACTCACTGTACACAACACAACACAGCGTCACTCACTGTACACAACACAGCGTCACTCACTGTACACAGCACAACACAGCATCACTCATTGTACACAACACAGTGTCACTTGCTGTACACAATGCAACACAGCATCACTCACTGTACACAGCACAGCGTCACTCACTGTACACAGCACAGCGTCACTCACTGTACACAGCACAACACAGCATCACTCACTGTACACAGCACAGCGTCACTCACTGTACACAACACAACACAGCGTCACTCACTGTACACAACACAACACAGCGTCACTCACTGTACACAACACAGCACAGCGTCACTCACTGTACACAACACAACACAGCGTCACTCACTGTACACAACACAGTGTCACTCACTGTACACAACACAGCACAGCGTCACTGTACACAACACAGTGTCACTCACTGTACACAACACAACACAGCGTCACTCACTGTACACAACACAGCGTCACTCACTGTACACAACACAGCACAGCGTCACTCACTGTACACAACACAGTGTCACTCACTGTACACAACACAGCGTCACTCACTGTACACAACACAACACAGCGTCACTCACTGTACACAACACAGTGTCACTCACTGTACACAACACAGCACAGCGTCACTCACTGTGCACAACACAACATCACTCACTGTACACAACACAGCACAGCATCACTCACTGTACGCAGCACAGCGTCACTCACTGTACACAACACAGCGTCACTCACTGTACACAACACAACACAGCGTCACTCACTGTACACAACACAGCGTCACTCACTGTACACAACACAACACAGCGTCACTCACTGTACACAACACAACACAGCGTCACTCACTGTACACAACACAGCGTCACTCACTGTACACAACACAACACAGCGTCACTCACTGTACACAACTGAACATCACTCACTGTAACAACACAACACAGTGTCACTCACTGTACACAACACAGTGTCACTCACTGTACACAACACAACACAGTGTCACTCACTGTACACAACACAGTGTCACTCACTGTACACAACACAACACAGCATCACTCACTGTACACAACACAGTGTCACTCACTGTACACAACACAACACAGCGTCACTCACTGTACACAACACAACACAGCGTCACTCACTGTACACAACAATGTCACTCACTGTACACAACACAACACAGCGTCACTCACTGTACACAACACAACACAGCGTCACTCACTGTACACAACACAACACAACACAGCGTCACTCACTGTACACAACTGAACATCACTCACTGTACACAACGCAACACAGTGTCACTCGCTGTATACAACACAACATACTTTACACATCACTGCTCACTGTACACAACACAACACAGCACTGCTCACTGTACACTACACAACACAACTCACTGTACACAGCACAGCATCACTCACTGTACACAGCACAGCACTACACAACACAGCACAGCATCACTCACTGTACACAGCACAGCACTACACAACACAGCACAGCGTCACTCACTGTACACAGCACAACACTACACAACACAGCACAGCATCACTCACTGTACACAACACACAACACTACACAACACAGCATCACTCACTGTACACAGCAAAGCACTACACAACACAGCATCACTCACTGTACACAGCAAAGCACTACACAACACAGCATCACTCACTGTACACAACACAGCACTACACAACACAGCACAGCATCACTCACTGTACACAACACACAACACTACACAACACAGCATCACTCACTGTACACAACACAGCACTACACAACACAGCACAGCATCACTCACTGTACACAGCACAGCACTACACAACACAGCACAGCATCACTCACTGTACACAACACAACACTACACAACACAGCATCACTCACTGTACACAACACAGCACTACACAACACAGCACAGCATCACTCACTGTACACAGCACAGCACTACACAACACAGCACAGCATCACTCACTGTACACAACACAACACTACACAACACAGCACAGCATCACTCACTGTACACAGCACAACACTACACAGCACAGCATCACTCACTGTACACAACACAACACTACACAACACAGCACAGCATCACTCACTGTACACAGCACAACACTACACAGCACAGCATCACTCACTGTACACAACACAGCATCATTCACTGTACACAGCAGAGCATCACTCACTGTACACAACACAGCATCACTCATTGTACACAACACAACACAGCGTCACTCACTGTACACAACACAGCATCACTCATTGTACACAACACAACACAGCGTCACTCACTGTACACAACACAGACTCACTCACTGTACACAACACAGCATCACTCATTGTACACAACACAACACAGCGTCACTCATTGTACACAACACAACACAGCATCACTCATTGTACACAACACAACACAGCGTCACTCACTGTACACAACACAGCATCACTCACTGTACACAACACAGCACAGCGTCACTCACTGTACACAGCACAGACTCACTCACTGTACACAACACAGCGTCACTCACTGTACACAACACAGCACAGCGTCACTCACTGTACACAGCACAGACTCACTCACTGTACACAACACAGACTCACTCACTGTACACAACACAGACTCACTCACTGTACACAACACAGCACAGCGTCACTCACTGTACACAACACAGACTCACTCACTGTACACAACACAGACTCACTCACTGTACACAGCACAGACTCACTCACTGTACACAACACAGACTCACTCACTGTACACAACACAACACAGCGTCACTCACTGTACACAACACAGCACAGCGTCACTCACTGTACACAGCACAGACTCACTCACTGTACACAACACAGACTCACTCACTGTACACAACACAGACTCACTCACTGTACACAGCACAGACTCACTCACTGTACACAACACAGCGTTACTCACTGTACACAACACAGACTCACTCACTGTACACAACACAGCACAGCGTCACTCACTGTACACAACACAGCATCACTCACTGTACACAACACAGACTCACTCACTGTACACAACACAGCACAGCGTCACTCACTGTACACAGCACAGCATCACTCACTGTACACAACACAGCGTCACTCACTGTACACAGCACAGACTCACTCACTGTACACAACACAGCGTCACTCACTGTACACAGCACAGACTCACTCACTGTACACAACACAGCGTCACTCACTGTACACAGCACAGACTCACTCACTGTACACAACACAGCGTCACTCACTGTACACAACACAGCATCACTCACTGTACACAACACAGCGTCACTCACTGTACACAGCACAGACTCACTCACTGTACACAACACAGACTCACTCACTGTACACAGCACAGACTCACTCACTGTACACAACACAGCGTCACTCACTGTACACAACACAGACTCACTCACTGTACACAACACAGCACAGCGTCACTCACTGTACACAACACAGACTCACTCACTGTACACAACACAGACTCACTCACTGTACACAACACAGACTCACTCACTGTACACAGCACAGACTCACTCACTGTACACAACACAGACTCACTCACTGTACACAACACAGCGTCACTCACTGTACACAACACAGACTCACTCACTGTACACAGCACAGACTCACTCACTGTACACAGCACAGACTCACTCACTGTACACAACACAGACTCACTCACTGTACACAGCAGAGCATCACTCACTGTACACAACACAGCATCACTCATTGTACACAACACAACACAGCGTCACTCATTGTACACAACACAGACTCACTCACTGTACACAACACAACACAGCGTCACTCACTGTACACAGCACAGAATCACTCACTGTACACAGCACAACACACTGTACACAGCATTCCTCAGTGTACACAACACAGCATCATGGAACACAGTGTCACAGAGAAACCAGAACAGTGTGTCAGAGTTAAGCCCTTACACAATATCAGTCACTATCACAGGAAACCAGAACACAATGTTCACAGTAAGCACTAACCTACTCAATGTCTCCATGTAGTAGTAGTAGTAGAATTAGTAGCAGTTTTTGTTGTTGCAGTAGTTATACTTGTAGCCATAGTTGTAGTCGTAGCAGCAGAATAGTGACTAAACAAGATGTGAAACTTTTCAATAGTCCTTTCATTGTTTCAAAACAAAGTTCAGTAGGAATGTAATCAGATGGAATGTTTCCGTTTAACACATTCCATGTGACATGTACATGACATACCAAAGTAAGCAGACTGTCTCCAGTCTACCTGGAAAGCAATGTCACACCTGTGTCTGCACCAACATGTACATGACATACCAAAGTAAGCAGACTGTCTCCAGTCTACCTGGAAAGCAATGTCACACGTGTGTCTGCACCAACATGTACATGACATACCAAAGTAAGCAGACTGTCTCCAGTCTACCTGGAAAGCAATGTCACACGTGTGTCTGCACCAACATGTACATGACATACCAAAGTAAGCAGACTGTCTCCAGTCTACCTGGAAAGCAATGTCACACTAAACACAGCCGACCAGGAAACCAAAATACACAGTCCAAAAAGCAGATAAATTATCAATGCCCTCTCTCTCTCTCTCTCTTATTATTATTTTTTTTTAACATGAAATTTTTCTTTGAATAAACCCTTCCTTGAAAAGTAAACGCACTGCAGCTTGGTGATCTCTGGTAGTTCTATCGAAAATTCTCATTATTGCCTCTCTCATCTTTGGCATTCTGTGTGTGTGTTTAGATGTGTGTGTGTGTGTGTGTGTGTGTGTGTGTGTGTGTGTGTGTGTGTGTGTGTGTGTGTGTGTGTGTGTGTGTGTGTGTGTGTGTGTGTGTGTGTGTGTGTGTGTGTGTGTGTGCTCCCTCCTCTCCTTTTCTTCCAGCTAGCCTTACGCAGTTCCAGTACTCCAGACAGGAGAAACTATCCATTTGTGGCCACCCTCAGGAACAATTTGTCTTCATCTGCACGTAGTGGGGCACAGACTGACAGCCCTGTGTGAAGCCCTCATCAACAACTCTGTGTGTGTGTGTGTGTGTGTGTGTGTGTGTGTGTGTGTGTGTGTGTGTGTGTGCATGGTGTGTGTTTGTGTGTGTGCATGGTGTGTGTGTGTGTGTGTGCATGGTGTGTGTGTGTGTGTGTGTGTGTGTGTGTGTGTGTGTGTGTGTGTGTGTGTGTGTGTTGTATGTGTGTGTGTGTGTTGTATGTGCAGATTAGAGAAGATGAGATAGAGGTCAGGTTCGATTGTCTTTACTGACTAGGAAACATTGAGGTCACTGTCAAAGGTGTTGGGTGCAAATTAAACAATAACAATGGTGTGTGTGTGTGTGTGTTTGTGTGTGTGTGCGTGCATGCATATATATGTGTATGTGTGTGTACGCATGAGTTCTTAACCTGCATGTGTGAAAAGAGCACACACACACAGACACACACACACACACACACACACACACACACTCACACACACACACACTCACACACACAGACACAGACACACACACACACACACACACACACTTAATTCAAGCTTCAAACATAATATGACAAATACAGCATAATATACATATGTTGGCATCCATATTCTGATAACTGAAGAAAAGCATCAGTTTGACACACACATTCACACAGTTCATTCGATTAAGAATTCAAGTGCAAGTAGAAGTATGACACATGCATGTGAAGAAGAAACTAATGCACAATAAAAATGTAAAAAAAAAAAACCCATGAAAATGAATAACAAACACACCAACAGAATATCACTAAGTGACCTCATTCACAAATTATATATATAAATAGATTATAACTAAATGACCTCATTTACAATCTACATAAAAAGATTACAACTAAGTGACCTCATTCCCAATCTTCACCAATCAATCACAGGCACTGTAGCAGTAAGGTGTTGGACTTGTGACCCAGTGTTCACCAGTGACCAGGGTTCACCAGTGACCAGCGTTCACCAGTGACCAGCGTTCAAAGCCCAGGGTTCACCAGTGACCAGGGTTCACCAGTGACCAGCGTTCACCAGTGACCAGGGTTCACCAGTGACCAGGGTTCACCAGTGACCAGGGTTCAAAGCCCAGGGTTCACCAGTGACCAAGGTTCACCAGTGACCAGGGTTCACCAGTGACCAGGGTTCAAACCCCTGTTTCAGCATGGTGTTGTGCCCTTGGGAAAGACACTTCACTCTGATTTTCAAATCTCCATCCAGGTGTGAATGGCTACCTGACTTTGGCAGCAGGAGGTTAACACAACAGACAGACTGTATCGATGGCCATTAAATGCAATGGGACTTCTAACCATACCTTTGAATTTATTTTATTTATTTTTCTGGTAAGCTTTAACTAATTAATCAGTACATCAGTCACTAACCTCATTACTACAGACTGGCCAGGAGCTATCAGCTGTGTCATGTCACTTGACACTGAGTGATGGTTGGAGCCAACAACTGTCGGCTGTTAATACTGTTATCAGTTATCTTCCTTCTGCTGACGTTCACTCCACGGGGACTGCTTTCACAGCATGTCACCGACACTGCCACAGAGAGCCACCATCACTTCTGGTCACAGCTGGTGGTTCAGTGGTATGTCACTGCCATAGAGAGCCACCATCACTTCTGGTCACAGCTGAGTGGTGGTTCAGTGGTATGACACTGTCACAGAGAGCCACCATCACTTCTGGTCACAGCTGGTGGTTCAGTGGTATGACACTGCCACAGAGAGCCACCATCACTTCTGGTCACAGCGGAGTGGTGGTTCAGTGGTATGACACTGCCACAGAGAGCCACCATCACTTCTGGTCACAGCTGGTGGTGGTTCAGTGGTATGACACTGCCACAGAGAGCCACCATCACTTCTGGTCACAGCTGGTGGTTCAGTGGTATGACACATGACAAGGAAGCCAATGTCCACAGGGTCCAGTCACATACACAGCCCAGGATTGTTACCACCCCATCCCACCTCTGCTAGACCTTCAGTGGTGGATTGGGTGTTAGTCTTTTGCTTGAAACAGTTAACTCAGATCTTGTGTGTGTGTGTGTGTGTGTGTGTGTGTGTGTGTGTGTGTGTGTGTGTGTGTGTGTGTGTGTGTGTGTGCAGCAGGCACTTTGCACACGTGAAAGACCCCACATCAGCAAAGGCGGTTCCCTTGGCAAAATTCTACTGAAATGTCCACTTTATGTGGTCACATGCTCACAACAGGAACAGCAACCTGAATTTCACTCACAGAAATATGTTGTGACAAAATGTGGTATTATTCAATACAATACAATACAATACAAAATTGTATTTAAAAAGCCCACAGCAGGTGGAAGCATCCAATACAATACAATGGAATACAATGCAATGCAATGTAATACACAATACAATACAATACAATACAACACAATACCACAGCCTGTCTCAAAAGCTGTTTCCTTCATCACCAACAGCAATAGCTGACCACTGGTGTCACCAACAACATCACAAATCAGTACTACTAGCGTCATCACCAACAACAACACTAGCAGACCACTAGCGTCATCACCACCACCAACACTAGCAGACCACTAGCGTCATCACCATCACCAACAACACTAGCAGACCTCTAGTGTCATCACCAACAACAACACTAGCAGACCTCTAGTGTCATCACCAACAACAACACTAGCAGACCACTAGTGTCATCATCACCAACACTAGCAGACCACTAGTGTCATCACCACCAACACTAGCAGACCACTAGTGTCATCACCACCAACACTAGCAGACCACTAGTATCACCACCAACAACACTAGCAGACCACTAGTGTCATCATCACCAACACTAGCAGACCACTAGTGTCATCACCAACAACACTAGCAGACCACTAGCGTCATCACCAACAACAACACTAGCAGACCACTAGTGTCATCACCAACAACAACACTAGCAGACCACTAGCGTCATCACCACCAACACTAGCAGACCACTAGCGTCATCACCACCAACAACACTAGCAGACTACTAGTGTCATCACCAACAACACTAGCAGACCACTAGTTTCATCACCAACAACACTAGCAGACCACTAGTGTCATCACCACCAACACTAGCAGACCACTAGTGTCATCACCAACAACAACACTAGCAGACCACTAGCGTCATCACCAACAACACTAGCAGACCACTAGTGTCATCACCAACAACAACACTAGCAGACCACTAGTGTCATCACCAACAACAACACTAGCAGACCACTAGTGTCATCACCAACAACAACACTAGCAGACCACTAGTGTCATCACCAACAACAACACTAGCAGACCACTAGTGTCATCACCACCAACAACACTAGCAGACCACTAGTGTCATCACCAACAACAACACTAGCAGACCACTAGTGTCATCACCACCAACAACACTAGCAGACCACTAGTGTCATCACCAACAACAACACTAGCAGACCACTAGTGTCATCACCAACACTAGCAGACCACTAGTGTCATCACCAACAACAACACTAGCAGACCACTAGTGTCATCACCACCAACAACACTAGCAGACCACTAGTGTCATCACCAACAACAACACTAGCAGACCACTAGTGTCATTACCAACACTAGCAGACCACTAGTGTCATCACCAACAACAACACTAGCAGACCACTAGTGTCATCACCACCAACAACACTAGCAGACCACTAGTGTCATCACCAACACTAGCAGACCACTAGTGTCATCACCAACAACAACACTAGCAGACCACTAGTGTCATCACCAACAACAACACTAGCAGACCACTAGCGTCATCACCAACAACACTAGCAGACCACTAGTGTCATCACCAACACTAGCAGACCACTAGCGTCATCACCAACAACACTAGCAGACCACTAGTGTCATCACCAACACTAGCAGACCACTAGCGTCATCACCAACAACACTAGCAGACCACTAGTTTCATCACCAACAACAACACTAGCAGACCTCTAGTTTCATCACCAACACTAGCAGACCACTAGCGTCATCACCAACAACACTAGCAGACCACTAGCGTCATCACCAACAACACTAGCAGACCACTAGTTTCATCACCAACAACACTAGCAGACCACTAGTGTCATCACCAACACTAGCAGACCACTAGCGTCATCACCAACAACACTAGCAGACCACTAGTTTCATCACCAACAACACTAGCAGACCACTAGTTTCATCACCAACAACAACACTAGCAGACCACTAGTGTCATCACCACCAACAACAAGACTAGCAGACCACTAGTGTCATCACCACCAACACTAGCAGACCACTAGTGTCATCACCACCAACAACAAGACTAGCAGACCACTAGTGTCATCACCAACAACACTAGCAGACCACTAGTGTCATCACCAACAACAACACTAGCAGACCACTAGTTTCATCACCAACAACAACACTAGCAGACCTCTAGCATCATCACCAACAACACTAGCAGACCACTAGTGTCATCACCAACAACAACACTAGCAGACCACTAGTGTCATCACCAACACTAGCAGACCACTAGTGTCATCACCAACACTAGCAGACCACTAGCGTCATCACCAACACTAGCAGACCACTAGTGTCATCACCAACACTAGCAGACCACTAGTGTCATCACCAACAACAACACTAGCAGACCACTAGTGTCATCACCATCATCAACACTAGCAGACCACTAGTGTCATCACCAACAACAACACTAGCAGACCACTAGTGTCATCACCATCATCAACACTAGCAGACCACTAGTGTCATCACCAACAACAACACTAGCAGACCACTAGTGTCATCACCATCACCAACACTAGCAGACCACTAGTGTCATCACCAACAACAACACTAGCAGACCACTAGTGTCATCACCATCATCAACACTAGCAGACCACTAGTGTCATCACCATCATCAACACTAGCAGACCACTAGTGTCATCACCAACAACAACACTAGCAGACCACTAGTGTCATCACCAAGAACACTAGCAGACCACTAGTGTCATCACCAACAACACTAGCAGTTCACTAGTGTCATCACCAAGAACACTAGCAGACCACTATTTTCATCACCAACAACAACACTAGCAGACCACTAGTGTCATCACCAACAACAACACTAGCAGACCACTAGTGTCATCACCAACAACAACACTAGCAGACCACTAGTGTCATCACCAACAACAACACTAGCAGACCACTAGTTTCATCACCACCACCACCACCAGACCACTAGTTTCACTAGCCAATCTCTTTGTGTCCTGAAGAAAAACCAACAGATTAATTTTTTGGTAAAAGTCACAGAATATAGGAACCAATTGTTGTAGGTGAGAATGAATCATACTTTTTCAGTACATAATCTTGTATGCACAAATCAATCCACTTTACACACTCCTTTCATGGAATCCATGCACTATGCACTTCACACAAATCACACTCAAACACAACATGAACGCACTCCCCTCCCCACCTACCCCAACCGACATACGCAAGTATAATACAGTTAAGAATGCTTGACAAACAGAACACATTGTGAGAGACATTGGTTTTTAACTCAGGTGAGATGATACTGCATGCCTCCAATTCTGTGTTGTACATTTCTATTTCCTTGAATTTGTATTCACTTCACCCCCATCCCCCTCCCCTCTATGTGTGGACTTGTCTCCCTTTCTTCTTCTAGCTCCCCCCAGCCCCACTAACCCTCATCCCACCACTCTCAGTCAACTGAAGCACAAATCTCACCCCCCCTGAGGGCACACATTATGACAGAACATAATGTACACAATTCACATTGTGGCCTGTTTAATCGTCAGCGTCCTGTGACTGGCTGACTAGGGAAGACATAAAGAGAGAATGGTTTGTTTGAATGGGGGTGTGTGTAAACACTTCTTCAAATAATATGCATTGTCCTCCTGTAGGCACATGATTTTTTCTTCATCTTCTTGTAAGATGAACGAAAATTGTTTAGATATCCTTTGATCAGCTGGGTGTGTTGCCAGTCCATGTGTACAGTCTACAGACAGGTATAACCATGTCCCTGGAAAAGAATGGTGATGTTCAAGTCTTAAACTCTGCTTCTTTTTTTTCTTTTTTTTTTTGCTTTTCCTTTTTGGCTGATGACAGTCCATCAGTTTGACATGCAGTGACCTGTGACACTCATGTCACTTCTCATGGTGCATTCAGTCATACACAGTTTGACATGCAGTGACCTGATCAGACACTCATGTCACTTCTCATGGTGCATTCAGTCATACACAGTTTGACATGCAGTGACCTGATCAGACACTCATGTCACTTCTCACGGTGCATTCAGTCATACACAGTTTGACATGCAGTGACCTGTGACACTCATGTCACTTCTCATGGTGCATTCAGTCATACACAGTTTGACATGCAGTGACCTGATCAGACACTCATGTCACTTCTCATGGTGCATTCAGTCATACACAGTTTGACATGCAGTGACCTGATCAGACACTCATGTCACTTCTCATGGTGCATTCAGTCATACACAGTTTGACATGCAGTGACCTGTGACACTCATGTCACTTCTCATGGTGCATTCAGTCATACACAGTTTGACATGCAGTGACCTGATCAGACACTCATGTCACTTCTCATGGTGCATTCAGTCATACACAGTTTGACATGCAGTGACCTGTGATACTCATGTCACTTCTCACGGTGCATTCAGTCATACACAGTTTGACATGCAGTGACCTGTGATACTCATGTCACTTCTCATGGTGCATTCAGTCATACACAGTTTGACATGCAGTGACCTGTGACACTCATGTCACTTCTCACGGTGCATTCAGTCATACACAGTTTGACATGCAGTGACCTGTGATACTCATGTCACTTCTCACGGTGCATTCAGTCATACACAGTTTGACATGCAGTGACCTGTGACACTCATGTCACTTCTCATGGTGCATTCAGTCATACGCATTGCTGACTGTGGATTTGGTCTTTATGGTCCAGAATATGAGCATTTCATGCACAGGGGAAATAAATGATTTATACTTGAATCATTCTGTTCATTGTTGATGTCTGCCTTGGAAATGATTGCAGTGACAGAGTATCCAAACCACACCAATGTAACATTATCTGGTGTGAGCATACTGAAGCACAGTGAATGACTGAAGAGTGCAAGCAACTGTCTGTCTACATAAATCATGACATCTCACAACACACACACACACACACACACACACACACACACACACACACACACACACACACACAGACTGAAAGAGCTCTCATGAATATAACACCACATACTATACACAATATATTGTATTGTGTTGTACTGCACTGTATTGTATTATATTGTATTGTATTGTACATTGTACTGTATTGTGTATTGTATTACACTGCATTGCACTGTATTCCATTGTATTGTATTGGATGCTTCCACCTGCTGTGTGCTTTTTAAATAAATGTTTCTACTGACATAACTGTGATCACACACACACACACACACACACACACACACACAAATATATATATATATATATATATATATATATATATATATATATATATATATATATATATATATGTATATATATATATATATATATGCATATATATATAAATTATCTTTTTTTTTTAATATGTTATAAATATGAACACTGCACACAGGCACAACAGTACTGTACCCAGGAAACTGGCCAGATTTTAAACACTGCACTTTCTCCTGTAAAATTCAAAGTTTCTGGAAAAAGGTTGTAAAACCTAAAATATGTAAAAGTCATATTATATATTAATATAATTACTGTATTATTACAGTACTGGTATTACTACTGCTGATGCTGCAATGAAGGTACTACCACAGGAAGTTTGATCAAGTTAGTACTGACAGAGCTGATCACTGGGATCAAGCTCGGTGAAGGGGGTGATGGAGATCACATTGAAAAAACTAAGTTATTTTTAAATTTGTCCAGCAGACAGCACCTGAAACAGACCAACTCAAGAGACCCTGCCAAACAGAACAAACGTGATCAACACAAGAAACAAACTATAAAGGAGACACGCATTTCAAATGCAAAACAACTGCCAATGGCCCAACAATGCATAACAAGAGAGAAAGAGAGGGAGCGAGAGCGAATGGAGGGAAGACGGGGGCGTGGGAGCGACGCTTTCATGAAAGTAAATCACCCACTCCACAAGCATTTGAAACTGAAACCGGTTTTTTTTAACTTTTCTTATTCATGGAATACTCACTGAGCGCTATTCACAGAGACGGGAAATCAGCCCGACAAAACGAGGAAGATGTTCGACATGTCGGACAGGAGCCCTGGGTGAGTGGTGGGTTGATCGGCGATGAACTTTTGTCAGAAACTGACAGGTGGAAGTTTGGTGCGGAAAGATTGTTTACATCGCCATCATTTGACGGACCTCACATGACCACCATCAAAGATACAACCAAGAAAAGACACTCTTAGCGAACGAGCTTCGGCTTTGTGTATCAGTTGTTTCCCTTTAATTGCAATGATCGCAAAGACCCAACGTCAACGGATGAATTGAATCTGAATTTGAATTAATAACACTGTGCAATCAATTGGTTGTTATACAGCTTTGAAAGTGTGCTTATGAGGAAAGTGAAAATAAATCAAAACTGAAAATAAATAAAATCAAATTGGCTTGGAAGAAACACAAGAATAGAGAGAGAGAAAGAGAACCCCAGTTGTTGTTGTTTTTTTTTGGGGGGAGGGGGGGGGGGGGAGGGGGGGGTTGTTTGTTTGTTTTGTTTTTTGTTTGTTTGTTTATTTTTCAAATTGTCCACCCCATTTCGCCTACTATCAAAGGTCAGCTTCAGCCTAGCACTGTGTGTGTGTGTGTGTGTGTGTGTGTGTGTGTGTGTGTGTGTGTGTGTGTGTCACGGTCTGTCTGTCTGTGTTCCTAGATTCAAACACCCCACAATCAGCCGCCGCTCTCGAGTCTGTCTGTCTCCATTTCCAGCTCAGTCGATGCGATCCACACCCCACTCACAACTAAATTGGGGTGTTAGGGGGTGCACGGGAGGGGTAGTACCTATAGAGGGGCGGCTTGTCACGCTCTTCCGGGAATGGTTCGTCCTCTGTTGGTCCCCACCGGCACCCAGCTCTCACCTATGGGTCCTAGAAGCTGCTAGCATGCAGCAGCGCCCAACCCCCGGACAACGGCTTTGACAGGCTGGCTAAACTAGGTGAGGGTAGCCGATGGGTCTCAAACCCTCGGTGAGTTAGGGCTTGTCTACCCAAGCATGTGAAGACTGGATCCGGCGGACTCTGCGGAAGAAACCTTCATGGTTCAACGGAGAGGAAGGCGGTTGCAGCAGAGCACCGTGGAGTGCTGAGGGCAGGATGAGGCACATAGGACATCCTGGTCATCCATTGCATCCGTTTCCATCTCCAGTCGTCTTGACCTCGTCTTGCCACTGGATACAGACGGTCTCGGACAAGAGAGTGAGGTCGACGGTGCGCAACTCCTCCTCACTATAAAAAAAAGTCATCGCGTCATCCTTCATCCCATACCATCATTTTCCCCAAGCCCTGTGGCGACGGGCGAGCGACGAAGCGACAGGTGTGGGTACACTGGCAGTCGTAGCCGCGGACCTGCACACAGGCGGCTCAGGCCATAGGGTCGTTTTTCACCGACTGGAGCTGCGGTGGAGATTGGCAGCCCCCTGAGCGACTGAACAGCCCTCTTCAGGACAGCACTGCTCACCTCCATGGCATGAGGAGGGGGCTAGAAAAGGTGCCCTAAACATTGCCTGCTCCACACCACCCTAGTCAGCATACTGCGGCTGACAGGGACCCTACTCAAGCGGTCGACACACAGAGGAAAGAAAGAGGAAAACAAGGAACACCCCATTGACCATTGC
The DNA here is from genome assembly GCF_041734735.1 of Babylonia areolata. NCBI lineage: Eukaryota > Metazoa > Mollusca > Gastropoda > Neogastropoda > Buccinidae > Babylonia > Babylonia areolata. The sequence goes on along the minus strand of NC_134894.1, from coordinate 1,781,820 downwards.
ACATGGAACGTGCGTACGCTTCTGGACAGAGGCGACTCAGCCAGACCACAGAGACGCACAGCACTCATTGCGAGTGAACTAGCCAGGTACAACATCGACATCGCTGCCTTCAGTGAGACCAGACTGGCAGAAGAAGGCGAACTCTGTGAGCGAGGCGCAGGCTACACCTTCTTTTGGAGTGGTCGCGGACCTGAAGAGAGACGTGAGGCTGGAGTTGGCTTTGCAGTGAAGACAACCCTCGTTGGCAAGCTGGCTGCCCCCCCGAAAGGAGTGAACGATCGCCTGATGACGATGAAACTCCCTATATGCAACGGGAAGAAGTTTACCACCATTGTCAGCGCCTACGCGCCCACCATGACCAACCAGGGTGAGATCAAAGACAAGTTCTACGAGGACCTGAACGCTGTCATCACCACTGTTCCCAACGCAGACAAGCTCATTATTCTTGGTGACTTTAACGCGAGAGCTGGTTGTGACAGCACCTCCTGGGAAGGCGTGATTGGGAAGCATGAGGTTGGTAACTGTAACAGCGATGGCCAACTACTTCTCCAGACATGTGCCGAGCACGACCTTCTTATCACGAACACCATCTTCTGCCTCCCTACCCGTAACAGGACGTCATGGATGCATCCTCGCTCTGGGCATTGGCATCTCATCGACTTTGTCATCGTCAGGAAAAGAGACAGGCAGGACGTACGAGTCACGAGGGCCATGTGCGGTGCCGAGTGCTGGACAGACCACCGCCTTATCGTCTCCAAGCTCAACCTCCGCGTCCAGCCCAAGAGACGGCACTCAAACGCCTGAATGTCAACAAGCTGGAGCTAGGCAACATCAAGCAGAGCTTTGCTGACACCCTGGAGGAACGCCTTGAGTCCACCGTGCTGGACAACCAGAATGTGGAGGCAGCATGGGGCGCACTGCATGAGACGGTGTACAACACTGCCATGGAGTGCCTGGGGCCTTCTGTCAGGAAGCACAAAGACTGGTTTGATGAGAACTGGACTGAGATCAAGCAGCTGCTAGAAGACAAACGCCAAGCCTACAGAGACTACATTGAAGATCCCAAGTCACAGTCAAAGAAAGACATACTGAAGAGCGCACGCAGCACCATCCAGCTGAAAATGCGGCAGATGCAGGATTCCTGGCTGAGCAACAAAGCTGATGAGATCCAGGGCTTTGCAGACAGGAACGACATGAAGAACTTCTATAACGGCCTGAAAGAAGTCTACGGTCCCACCACCTCCGAATCTGCTCCACTCCTCAGTGCTGATGGTTCTACCCTGATCACTGACAAGGACGGGATCCTTGAGAGATGGGCTGAACACTTTGACAGCGTACTGAACCGCCCCTCCACCATCAATGATGAAGCCATCGACCGACTCCCCCAGGTGCCAGTCAGTGAGTCGTTGGATGCCATTCCAACTTTGGAGGAGACCCAGAAAGCTATCCGTCTGCTATCCAATGGCAAAGCCCCTGGCTCAGACTCCATTCCAGCTGAGGTCTACAAAGAAGGTGGTATGGCGCTGACTGAGAAGCTTCATCAGCTGTTCCAGCTCATCTGGCAGCATGAGGCAGTTCCACAGGACTTCAAAGACGCTTCCATCATGCACCTGTACAAGCGCAAAGGAAATCGTCAGGCCTGTGACAACCATCGTGGAATATCCCTGCTGTCCGTCGCAGGCAAGACTCTGGCCAGAGTGCTACTCAACCATCTCATAGCGCACCTTGAGCAAGGTCTCCTACCAGAGAGCCAGTGTGGCTTCCGGAAAGAACGCGGGACTATCGACATGGTGTTTGCTGCCAGGCAGCTCCAGGAGAAGTGTCAGGAATAGAACGCCGACCTTTACTCCACGTATGTCGATCTGACCAAGGCCTTCGATACTGTCAGCAGAGATGGCCTTTGGAGAATCATGGCGAAGTACGGATGTCCCAGAAAGTTCATCACCATCATACGGCAACTACACGATGGGATGCTGGCCCGAGTCCAAGACAACGGAGAGACTCCAGAACCATTCCCTGTCTCCAACAGAGTCAAGCAAGGGTGTGTTCTTGCCCCCACCCTGTTCAGTCTCATGTTTTCAGCCATGCTGACAGATGCCTTCAGAGACGCTGACGTAGGCATTGGCATCAGGTACCGCACAGATGGCTCACTCTTTAACCTCAGGAGGCTTCAAGCAAAAACCAAGGTGAGGACAGACACCGTCAACGACTTCCTGTTTGCTGATGACTGTGCTCTCAACGCTGCCTCCGAAGCTGACATGCAACACAGTGTCGACAAGTTCTCTGCTGCCTGTGACAACTTTGGTCTGACAATCAGCACAAAGAAGACTGAGGTGATGCACCAGCCAGCTCCAGGAAAGCCTTACGTTGAACCAGACATCTTCATCAACGGACAACGACTGAATGCGGTGGACAAGTTCACATACCTAGGCAGTACACTCTCTCGCACAGTTGTCATCGACGACGAGGTAAATGCCAGACTCGCCAAAGCCAGCGCTGCCTTCGGCAGACTCCATAAGAACGTTTGGAACAGGAGAGGCATCACCCTGGAGACGAAGCTCAAAGTATACAAGGCCATAGTTCTCACCACACTGCTCTATGGTTGTGAATCATGGACGTTCTACAAACGCCACGCCAAAAAGCTGAACCACTTCCACACCACCAGCCTCAGAAAACTTCTCGGCATAAAGTGGCAAGAGAAGATCCCGAACACAGAGGAGCTCACTCGTGCAAACTTGCCCAGCATCTACACCATCTTGATGCAGGCCCAGCTGCGCTGGGCAGGCCATGTAGTTCGCATGCCAGACCACCGGCTCCCCAAGAAACTGCTGTACGGCGAACTCCAACATGGCAAGCGCTCCCATGGAGGCCAAAAGAAGCGCTTCAAAGACACTCTGAAAGCTTCTCTGAAGGCCTTCAACATCAGCCACGACACATGGGAGCTGAATGCAATGGACAGACCAAAGTGGCGTTCAGCTGTCCACAAAGGCGCCAAATCCTGTGAGGCCAACAGAATCGCTGCAGCAGAGCAACGCAGACAGGCCAGGAAAAGCAGTGCCAGCAAGTCCCCGACAGCCGCCACCATCCCCTGTCCACACTGCGTCAGAACCTCCCGGGCGCGGATTGGCCTGACCAGTCACCTGCGCACCCACAGAGCCCAACCCACCCACCCCCAGGATGACTGGATGGTCCTCGTCGACCCCAACGGACGAGCCACACACACAACTGAACTGATGCACGAACACCACACACCCATCAACAGTCATCCAGTGCTCCACACACTTACAGCATTTAACACAACTAAGGGAATTTTTGTTAAAGAACATATCACTGACGAAACTGATTTTGAATTCACTCGTGTAGTGCAGACTTAGTAATTTCTAGCGTGAATTTCTCTTGTTGACCCACTGAGACATAATAAACCTATTCTGTATCTGTATCTGTATCTGTAACGTTAGAGTTCTAAATTTGGGGAGTGCGGGTTGGGGACTGGAGGGGGTGTGGGGGTGCTTGGTGTCTGTGGAGGGGAGGGAGGGGGCTTTTGACACGCAGAACTAACTGGCTAATGACACGTAGCTCTATCAAAACGACCCAACAAGAACCATTGTCCCAACGCATGTCTTCATTTTACGTTCTGGAAGTTCCGAAAGCTTTTCCCTGGAAGAAGGAAGATGATGTGGAAGGTGGATCGTGAAGCAGAGACACAGTGAAGTGGCCCATCAGTACAGTATTGCCACAGGCAAGATCTGCAACTTGGTACTAGTAGTCACACCGACATTTCACAGGGCCGCATCTCTTCACAGTTCAAAAGCGGCGATACATGTTATTGCTTTCTGTTTTGCAGAACATATCTAACTTGCGTCTGTGAACGAATGGGTTTAATCTGATAACATCTCTGCAAGTGACGTGATGCTGACCGGATTAAACAAAAACTGTCGTCGTTACAAGGGACCAGTTGTTCTCAGAACCTATAGCTGCCAAAACCAACGACAGCAAAAAGTGGCCGGTCTGGATGTTGCAAAAGTGTCAGAACAAGGTAAACAACGAAACAAGAAGGAAAACAGACTTGTTTCCCAACCACTGACTGTCCTTTTGGTGTACAGGTGAACTGTATCAGAACATCAGCTGTCAGCAAACGTTGAACGATCCGTTATTGTCTGAGGAGGCACAGGTGGCTGACGTCAGTGACTGTCAGTACTGGAGATCTACGGTCTGCTGTGGTGTACACGTGACGTGTGCAGGGGTTCATCGTCATCAGTCAGTGACTGCATGTGCACCCTGTCTGCACCCTGTCTGCACCCTGACCTCGGGCGTCTCCCGCCAGACGCTGTCTGTCTGCAGCCCCATCAGGAAGCACGGACATCGTGACCCACACACTGACTGACGACACAGGTCTGCTGATGGGCAGTCACCGTGACACAGAGACGCTGTTTAGGGCGAGGCCTGTATGTTAAAAACGTGTTACTTGCTTTTCTATTTCCCTCCATAATGAAGACCTCTCTGCGCCAGAAACTTCCTCTGCTATGGCGCGACCTGTGTAATGATCAGTTTTATGTGACTTGTGTAATGATCAGTTTGGTGTGACTTGTGCTGTGATCAGTTTGGTGTGACTTGTGCTGTGATCAGTTTTATGTGACTTGTGTAATGATCAGTTTGGTGTGACTTGTGTAATGATCAGTTTGGTGTGACTTGTGTAATGTTAAGTTTGATGTGACTTGTGTAATGATCAGTTTGGTGTGACTTGTGTAATGTTAAGTTTGATGTGACTTGTGTAATGATCAGTTTGATGTGACTTGTGTAATGATCAGTTTGGTGTGACTTGTGCTGTGATCAGTTTGATGTGACTTGTGCTGTGATCAGTTTGATGTAACTTGTGTAATGTTAAGTTTGATGTGACTTGTGTAATGATCAGTTTGATGTGACTTGTGTTGCCATAAGTTTGATATGATTTGTGTTTCGATAAGTTTGATGTGACTTGTGTTGCCATAAATTTGATATGATTTGTGTTACTATAAGTTTGATGTGACATGTCAGCCGCTGCTGATGACCAGGTGTGAATGTGGACCCACTGTGTGGGCTGTCTGTGACCTTGACCTTGCCTTGGCGGCTGACAGGAGCGGCTGCCCGGCCTGACCTGGCTGACCCCTGACCCCTGACCAGCCCTTCTTCCTGGCCTTCGCTGTGGGCCTAGGGCACTGTTCCCTAGGACAGGTGTCTGTGGGCCTAGGGCACTGTTCCCTAGGACAGGTGTCTGCTGTGGGCCTAAGACATTGTTCCCTAGGACAGGTGTCTGTGGGCCTAGGGCACTGTTCCCTAGGACAGGTGTCTGTGGGCCTAGGGCACTGTTCCCTAGGACAGGTGTCTGTGGGCCTAGGGCACTGTTCCCTAGGACAGGTGTCTGCTGTGGGCCTAGGGCACTGTTCCCTAGGACAGGTGTCTGTGGGCCTAGGGCACTGTTCCCTAGGACAGGTGTCTGTGGGCCTAGGGCACTGTTCCCTAGGACAGGTGTCTGCTGTGGGCATAGGGCACTGTTCCCTAGGACAGGTGTCTGTTGTGGGCCTAGGGCACTGTTCCCTAGGACAGGTGTCTGTTGTGGGCCTAGGGCACTGTTCCCTAGGACAGGTGTCTGTTGTGGACCTAGGGCACTGTTCCCTAGGACAGGTGTCTGTGGGCCTAGGGCACTGTTCCCTAGGACAGGTGTCTGCTGTGGGCCTAGGGCACTGTTCCCTAGGACAGGTGTCTGCTGTGGGCCTAGGGCACTGTTCCCTAGGACAGGTGTCTGCCGTGGACCTAGGGCATTGTTCCCTAGGACAGGTGTCTGTTGTGGGCCTAGGGCACTGTTCCCTAGGACAGGTGTCTGCTGTGGACCTAGGGCACTGTTCCCTAGGACAGGTGTCTGCTGTGGACCTAGGGCACTGTTCCCTAGGACAGGTGTCTGTTGTGGGCCTAGGGCACTGTTCCCTAGGACAGGTGTCTGTTGTGGGCCTAGGGCACTGTTCCCTAGGACAGGTATCTGTTGTGGGCCTAGGGCACTGTTCCCTAGGACAGGTGTCTGTTGTGGGCCTAAGACATTGTTCCCTAGGACAGGTGTCTGTTGTGGGCCTAGGGCACTGTTCCCTAGGACAGGTGTCTGTGGGCCTAAGACATTGTTCCCCAGCCACTGACTGCATCAGTGGAGGAAGGGCTGTCGCCATGGCTGACTGGAAACAGGTCCTGGGACAGTTGATGGAAACGGCTTGGCGAGGCAGTGGTGAGGAATGACCACAGCATGATTCCCTGCTGACTGCTGCCAGCTGTCCACAGCAAGACAGGCTGGCGCCATCCCGTGCTGCTTCATCAGAAACTGATCCCAGGACAACTGAAGACGTCTTTGTCTGGCGGTGGTCAGTGAGGAATGACCACTTGACTCGGTTCCCACTGCTGGCAGAATGTGTTAGTTGTCTTGTTTATTTATTTATTTATTATTATTATCATTTTATTATTACTATCATTACTACTACGCTTTTTTTTTCAATATCATAATTATTATTTATTTATTTATTTATGTAAGTTTATCTATTATTTATTCACCTTTTTTTTTCCCCTCTAGGCCTGACTAAGCGCATTGGGTTACGCTGCTGGTCAGGCATCTGCTTGGCAGATGTGGTGTAGCGTATATGGATTTGTCCGAATGCAGTGACGCCTCCATGAGCTACTGAACTGAACTGAACTGAACTGCTGGCAGATGACCACTGGCTTCTCACCTGACTGCAGTCTGATGGCTACATCCTGATGACTATCCCATATGGCCACATGATTCCCTAATGACTATTCCACACGG
>NC_134894.1:1750000-1770000 GCF_041734735.1 Babylonia areolata | reverse complement strand
AAACCTGATTAAAATCCAGTACATACAGACCTGATCTATATTCATTCATTGTAATAATAAAACATTGATCATCAGTAAAAATGGTACATTAAGTTTGAAATATTACGCAAAAAAACCCGCGTGACAGACGTAAACAACCCGTTCCTCTTGACGTATTTTTATTCATTCAAAGGCAAGCACATTCATGAATACACTACACGTTCTTTACTTGCAACAGGTGGTCAACACATCTACCTTCTGCAGCACATACACTCATTTTCTGAAAAAAAAAAGTCTATTCAACTATTTAAATGCAATCGACGTCGCATATTAATTTTCAGTTCCGCTTTTCTGTGTTACTTCTGTGCATGTAAACGACCCAATAAAAAAAATATACATGCAAACAAAATTAGAACTGTTTCCACATAAATCAGGCGGATTCATCGCGGGAAAGCGTAAATCGGTTTGACAAACACCCTTCAATCGTGTGTGTTTGAACACAGATTCAGAGAATGTGTTGTTTCCAACAGCGTGTGAGATGTACATATGTTACACGGAAATCTCCGATATGTTCATTCGCACCCCGTGGTTGCTATATTTTAAAAAAACAAAAAAAGAAAACAACAAAACTGTGTATGTTAATTTCGTCGTTGTTATGGTTTGTTTGTACATTTATCTCTGATCCGATTAAGTTTAGACACAATCACTGTTTCTGACACATGGCGAGATGCGGTAATATACGGATACTGGCGTAAGATTTCGAACCAAGTCAACGCATGTAGTTCAGTAAGACTGTTTTCAGTTGAAGACTTGTTGCATCAAAAGTTCCAAACAACAAAGTTCAAAGTAGAAAATCATCCCCTTAAATTACCTTGACTTTGGCTTTTGCTGTCTGGTGAAGTTTTATCACGAAATGATGTAAACTAGTTTATCAGTTCACAAGACAGACGAAGTGTGGAACGAAACACTGGGGTGAATTGATGTGAAAATGGAGTGCCTGCAGTGTTTCTGAAAAATAAAATCATCCAGGGTGGGGGAGTTAGTTTAGATATTTTGGGTTCCATGTTACATATGTCATAAGGTTTTAGGTAATCATTAATAAAATACATAATTTTGCACAGGCTTTGTTTGAATGCATTGCATTGGCTAAGTATCGCATGATAGATTCATTACGATCATTATTATAAATCCAGTAATTCAAACATCTGCGTCGGGAAAGTTAGTTTAGGTAACTTGGATTCAATGTTACACGTGTTACAAGAAAGTTTTACATAATCATTAATAAAATTTATGATCCATTGTTATCATTATGATTATTATTTATATCCCACGCGCGGCTAAATCGACGTCTACTGTGCCAGGGTTCGTGAGTCACATTTGCAAATACCGGTTCATTTCCAAAGAAAAATATGTATTTAATACCATTCTTTTCACATCAAGACATGATGTTCAATTTTGCCATCATCTGCCCTCCATACTTTCCCAGTTTATTGTCTGGCAGAGCGCCGATAATGTTCATTGAAACCAAACCGGGTTAACACATATTTAGATATTTATATTCTACACGTTAATAAGCGGAGCATGGAGTATATCCAAGTTGTGCATTGCGTAAAATATAAACAAAATTGTACATACGAACTAAATGATCCCGTGCTGCCTTCGTAAAATCCACCTTTGCAGTCGGTATAATACTGATTTCATTCTTTATGATATGTCATGAATGGTAGGAAACTGGAAAATATTCATAAAAGCGGATTTGCGTCTTCCACCACTTAAGAAAAAATACATGAAATTGAAAATGTTTGTTTCCTTTTGACCCGAAAGAGCTCTGTTCCTAGCTTACTGTTCAGATTCAGTGACCTGCTCACAGATCAGCATCAGCGCGGCAGCAGTCAGTCACATGTACTGTACCGCGCTGAACGCTTTCCTCTGGCGATCCCTAAAACCGCGCTTGCGTAACCTTCGCCTGTGCTTGCCTTGCGACTCTTTGTAAGGCGCTCTCGCACAGGCAGAAGTAATAAAAATATTCGATTCTGGACATTAAAAATCAAAATCTACCTATGTTCCCGCCCCCCTATAGTGGCCAACTTTATATCAGTGTGATCAGTATGATATATTCTATTTTATCGTAAAAAGAACGGTTTTGTTGCAGACATTTTGACCTAACGCAAATTGTAATCTAAATTCCCTGGCCTATGAAATCATTGAGTGGTTCTGCATCAAGATGACTGCATGTCAGCCTGAAATCAGTGAGTGGTTCTGTATGAAAGCCAAGTATGATTACCCTCAACACAGAGTGGGAAGCCACAGAAAATGGGTCACAACATCACCTGATGGTGATAACCCTTCAGGTGTGCACGGTAATCGCCGTTAAAACAGGTCCCTCATTTCGAGAAACTGCAAGAGGAAAGTTGCCAACCAGACCAAATACCAACCTCGTCACTGCATTGCAATGTCCCCCACTCCTATCTCGTGGCCCTCTGATGACACTCACCTCACCTTTCTACTGCTGGATTATGGCTTGTTATCCATGTGTGTGTGTGTGTGTGTGTGTGTGTGTGTGTGTGTGTGTGTGTGTCAGTTTGTGTGTGTGTGTATGTGTGTGTGTGTGTGTGTGTGTGTGGCAGTGTGTGCGTGTGTGGCAGTGTGTGTGTGTGTGTGTGTGTGTGTGTGTGTGTGTGTGTGGCAGTGTGTGTGTGTGGCAGTGTGTGTGTGTGTGTGTGTGTGTGTGTGTGTGTGTGTGTGTGTGTGGCAGTGTGTGTGTGTGTGTGTGTGTGTGTGTGTGTGTGTGTGGTAGTGTGTGTGTGTGTGTGTGTCAGTGTGTGTGTGTCAGTGTGTGTGTGTGTGCGCGCGCGCGCGCGCGCGAGTGTGTGTCAGTGTGTGTGTGTGTGTGTGTGTGTGTGTGTGTGTGTGTGTGTGTGTGTGTGTGTGTGTGTGTGTGTGTGTGTGTGTCAGTGTGTGTGTGTGTGTGTGTGTGTGTGTGTGTGTGTGTTATTTAGATTTATTTATTTATTTATCTATTTATTTATTTATTTATTTATCTGTCTATTCATTCATTTATGTTATCACTATCATTATTCATATTTTTTTCTTTCCTCCTTTTCTTGTATATATTTATCTATCTATTCACCCATCTATTTGATTTATTATTAGATAATTAATTCACTTTTTGTTTTATCATTATTCTATTTTATTATTTCTTTATCATATTTCATGGTGCAGCGTTTGAACGCGGTGAATCCTCCTTGAGAAAAAGAACTGAACTGGTCTGAACTAGAAATTCCGTGTGATCACAAACTGTGCTGATGACAAACAAACACTGAAACAAACAAACGAACGAACGAATGGACGGAGTATCAAACAAACAGACAAACTCACAACGAATCCACGAAGGTTGACAAACAAGTGACTAAAGAAGTAGACCTAAGTAATAAATGCCGTCATGTGCCTATGCCGCCGGCCCTTTGAGACCAAAGAGAGAGATTGGCCTTGTCACTACCCCCCCCCCCCCTCCTCCTTCCACCTGCCACATATCCCCCCCCCCCACTCGCCCCCCTCTCCCCCCCCCCCCACTCCTCTTATCGTCTTCTCTCAACCTGCTCACGCACCGGTGAAGGGTGAGAAACTACGGCCCGCCAAAATGTTCCCCTGGAGAAAGTTGGAGTTCGTCAAAGCGTGTGGACTCATCCATATACGCTGCACCACGTCTGCTGTTAAAAAAAGGGGAGACATCTGACCTTTGCATAGAACCAAAGCGCTGACGGGGCCTAGAAAGTCCACCGTGGCTTGGCATAAAGACAGTGGAATAAAGCAGGCAAAATAAACAATTTCACTTTCTCAAGGAGGCGTCACTGCGTTCGGACAAATCCATACACGCTACACCACATCTGTTGAGCAGATGCCTGACCAGCAGCATAACCCAACGCGCTTAGTCAGGCCTTGAGTGCATGCTTACATATTTGTGTACCTATGAAAGTGGATTTCATTTTGCGTAATTTCGCCAGAGGACAACACTCTCGTTGCCATGGGTTCTTTTTCAGTGCGCCAAGTGCGTGCTGCACACGGGACCTCGGTTTATCGTCTCATCCGAAAGACTAGACGCTCAGTTTGATTTTCCAGTCAAACTTAGGAGAAAGGGCGAGAGCGGGATTCGAACCCACACCCTCACGGACTCTCTGTATTGGCAGCTGAGCGTCTTAACCATTCTGCCACCTTCCTCCCAAATAAACAAGTGAATGAATACCTAAACATACAGTGAAAGACAGGACCAGTGCTGTGAAAGGCACCCCCAAACAACGCGGACTGTGGACCTGGTTTTTATTTCAGTTGGTTTTCACGCTACTGCTCGCATGTCAGTTGTGTAGACCTGCTAGTGCCTGTACCTGTTAGTGCCTGAACCCCTTTGTACCTGTTAGTGCCTGAACCCACTTTGTACCTGTTAGTGCCTGAACCTGTTAGTGCCTGAACCCCTTTGTACCTGTTAGTGCCTGAACCCCCTTTGTGCCTGTTAGTGCCTGAACCCCCTTTGTACCTGTTAGTGCCTGAACCTCCTTTGTACCTGCTAGTGCCTGAACCTCCTTTGTACCTGTTAGTGCCTGAACCTCCTTTGTACCTGTTAGTGCCTGAACCTGTTAGTGCCTGAACCCTCTTTGTACCTGTTAGTGCCTGAACCCCTTTGTACCTGTTAGTGCCTGAACCTCCTTTGTACCTGATAGTGCCTGAACCCTCTTTGTACCTGTTAGTGCCTGAACCCCTTTGTACCTGTTAGTGCCTGAACCCACTTTGTACCTGTTAGTGCCTGAACCCCTTTGTACCTGTTAGTGCCTGAACCCCCTTTGTACCTGATAGTGCCTGAACCCTCTTTGTACCTGTTAGTGCCTGAACCCCTTTGTACCTGTTAGTGCCTGAACCCTCTTTGTACCTGTTAGTGCCTGAACCCACTTTGTACCTGTTAGTGCCTGAACCCCTTTGTGCATATAAGCACGCAGAAGATCAAATACGCACGTTAAAGATTTGTGTCAGCATTCAGTGGGTTATGGAAACCAGAACATACCCTGCATGCATCCCCGGCCCCCGGAAACAGAGTATGGGTACCTACATGGCGGGATAAATGAACAAAACGGTCATACACTGACGTAAAATGTTGCATGTTTGTATTGAGTGCGTGACTGAAACCAGATTGACTGACTGACACAGGAAACGAATGATGAGCGCCCTGTGCATGTCAGCTGTCAGTCCGCTCTTACCCAGGCTGGCAGCCTGTTGTGCAAATGACCCTGAATTTGTGAAACGCTTAGAGCCTTGTCTCTGCCCGAGGAAAGGCGCTATATAAGTATCCATTTATCATCGATCACTCCTACATATTAATGTTCATTTCCGTATTTCTCCCCTCAGTTCAGTTCCGTGCTGGCAGTGGCGGCTCTTCCCGATCAGCCAGGGAGAACAGAGCTGTCTGACATGCCGTCATGGCCATCACGTGACCACATCGTCGGCCTCGTGGCGGAAGTGGAAAGCGGAAGTGTGGTGGTGGAGATAACGGCGTGATGCGGGGTCCGGCACTGGAACAACACTCAGCCAGCACAACCAGGCTGGTGCTCACGTCAAGTGCTGGCTTCCACAGTGCTCGTGCTGCCCTCAGGCCTGTGACACAGGTCTGTAACAGGTCTGTAACAGGTCTGTAACACTGGTCTGTAACACAGGTCTGTAACACCGGTCTGTAACAGGTCTGTAACACCGGTCTGTAACAGGTCTGTAACAGGTCTGTAACACTGGTCTGTAACACAGGTCTGTAACTGGTCTGTAACACAGGTCTGTAACTGGTCTGTAACACAGGTCTGTAACACCGGTCTGTAACAGGTCCGTAACAAGTCTGTAACACTGGTCTGTAACACCGGTCTGTAACAGGTCTGTAACACTGGTCTGTAACACCGGTCTGTAACAGGTCTGTAACACAGGTCTGTAACACCGGTCTGTAACAGGCCTGTAACACAGGTCTGTAACACCGGTCTGTAACAGGTCTGTAACTGGTCTGTAACAGGTCTGTAACACCGGTCTGTAACAGGTCTGTAACAGGTCTGTAACACTGGTCTGTAACACAGGTCTGTAACTGGTCTGTAACACAGGTCTGTAACAGGTCTGTAACACCGGTCTGTAACACCAGTCTGTAACACAGGTCTGTAACACCGGTCTGTAACAGGTCTGTAACACAGCGGAAACTGGGCTGGCTGAACGACGCTCGTGATGATGGTGATGGGGACACTTCTGTAACACCTGTCTTTGGACAGGCATGCTGCGGTTTTGGCTCATGTTTTTTTTTTTTTTTTTTATTTTTTTTTTATATAGTACACAAAAGTAGATTTATTTTTAGAATAATCGACATTTCATTCTATGTTTTACGGCCATTACAAGTGAGAGATGTCAAGAAATGGGGAGAACTTCTGGTCCTTGGAGTACAAATGGTACTTTTACCGAGAATTGTAAACCTTTAATGATAATAATGATAAGAAGAATGGACATTTATATAGCGCGTCTCTCCAGAAATACTGCAGAAATTTCGTTCCCCACTCCCCGCCTCCCCTATCAATACACCTCTCCACCCCCATCCCCTCCACACACACACACACACACACACGGAAGCACGTGTCACAAAACACTCACTGAACTGAACTTTGGAAACCACCCACCCACCCGTCACGCCGTCCAGAAAACGCATCCCTGCAACACGCACTCCGGCACACACACACACACACACACACACACGGCCAACAGCCTCTCCACAACAAAACATGCATCCAAAAGCAAATCACACCAAGATCAGGGGGGGGGGGGGGGGGGGGGCAAAAAACAAAACAAAACAACACAAAACGAAAAACAAAAATAAAACAAATGCTGATACTGCTGTTGGAAAAGATGCGCTTTCAGAGAAGACTTAAAAGATTTCAGCGAGACAGAGAGACACAAATCTTTCTGGTAGTTTGTTCCACAATGACGGAGCCTGGAAAGAAAAAGATCTTTGACCCTGTTGCTTATTTCTTCACAATAGGGGCTTTTTCAAAAGCCTGGTATCAGAAGCAGAGGAAGGTGACGAGTTGGAATGTACACTTCATGGAGGTCAGAGAGGAAGCGAGGACCAGAGCTTGAGAGGGCAGAAACGTCAGAGCAGAAAGCTTGTATTCAATTCTTTTGGAAACAGGTAGCCAGTGAAGAGAGTGGAAGAGAGGAGTAACGTGATCAAATTTGAAGGATCTCAAAATAAGTCGAGCAGCATTGTCCTGAAGTCTTGAAGTTTATCTAGTGATTTTTTTGGAATGCCGACAAGAACAGAATTGCAGTAATCAATCCCAGACAAAACAAAGGCAGACTAATGTTTTGGTCGCTCCCACAGATAGGTTTGCGAATAGAACTAATTCTTCGCAACTCAAGACAAGCTGATTTAAACACGTTTGAAATGTGTTGCCTTTTCCTGGAATTTCCTACAAACGAGTAGCGATGCCAAATTCTTCATAATTCAAACCTGAACACACTTACCATAATTACAGAGACATTGAAGACAAGAAAGAACAACGTCAGTTTTTTGCAGCCATTTGTTTGAAAAGAAGAGTTGAGAATCCCACACGTGCCTGTGTAGTGACGATGTCATGTTGACAGAGAGTGGGGTGAGAGAGAGAGAGAGGGGGGGGGAGAGAGAGAGGATGAGAGAAAGACAGAGAAAGACAGAGGCAGAGAGACAGGGAGAGAGCGAGAGAGAGAGACGGAGAGAGAGGAAGAGAGAGAGAGGGGGGGGAGAGGGGAGAGAGACAGACAGACAGACAGACAAAGACCGACAGAGTGTAGCCAGGTGGCCTTTGTGGTCGGCACGGCGTGGGGGCAGGACACACACACACACACACACACACACACACACACACACACACACACACACACACCCTGCAGTCAAGGTCCTGGCCGACAGCTGGGGCCCCCACACTAACACCCAGTCTACAGGACTGGGGATTACGGCCACCCTGCGGGTTTAGCGGCTTACAGCACTGGATGGTAACACACAGCTCTGTTCACTGTACACTGCTGGGGAGGCACAACCTGCTTGGGGGAGGGGGCGGAGGTGGAGGGCCACGGGGGACGGGGGGGGGGAGAGTAGGGGTGATAGGGCTTGAGGGGGTGGGGAGCTGGTTGGTGGTTGGTTTGGGTAGGTGGTTGGGTAATGAATGGGTTGTACGGGTGGGTGGATGAGTGGTTTGGGTGGTTAGACGGGTGGGTGGGTGGTGGGTTTGGTGGTGGTGAGGGAGGGTGAGAGAACAAACAAAATGAAACAAACACTAACCTTTGCACACCAACAATTATACAAGTAGACAGACAGACAGACAGACAGACAGATAGCCACTGCATTTTCATAGCTTCTCCAGAAGCATACGTCATTGTGATACTATTTTCGTTCATTGTCACATGGGGGGGGGGGGGGGGGGGGAGACAGGGGTAACGCTGACTTTTGTCAGAAATCCTATGGGACAGAAATGACTAAAGCCGTGTTCCTCAGAACTGGCAGATCAACATACTGCATGGTCACTGATCACTATATCCACACCTCGTCCTGACACTGACAGATCAACATGGTCACTGATCACTATATCCACACCTCGTCCTGACACTGACAGATCAACATGGTCACTGATCACTATATCCACACCTCGTCCTGACACTGACAGATCAACATGGTCACTGATCACTATATCCACACCTCGTCCTGACACTGACAGATCAACATGGTCACTGATCACTATATCCACACCTCGTCCTGACACTGACAGATCAACATGGTCACTATATCCACACCTCGTCCTGACACTGACAGATCAACATGGTCACTATATCCACACCTCGTCCTGACACTGACAGATCAACATGGTCACTGATCACTATATCCACACCTTGTCCTGACACTGACAGATCAACATGGTCACTGATCACTATATCCACACCTCGTCCTGACACTGACAGATCAACATGGTCACTGATCACTATATCCACACCTCGTCCTGACACTGACAGATCAACATGGTCACTGATCACTATATCCACACCTCGTCCTGACACTGACAGATCAACATGGTCACTGATCACTATATCCACACCTCGTCCTGACACTGACAGATCAACATGGTCACTATATCCACACCTCGTCCTGACACTGACAGATCAACATGGTCACTGATCACTATATCCACACCTCGTCCTGACACTGACAGATCAACATGGTCACTGATCACTATATCCACACCTTGTCCTGACACTGACAGATCAACATGGTCACTGATCACTATATCCACACCTCGTCCTGACACTGACAGATCAACATGGTCACTGATCACTATATCCACACCTTGTCCTGACACTGACAGATCAACATGGTCACTGATCACTATATCCACACCTCGTCCTGACACTGACAGATCAACATGGTCACTGATCACTATATCCACACCTTGTCCTGACACTGACAGATCAACATGGTCACTGATCACTATATCCATACCTCGTCCTGACACTGACAGATCAACATGGTCACTGATCACTATATCCACACCTCGTCCTGACACTGACAGATCAACATGGTCACTGATCACTATATCCACACCTCGTCCTGACACTGACAGATCAACATGGTCACTGATCACTATATCCACACCTCGTCCTGACACTGACAGATCAACATGGTCACTGATCACTATATCCACACATCGTCCTGACACTGACAGATCAACATGGTCACTATATCCACACCTCGTCCTGACACTGACAGATCAACATGGTCACTATATCCACACCTCGTCCTGACACTGACAGATCAACATGGTCACTGATCACTATATCCACACCTTGTCCTGACACTGACAGATCAACATGGTCACTGATCACTATATCCACACCTCGTCCTGACACTGACAGATCAACATGGTCACTGATCACTATATCCACACCTCGTCCTGACACTGACAGATCAACATGGTCACTGATCACTATATCCACACCTCGTCCTGACACTGACAGATCAACATGGTCACTGATCACTATATCCACACCTCGTCCTGACACTGACAGATCAACATGGTCACTGATCACTATATCCATACCTCGTCCTGACACTGACAGATCAACATGGTCACTGATCACTATATCCACACCTCGTCCTGACACTGACAGATCAACATGGTCACTGATCACTATATCCACACCTTGTCCTGACACTGACAGATCAACATGGTCACTATATCCACACCTCGTCCTGACACTGACAGATCAACATGGTCACTGATCACTATATCCACACCTCGTCCTGACACTGACAGATCAACATGGTCACTGATCACTATATCCATACCTCGTCCTGACACTGACAGATCAACATGGTCACTATATCCATACCTCGTCCTGACACTGACAGATCAACATGATCACTGATCACTATATCCACACCTCGTCCTGACACTGACAGATCAACATGGTCACTGATCACTATATCCACACCTCGTCCTGACACTGACAGATCACATGGTCACTGATCACTATATCCACACCTCGTCCTGACACTGACAGATCAACATGGTCACTGATCACTATATCCACACCTTGTCCTGACACTGACAGATCAACATCGTCACTGATCACTATATCCACACCTCGTCCTGACACTGACAGATCAACATGGTCACTATATCCCACACCTCGTCCTGACACTGACAGATCAACATGGTCACTGATCACTATATCCACACCTCGTCCTGACACTGACAGATCAACATGGTCACTGATCACTATATCCACACCTCGTCCTGACACTGACAGATCAACATGGTCACTGATCACTATATCCACACCTCGTCCTGACACTGACAGATCAACATGGTCACTGATCACTATATCCACACCTTGTCCTGACACTGACAGATCAACATGGTCACTATATCCACACCTCGTCCTGACACTGACAGATCAACATGGTCACTGATCACTATATCCACACCTCGTCCTGACACTGACAGATCAACATGGTCACTGATCACTATATCCACACCTTGTCCTGACACTGACAGATCAACATGGTCACTGATCACTATATCCACACCTCGTCCTGACACTGACAGATCAACATGGTCACTGATCACTATATCCACACCTCGTCCTGACACTGACAGATCAACATGGTCACTGATCACTATATCCACACCTTGTCCTGACACTGACAGATCAACATCGTCACTGATCACTATATCCACACCTCGTCCTGACACTGACAGATCAACATGGTCCACTATATCCACACCTCGTCCTGACACTGACAGATCAACATGGTCACTGATCACTATATCCACACCTCGTCCTGACACTGACAGATCAACATGGTCACTAGTCACTATATCCACACCTCGTCCTGACACTGACAGATCAACATGGTCACTGATCACTATATCCACACCTCGTCCTGACACTGACAGATCAACATGGTCACTATATCCACACCTCGTCCTGACACTGACAGATCAACATGGTCACTGATCACTATATCCACACCTCGTCCTGACACTGACAGATCAACATGGTCACTGATCACTATATCCACACCTCGTCCTGACACTGACAGATCAACATGGTCACTAGTCACTATATCCACACCTCGTCCTGACACTGACAGATCAACATGGTCACTGATCACTATATCCACACCTCGTCCTGACACTGACAGATCAACATGGTCACTGATCACTATATCCACACCCTCGTCCTGACACTGACAGATCAACATGGTCACTGATCACTATATCCACACCTCGTCCTGACACTGACAGAATCAACATGGTCACTATATCCACACCTCGTCCTGACACTGACAGATCAACATGGTCACTGATCACTATATCCACACCTCGTCCTGACACTGACAGATCAACATGGTCACTAGTCACTATATCCACACCTCGTCTTGACACTGACAGATCAACATGGTCACTGATCACTATATCCACACCTCGTCCTGACACTGACAGATCAACATGGTCACTGATCACTATATCCACACCTCGTCCTGACACTGACAGATCAACATGGTCACTATATCCACACCTCGTCCTGACACTGACAGATCAACATGGTCACTGATCACTATATCCATACCTCGTCCTGACACTGACAGATCAACATGGTCACTATATCCACACCTCGTCCTGACACTGACAGATCAACATGGTCACTGATCACTATATCCACACCTCGTCCTGACACTGACAGATCAACATGGTCACTGATCACTATATCCACACCTCGTCCTGACACTGACAGATCAACATGGTCACTGATCACTATATCCACACCTCGTCCTGACACTGACAGATCAACATGGTCACTGATCACTATATCCACACCTCGTCCTGACACTGACAGATCAACATGGTCACTAGTCACTATATCCACACCTCGTCCTGACACTGACAGATCAACATGGTCACTGATCACTATATCCACACCTTGTCCTGACACTGACAGATCAACATGGTCACTGATCACTATATCCACACCTCGTCCTGACACTGACAGATCAACATGGTCACTGATCACTATATCCACACCTCGTCCTGACACTGACAGATCAACATGGTCACTGATCACTATATCCACACCTTGTCCTGACACTGACAGATCAACATGGTCACTGATCACTATATCCACACCTCGTCCTGACACTGACAGATCAACATGGTCACTGATCACTATATCCATACCTCGTCCTGACACTGACAGATGAACATGGTCACTATATCCACACCTTGTCCTGACACTGACAGATCAACATGGTCACTGATCACTATATCCATACCTCGTCCTGACACTGACAGATCAACATGGTCACTATATCCACACCTCGTCCTGACACTGACAGATCAACATGGTCACTGATCACTATATCCACACCTCGTCCTGACACTGACAGATCAACATGGTCACTATATCCACACCTCGTCCTGACACTGACAGATCAACATGGTCACTGATCACTATATCCACACCTCGTCCTGACACTGACAGATCAACATGGTCACTGATCACTATATCCACACCTTGTCCTGACACTGACAGATCAACATGGTCACTGATCACTATATCCACACCTCGTCCTGACACTGACAGATCAACATGGTCACTAGTCACTATATCCATACCTCGTCCTGACACTGACAGATCAACATGGTCACTAGTCACTATATCCATACCTCGTCCTGACACTGACAGATCAACATGGTCACTACATCCATACCTCGTCCTGACACTGACAGATCAACATGGTCACTGATCACTATATCCACACCTCGTCCTGACACTGACAGATCAACATGGTCACTGATCACTATATCCACACCTCGTCCTGACACTGACAGATCAACATGGTCACTGATCACTATATCCACACCTCGTCCTGACACTGACAGATCAACATGGTCACTGATCACTATATCCACACCTGTCCTGACACTGACAGATCAACATGGTCACTGATCACTATATCCACACCTCGTCCTGACACTGACAGATCACATGGTCACTGATCACTATATCCACACCTCGTCCTGACACTGACAGATCAACATGGTCACTGATCACTATATCCACACCTTGTCCTGACACTGACAGATCAACATGGTCACTGATCACTATATCCACACCTCGTCCTGACACTGACAGATCAACATGGTCACTGATCACTATATCCACACCTCGTCCTGACACTGACAGATCAACATGGTCACTGATCACTATATCCACACCTCGTCCTGACACTGACAGATCAACATGGTCACT
Organism: Babylonia areolata; assembly: GCF_041734735.1. Lineage (NCBI taxonomy): Eukaryota > Metazoa > Mollusca > Gastropoda > Neogastropoda > Buccinidae > Babylonia > Babylonia areolata. The sequence continues at coordinate 1,756,176 of NC_134894.1, read as the reverse complement.
GATCACTATATCCACACCTCGTCCTGACACTGACAGATCAACATGGTCACTGATCACTATATCCACACCTTGTCCTGACACTGACAGATCAACATGGTCACTGATCACTATATCCACACCTCGTCCTGACACTGACAGATCAACATGGTCACTGATCACTAATCCACACCTCGTCCTGACACTGACAGATCAACATGGTCACTGATCACTATATCCACACCTCGTCCTGACACTGACAGATCAACATGGTCACTGATCACTATATCCACACCTCGTCCTGACACTGACAGATCAACATGGTCACTGATCACTATATCCACACCTCGTCCTGACACTGACAGATCAACATGGTCACTGATCACTATATCCACACCTCGTCCTGACACTGACAGATCAACATGGTCACGATCACTATATCCACACCTCGTCCTGACACTGACAGATCAACATGGTCACTGATCACTATATCCACACCTCGTCCTGACACTGACAGATCAACATGGTCACTATATCCACACCTCGTCCTGACACTGACAGATCAACATGGGTCACTGTTCACTATATCCACACATCGTCCTGACACTGACAGATCAAACATGGTCACTGATCACTATATCCACACCTCGTCCTGACACTGACAGATCAACATGGTCACTGATCACTATATCCACACCTCGTCCTGACACTGACAGATCAACATGGTCACTGATCACTATATACATACCTCGCGTCTGACACTGACAGATCAACAATGGTCACTGATCACTATATCCACACCTCGTCCTGACACTGACAGATCAACATGGTCACTGAGTCACTATATCCACACCTCGTCCTGACACTGACAGATCACATGGTCACTGATCACTATATCCACACCTCGTCCTGACACGACAGATCAACATGGTCACTGATCACTATATCCACACCTCGTCCTGACACTGACAGATCAAACATGGTCACTATATCCACACCTCGTCCTGACACTGACAGATCAACATGGTCACTAATCACTATATCCATACCTTGTCCTGACACTGACAGATCAACATGGTCACTATATCCACACCTCGTCCTGACACTGACAGATCAACATGGTCACTATATCCACACCTTGTCCTGACACTGACAGATCAACATGGTCAATGATCACTATATCACACCTCGTCCTGACACTGACAGATCAACATGGTCACTATATCCACACCTTGTCCTGACACTGACAGATCAACATGGTCACTGATCACTATATCCACACTCGTCCTGACACTGACAGATCAACATGGTCACTATATCCACACCTCGTCCTGACACTGACAGATCAACATGGTCACTGATCACTATATCCCACCTCGTCCTGACACTGACAGATCAACATGGTCACTTTATCCACACCTCGTCCTGACACTGGACAGATCAACATGGTCACTATATCACACCTTGTCCTGACACTGACAGATCAACATGGTCACTGATCACTATATCCACACCTCGTCCTGACACTGACAGATCAACATGGTCACGATCATCCACACCTTGTCCTGACACTGACAGATCAACATGGTCACTGATCACTATATCCACACCTCGTCCTGACACTGACAGATCAACATGGTCACTATATCCACACCTTGTCCTGACACTGACAGATCAACATGGTCACTGATCACTATATCCACACCTCGTCCTGACACTGACAGATCAACATGGTCACTATATCCACACCTCGTCCTGACACTGACAGATCAACATGGTCCTATATCCACACCTCGTCCTGACACTGACAGATCAACATGGTCACTATATCCACACCTTGTCCTGACACTGACAGATCAACATGGTCACTATATCCACACCTCGTCCTGACACTGACAGATCAACATGGTCACTGATCACTATATCCACACCTCGTCCTGACACTGACAGATCAACATGGTCACTGATCACTATATCCATACCTCGTCCTGACACTGACAGATCAACATGGTCACTGATCACTATATCCACACCTCGTCCTGACACTGACAGATCAACATGGTCACTGATCACTATATCCACACCTCGTCCTGACACTGACAGATCAACATGGTCACTATATCCACACCTTGTCCTGACACTGACAGATCAACATGGTCACTGATCACTATATCCACACCTCGTCCTGACACTGACAGATCAACATGGTCACTATATCCACACCTTGTCCTGACACTGACAGATCAACATGGTCACTGATCACTATATCCACACCTCGTCCTGACACTGACAGATCAACATGGTCACTATTCCACACCTCGTCCTGACACTGACAGATCAACATGGTCACTATCACTATATCCACACCTCGTCCTGACACTGACAGATCAACATGGTCACTATATCCACACCTCGTCCTGACACTGACAGATCAACATGGTCACTATATCCACACCTCGTCCTGACACTGACAGATCAACATGGTCACTATATCCACACCTTGTCCTGACACTGACAGATCAACATGGTCACTATATCCACACCTCGTCCTGACACTGACAGATCAACATGGTCACTGATCACTATATCCACACCTCGTCCTGACACTGACAGATCAACATGGTCACTGATCACTATATCCACACCTCGTCCTGACACTGACAGATCAACATGGTCACTGATCACTATATCCACACCTCGTCCTGACACTGACAGATCAACATGGTCACTATATCCACACCTCGTCCTGACACTGACAGATCAACATGGTCACTATATCCACACCTCGTCCTGACACTGACAGATCAACATGGTCACTGATCACTATATCCACACCTCGTCCTGACACTGACAGATCAACATGGTCACTATATCCACACCTTGTCCTGACACTGACAGATCAACATGGTCACTGATCACTATATCCACACCTCGTCCTGACACTGACAGATCAACATGGTCACTGATCACTATATCCACACCTCGTCCTGACACTGACAGATCAACATGGTCACTGATCACTATATCCACACCTCGTCCTGACACTGACAGATCAACATGGTCACTGATCACTATATCCACACCTTGTCCTGACACTGACAGATCAACATGGTCACTGATCACTATATCCATACCTCGTCCTGACACTGACAGATCAACATGGTCACTATATCCACACCTCGTCCTGACACTGACAGATCAACATGGTCACTGATCACTATATCCACACCTCGTCCTGACACTGACAGATCAACATGGTCACTGATCACTATATCCACACCTCGTCCTGACACTGACAGATCAACATGGTCACTGATCACTATATCCACACCTCGTCCTGACACTGACAGATCAACATGGTCACTGATCACTATATCCATACCTCGTCCTGACACTGACAGATCAACATGGTCACTGATCACTATATCCACACCTCGTCCTGACACTGACAGATCAACATGGTCACTGATCACTATATCCATACCTCGTCCTGACACTGACAGATCAACATGGTCACTGATCACTATATCCACACCTCGTCCTGACACTGACAGATGAACATGGTCACTATATCCACACCTCGTCCTGACACTGACAGATCAACATGGTCACTGATCACTATATCCATACCTCGTCCTGACACTGACAGATCAACATGGTCACTGATCACTATATCCACACCTCGTCCTGACACTGACAGATCAACATGGTCACTGATCACTATATCCACACCTCGTCCTGACACTGACAGATCAACATGGTCACTGATCACTATATCCACACCTCGTCCTGACACTGACAGATCAACATGGTCACTGATCACTATATCCACACCTCGTCCTGACACTGACAGATCAACATGGTCACTGATCACTATATCCACACCTCGTCCTGACACTGACAGATCAACATGGTCACTATATCCATACCTGACACTGACAGATGAACATAGTCACTACATCCATATCTGACACTGACAGATCAACATGGTCACTATATCCATATCTGACACTGACAGATGAACATGGTCACTATATCCATATCTGACACTGACAGATGAACATAGTCACTACATCCATATCTGACACTGACAGATGAACATAGTCACTATATCCATATCTGACACTGACAGATGAACATAGTCACTATATCCATATCTGACACTGACAGATGAACATGGTCACTATATCCATATCTGACACTGACAGACCAAGTATCGTCATTGTGATTCATTTTCAACACACCAATATCTTTACTCCTTGCAGAACTTGTTTTGAAAACAACACATTTTTCACGAATGTCATCATATGCTTTGCAGTTAGATAAAAAAAAAAATGTATTTCATCTTCCCTTCAGCTGGAACCCACACACTGGACACGGGCACAAAGTGGATGGAGAGAGTGCGGAAGAGAGAGAGACATGGGGGGGGGAGAGAGATAAGGAGGAGAGAGTGATAGAGAGAGAGGTGGGGGGGATAGAGAGGAGGGGAAGAGAGAGAGGGGGAGAGAGAGGGGGGGGGAGGAGAGAGTGATAAAGAGAGAGAGAGGGAGAGAGAGGGGGAGGAGAGAGTGATACAGAGAGAGAGGGGGGGGGGACAGAGAGGGAGGGAGAGAGAGCGGGGGGAGGGGGAAAGAGAGAGAGGAGAGATAAAGAGGGAGAGAGAGGGAGAAAGAGAGAGGGGGGGGGAGAGAGAGGGGCAGAGAGAGAGAGGGGGAGATAGAGAGGGGGAGAGAGAGTGGCAGAGAGCGAGGGGGGAGAGAGAGAGGCAGAGAGAGAGAGGGAGATAAAGAGAGAGAGAGAGGGGGGGGTTAGTTAGAGACGGTCATATTTGACCTTTGACATGATGTCAAATGGAAACAAACGGAAACCAAACTTAGAAAAAAAGAAAAAGAAAAGAAAAGAAACAGAAATACAAATAATAAACAAAGAAATCATTCCTCTAAGTTCAATTCACCGGCAACCAGCAGCTTTACCAGTTAGAAATAAAATCAAAACAAATTCCACGCGCAGTTTATTTCTGTTCATGTAATTTTTGTTTGCATAAGCTGTGTTGCTTTCGCAATAAGGGTGACAAGTGATTTTATGTAATCATTTCCATCTGTTAGTTTCACACTAATGACCCGGCACTTCTTTCTGCTGCTGCCGATTTAAAGTCGTTATATCTGTCGCGTATATGTGTATTGTCTTCACAGTGAAACAAAAATTCATCATGTTGATTCATTTACAATACTTTCGTCTTTTTGTTTTCAAATTGGGCGAATACCTATCCTGAGAGAGCCGGAGAGAAAAACATAGATATGGAGAGAGAGACAGACATAGACAAACATCAGAGAGACAGGTAGAGACAGGGAGACATTCGTCTAATATCACTTACAGTGAAAAGACGTTAAACTAAAGAACGAACAGGGAGACAGAGACATACAGACAGACAGACTGACACAAAGACAGAGACATACAGACAGACAGACTGACACAAAGACAGAGACATACAGACAGACAGACTGACACAAAGACAGAGACATACAGACAGACTGACACAAAGACAGAGACATACAGACAGACAGACTGACACAAAGACAGAGACAGACAGAAAGACAGACTGACACAAAGACACAGACATACAGAGAGACAGACTGACACAAAGACAGAGACAGACAGACAGACTGACACAAAGACAGAGACATACAGAGAGACAGACTGACACAAAGACAGAGACATACAGATAGACTGACACAAAGACAGAGACATACAGACAGACAGACTGACACAAAGACAGAGACAGACAGAAAGACAGACTGACACAAAGACACAGACATACAGAGAGACAGACTGACACAAAGACAGAGACAGACAGACAGACTGACACAAAGACAGAGACATACAGAGAGACAGACTGACACAAAGACACAGACAGACTGACACAAAGACAGAGACAGACAGACAGACTGACACAAAGACAGAGACATACAGAGAGACAGACTGACACAAAGACAGAGACATACAGACAGACAGGCTGACACAAAGACAGAGACATACAGACAGACAGACTGACACAAAGACAGAGACATACAGAGAGACAGACTGACACAAAGACAGAGACATACAGAGAGACAGACTGACATAAAGACAGAGACATACAGACAGACAGACTGACATAAAGACAGAGACATACAGACAGACTGACACAAAGACAGAGACAT
>NC_134894.1:1740000-1747500 GCF_041734735.1 Babylonia areolata | reverse complement strand
TGTGTGTGTGTGTGTCAAGTCAAGTCAAGTCAAGTCAAAATGATCTTTATTGAGGGTAAAAGAATAAGCTTATACAGCTTTTTTACATCCTGCCCTCATAAAAAAGAGAAGAAAATTATTTGTGTGTGTGTGTGTGTGTGTGTGTGGAGGGGGGTGGGTGATTGCTTTCAAGACAAGTAAAGTGCTGGTTTACACTTCAAAACATACATTCGCATCAATTTCCAAAACAGGTTTACTGACAGTTCTGAACAGAATTCTGAAGTACAACACGGGACGCTTCAACTTCCCGCTGTTCTGGCCGTGCTGTACACACGGTGATTTGATCTCTTGCAGTCCTTGGACTCTCGGAAGTATGGGGGAATGGGGGAATCGCAAAGGACAATTTCTTTCTCACAGAACTAAAACAGCACAGGAAAGACTGCTTTGAACGAGACTGGGGAGCGAAATTATCTGAAATATTATCTGATCATATGGATCACCAGTTCATAGCACAGTACAACATGAAAATGGCGTCATCACAACGACAAGATTTCGTCATATATCGATCAGCCAATCAAAAAGTGTCAAAGAAATGCCCGGATCGTCATGAGATAGAAAATGAAACATACTTTTCTGTATCTCATCAAACAAAATGTGTTTCAAAATATTGCAGGAATTTGCATGGGACAGGCCGGCGGCGGCCGTTCTCTGTCTCTCTCTCACTCTCTCTCTCTCTCTCTCCCCATCTCTCCCTTCTCTCTCTCTATCACTCCCAATCTCTCTCCCTCTCTCTCTCTCTCTCTCTCTCTCTCTCTCTCTCTCTCTCTCCCCATCTCTCCCTCCCCTCTCTCTATCACTCCCAATCTCTCTCCCCCCCTCTCTCTCTCCCCATCTCTCCCTCCCCTCTCTCTATCACTCCCAATCTCTCTCCCCCTCTCTCTATCTCTCCCCATCTCTCCCAATCTCTTTCTATCTCTCCCCATCTCTCCCTCCCTCTATCACTCCCAATCTCTCTCCCTCTCTCTCCCCATCTCTCCCCCTCTCTCTCTATCTCTCCCCCCTCTCTCTGTCTCTCCCCATCTCCCCCCTCTCCCTCTCCCCATCTCTCCCTCCCTCTCTCTCTCTCTCCCCATCTCTCCCCATCTCTCTCTATCTCCCCCCTCTCTCTGTCTCTCCCCATCTCCCCCCCTCTCCCTCTCCCCATCCCTCCCTCTCTCTCTCTGTCCCCATATCTCTCTATCTCCCCCCTCTCTCTGTCTCTTCCCATCTCTCCCCATCTCTCCCCCTCTCTCTCTCTCCCTATCTCCCCCCTCTCCCTCTCCCCATCTCTCCCTCCCTCTCTCTATCTGTCCCCATCTCTCTCTATCTCCCCCCTCTCCCTCTCCCCATCTCTCCATCCCTCTCTCTCTCTGTCCCCATCTCTCTCTATCTCCCCCCTCTCTCTGTCTCTCCCCATCTCCCCCCTCTCCCTCTCCCCATCTCTCCCTCCCACTCTCTCACTCCCCATCTCTCCCTCCCACTCTCTCACTCCCAATCTCTCCCTCCCACTCTCTCACTCCCAATCTCTCCCCCTCTCTCTGTATCACTCCCCATCTCTCCCTCCCACTCTCTCACTCCCCATCTCTCCCCCTCTCTCTCTATCACTCCCCATCTCTCCCCCTCTCTCTCTATCACTCCCCATCTCTCCCCATCTCTCTCTATCTCCTCCGATCTCTCCCTTTCCCTCTCTCTATCTCTCCCTCTTCAAAACATCGCAGGGGCCTGAACCATATATTGGGATGGAAATAAACAGATATGTAAAAAGTGCACTGACTAAATTTAGATTTGGTGTTTCAAATATTGCTGTTCACAGTTTCAGATACTGTAGTAGGAGTGAATATGTGTCGATTGTGCAACCTGGGTAGGGAAGATGAATTGCATTTTTTGCTATGTTGCCCTGCTTTGAGTGACCTCAGACAAAGATTATTTCAACCTAAATATTATAAAGATCCCTGTGCTTTTAGATTTAATCTGCTCATGTCGTCAAAACATGAACTTACCCAACAAAACTTGGCCATATACTTATATGAGGCATTGGAGAGACTTCGAATTGTTATTTTGTGAATGTTGTTGAATATTGTATTAGCTACTTTTGGTTGATTTGTGATGTTGGTTTATCGTGTCAAGTCATTTTCCTTATTTATGTTCTTGTATGACCCCCTTCAGTAAGGGGCTTTGGCCTTAATCTGAATAAAACATCGTTATCGTTATCGTTATCGTTATCCCCGTCTCTCCCTCTCTGTCTCTCCCCATCTCTCCCTCTCCCTCTATCTCTCCCCATCTCTCCCTCTTTCTCTATCTCTCCCCATCTCTCCCTCTCTCTCCCTCTCTCTCTATCTCTCCCCATCTCTCCCTCTCTCTCTCTCTCTCCCAATCACTCCCCATCTCTCTCTCTCCCTCCGGTCTCAGCACGAACAGAGAACAGCCTGGCACAGTGCCCACACCCTGCCCTCACTGTCAGCACCAACGGCACGTACCGCCCAGTCCACACCACAGAATACTAACAGTATACCTATTTAGTATTCTGTGGTCCACACCCCCTCCCCGTCCGACCCACACCTCCACACACACACGTACGCACACAAAAAACCTCTCTCTCTCTCTCACACACACACACACACTCTCTCTCTCTCCACACACACACACCACACACACACCACCTCTCATGTCTCAAACATAACTTACCAACAACTGCCTATCTTATCGCATTCAACTTCAACTTGTTATTCTTACATTCTGTCTATATCTTATTAAGCTACTTTTATCTTCCGATTTGTCTATCTTCACATCATTCCTTATCTTAGTTCATTACCCCTTCAGTAACTTCGCCTTAATTGAATAAACATCGTTACGTTATCTTATCGTTATCCCATCTCTCCCTCCTGTCTCTCCCATCTCTCCCTCTCCCTTATCTCTCCATCTCCCTCTTTCTATATCTCTCCCATCTCTCCCTCTCTTCCTCTCCTTATCTTCCCCATCTCCCTCTCTCTCTCTCTTCCCAATCACTCCCATCTCCTTTCCTCCGGTCCTCAGCACGAACAGAGAACAGCTGGCACAGTGCCACACCTGCCCTCACTGTCAGCACCAACGGCACGTACGCCCAGTCCACACCACAGAATACTAACAGTATACCTATTTAGTATTCTGTGGTCCACACCCCCTCCCCGTCCGACCCACACCTCCACACACACACGTACGCACACAAAAAACCTCTCTCTCTCTCTCACACACACACACACACTCTCTCTCTCTCACACACACACACACACACACACACACACACGCACACAAACACACACACACACACGCACACACACACACGCACATAAACACACACACACACACACACACACACACACACACAGACGCACAGAGAATCAGAGATACAGAGAGAGAGAGAGAGACAGACAGACAGACAGACAGAGACAGAGAGACAGAGAGACAGAGAGACACACAGATAATCAGAGATACATAGAGAGACAGAGACAGAGATACACAGAGAATCAGAGATAAGAGAATCAGAGATACAGAGAGACAGACAGACAGACAGAGACAGAGAGACACACAGAGAATCAGAGATACAGAGAGAAAGAGAGAGAGACAGAGATACACAGAGAATCAGAGAGAAAGAGAGAGAGACAGAGACACACAGAGAATCAGAGAGAAAGAGAGAAAGAGAGAGAGACAGACAGACAGAGACAGAGATACACAGAGAATCAGAGAGAAAGAGAGAGAAGGGTGATTCAGACAAACGAACATACTAACAGACAGATGGGCAGACGGACACACAGACACAGACCAGGGGTAGAGAGAGAGAGGGGGGGGGAGAGGGGCAATGGGTGGGGGGGGGGGAACCAGACATACGGACAGACAGACAGACAGACATACGGACAGACAGACAGACAGGAAGTCCCAAAGGGCTGTGTAACGGAGGTCTACAAGATGTGTGGACGATGGCAGTGAACAGGGATCAGATATTATCTGTAGTACTGCTGTCAGGCCTGCATTGCCAGCTGTGTGCTTGTGTCACAGAGAGAGACAAAGAGAGAGAGGGGGAGACACAGACACAGACAGACAGACAGACAGACAGAGACACAGACAGACAGAGAGAGGCAGTGATTATGAAAATGATAATCATGGCGATAACTTCAAATCTGCTCATCTGTAATTGTCAGCGGAAGTCCACAGTGTGAGGGTGAGAGGCAGGGTGACAGGTGTTGACACTCAGCGAGACAGTGACGTCCCCTGCAGCCATTGTCACGACAACGGACTCATAAAAAGAATTACATAAACAGAACAGATAGGTCTGTGTACAAGTCCGTGAGCCAGGGCACGTGGTTTGTGGTCGTCAGTTCCTGGTGTGAGCAATTTCTTTGTGAATATTCAGTGACAGTTCACAGTTGACTGAGTTCGAGGCACTTGTTTCCATCATTCTGACCCTGGCTTTATCATGATTTACTTGACATCGTTACAAGACGTAGTGGCTCGTTCACCAGTTCCATAAATATTGATTAGAGGGTTGATGGGTCATGACTGAAGAGTGACGCTGTACACCATCACGACAAGTCACTCGCTGATTCCAAACAGGAGAGAGAGAGAGTGTGTGTGCGCGCGCGCGTGTGTGGGTGGGTGGGTGAGGGTGCATTTACAATGGTCAGGCATTGACAAGAGGTGGCGGGGCATGGAGACAGCAGCTCAGCAACAGTGAACCAGCAGAGGACAGTGTTTCACAAAGCTCCCACTGGCTGCCTGTAAACTCTTCAACTCCGTGGCTTCCTGTGACGACTGTACAAACGGGGTGTGTGGCCAAGGCACGTGCGGTCTGTGTGGTTGGCCAGGATCTGTGGGTGCGTGAACAACACGTGGACAGGCAGTGACAAACCACAGCCCTGAACTTGTTGACTGAAAGGTGTCTGCCATTGAGTCCTTCAGGGTGTATCAACATGACTACAGGGGTGTATCAACATGACCACAGGGGGTGTATCAACATGACTACAGGGGTGTATCAACATGACTACAGGGGGTGTATCAACCAGACTACAGGGGTGTATCAACATGACTACAGGGGGTGTATCAACATGACTACAGGGGGTGTATCAACATGACTACAGGGGTGTATCAACCAGACTACAGGGGGTGTATCAACATGACTACAGGGGTGTATCAACCAGACTACAGGGGGTGTATCAACATGACTACAGGGGTGTATCAACATGACTACAGGGGTGTATCAACATGACCACAGGGGGTGTATCAACATGACCACAGGGGGTGTATCAACATGACAAGGAGTGCTGACAGCACTGGGGGGTGTGGGGGAAGGTAGCAGTCGGCATGATGATTTTCCCTGCTTGTTTTTCCTGCACTCTGCACACCTGCTGAACCAATCACTTTCCTGCTGCTGCTTGTACAACGTGAAGAACACACACACACACACACTATGACACTATGTAGATTTTCAAGTCGTTATATGGTACATTTCCTATGGAGCACTATGTTCACTTCCAGTCCTGTAAAATATTCATCGACACATGTCCTATACACAACACTATGTTCACTGACAGGTCCTATATAGTTCTACGTTCACACATAGATGTCATATATATATATATATGGGGTGGTGAGGACAACGATAGAGGACTCTCTCTCTCTCTCTCTCTCTCTCTCTCTCTCTCTGTCAGTCTGCCTTCTCTCTGCCTGTCCGTCTGTTTCTCCCTCTCCCTCTTTCTCCCCCCTCTCTCTCCCCCCTCTCTGTCTCTTCATCCTCTCTCTCTCTCTGCCTCCCTCCCTCCCTCTCTCTCATTGTCAGCCATCTGTCCGTCTGTCCCTCCCCTCTCTCCTTATTTCTCCCCCCCTCTCTCTCGCTGTCTGTCTCTCTCTTTGTTCCCCTCTCTCTCCTCCTCTCTCACAGTCCCTTCTCCCTCCCTGACCCCCTCCCTCTCTGTCTCTCTTTCTTTTTCCCTCTCCTTCTATTATCTGCCCATCTATTTTTTCTCGACCTCTCTCTCGTCCTCTCTGACTACTTTACTCACCAGCCTCTCTTCCTATTCCCCAAGCAACACTTCACACTGTTCTTTTCATGTTGCATGCCCTGGATGCAGTTTTTACATGAGCTTTTTTCATGAGCTTTGTTGACCTTTTTGTTTTCTTAGTTGGTGTGTGTGTTGCATTTTGACATACCAGTAAACGCCCTTGATGAAGACCAGTGGTCGAAACCGGTCTGGCATGTGAGAAACTGTTCTGTTGTTTTCCTTTTTTTCTATTGTGTTATATATATACATATATCCCTATATTCACTCATAGAGGTCAAATATAGAATTATATCCACTGAAAGGGGCCCGATATAGTACTATGACCACTGCTACAGATTCTATATATAGCATTATGACCACCGATACAAGTCCTATATATAGCACTATGTTCACTGATACAGGTCCTATATACAGCATTATGTTCGCTGATGCAGGTCCTATATACAGCACTATGACCACTGATACAGGTCCTATATACATCACTATGTCCACTGATACAGGTCCTATATACATCACTATGTTCGCTGATACAGGTCCTATATACAGCACTATGGCCACTGATGCAGGTCCTATATATAGCACTATGACCACTGATGCAGGTCCTATATACAGCACTATGACCACTGATGCAGGTCCTATATATAGCACTATGACCACTGATACAGGTCCTATATATAGCACTATGACCACTGATGCAGGTCCTATATACAGCACTATGACCACTGATGCAGGTCCTATATATAGCACTATGACCACTGATGCAGGTCCTATATACAGCACTATGACCACTGATGCAGGTCCTATATACAGCACTGATACAGGTCCTATATACAGCACTATGACCACTGATGCAGGTCCTATATACAGCACTATGACCACTGATACAGGTCCTATATACAGCACTGATACAGGTCCTATATACATCACTATGACCACTGATGCAGGTCCTATATACAGCACTATGACCACTGATGCAGGTCCTATATACATCACTATGACCACTGATGCAGGTCCTATATACAGCACTATGACCACTGATGCAGGTCCTATATACAGCACTATGACCACTGATGCAGGTCCTATATACAGCACTATGACCACTGATGCAGGTCCTATATATAGCACTGATACAGGTCCTATATACAGCACTATGACCACTGATGCAGGTCCTATATACAGCACTATGACCACTGATGCAGGTCCTATATACAGCACTGATACAGGTCCTATATACAGCACTATGACCACTGATACAGGTCCTATATACATCACTATGTTCGCTGATACAGGTCCTATATACAGCACTATGACCACTGATGCAGGTCCTATATATAGCACTGATACAGGTCCTATATACATCACTATGACCACTAATACAGGTCCTATATACATCACTATGACCACTGATACAGGTCCTATATACAGCACTATGACCACTGATGCAGGTCCT
>NC_134894.1:1730000-1732500 GCF_041734735.1 Babylonia areolata | reverse complement strand
CTCAGTGTCTTCAAAAGAATATATCATAAACATTTAATGTCAGAACTAAGTTTTACGAATCCTTGAAATTACTGAGACTGATAAATAAATGATGTATTCTCAATATCTTTGTCTATTTGTCTATCTCCTTTCCTCCCTTCCTCCTTCCCTCCCTCCTCCCTCTCTCTCTCTCTCTCTCCCTCTCTCTCTCTCTCTCTCTCTCTCTGTCTCTCTCTCTCTCAACAGTTTTCCTCTCTCTCCTTCTTCGTATCTCTTCCTCCCTTACCTTCTTCCTTCCCTCTGTCCTTCACGCAAAAGCATACAATGTTATTTTGTGGGGAATTGTGTATTTTCTATGCCATTTATTGTTCTTGTTGTTGTGTGTGTGTAGTCACATTTTGGTGTGTGTATGTAACATAGATGTAATGTTTTATGTTAACAAAGCGTTTTTGTAAAGCACCTAGAGCAGATTTCTGGATAGTGTGCTGTATAAGTATACATTATTATTATTATTATTGAAATAATAAGACCGAAATTGCCTTGACGATGTGTAATAAATATCTTCTCCCTTTATAAAATGGTGATTGTTTTCTTGTCTTTGGTGTGTGGGATTTGTGTGTTGATGCGCGCGTGTGTATCTGTATGTAGGTGTGCGTGCGTGCGTGTGTGCGCATGGGTGTACACGCACACTCACACCCCGTTTGTACAATTACGTATACACAAACGGACAGACAGACAGACAGACACACACACACACACACACACACACACACACACACACACACACACAACACACACACACACACACACACACACACACACACACACACACACACAACACAACACAACACAACACACACACACACACACACACACACACACACACACAACACAACACACACACACATACACACACACACACACACACACACACACACAACACAACACACACACACACACACACACACACACACACACACACACACACATACACACACACACAAGCTGACAGAAGTAACCTGTATTCAGTCACTTTAATGCGTCCATAATCTTGCCGTACACAATTACACCCTCTGTCAATTGACGTGCTCATGCGTGAGTGAACAGTGCACTCCTCTGTGTGTGTGTGTATCTGTCTGTCTGTTTGTCTGCCTGTCTGTCTGTCTGTCTATCTCTGTGTTTGTGTCTGTGTGTCAGTGTCTGTCGGCGTGTGTGTGTGTGTTTGTGTGTGTGTGTGTGTGTGTGTGTGTGTGTGTGTGTGTGTGTGTCTGTCTGTCTGTCTGTCTGTCTGTGTGTCTGTGTCTGTGTGTATGAGTCTGTGTGTGTGTGTGTGTGTGTGTTTACGTTTGTCTGTGTGCGTTCAGTTTGTATGTGTGTTTTTTGGGACACAGAGAGAGAGAGAGAGAGAGAGAGAGAGAGAGAGAGAGAGAGAGAGAGAAAGTGTGTATGTCCGTCTGTCTGCCTGTCTGTCTGTATGTCTGTATTTCCTTGTGTCTGTGCCTGTTTCTGCGTGTCTGTTTTTCACATTGTGTGTGTGTGTGACGTGCCTGAAATAAGTAGGTGGAGAGGGGGGTGGGGGGGGGGGGGGGGAGAAGAGGGGGTGTGGTGAACGGGAAAGAGAGACAGACAGACAGGGAACAGGGACCGACACAATACTGTGGCACACACATACAGGGACTCACTCTCTCACAATCACACACACACATACAGGGACTCACTCTCTCACAATCACACACACACATACAGGGACTCACTCTCTCACAATCACACACACACATACAGGGACTCACTCTCTCACAATCACACACACGCACAAAATCGTAGACAAGCACACACAAGCACACGAATGCAATCTCACAGATACACGCATAAATGCACGCAACACGCACTCTCACACACACACACACACACACGCACGCACACAGATACACACACGCACGTGCGCGCGCACACACACACACAGATACACACACACGCACACACAGATATACACACACACGCACACACACATGCACACAGATACACACACGCACACACAGATACACACACGCGCACACAGATACACACACGTGCGCACGCACACACAGACACAAACACACACACACACGCGCGCACACACACACACACAGATACACACACACACACACACGCATGCACGCACGCATGCACACAGATACACACACACGCACACACAGATACACACACACAGATACACACACACGCACACACATACACACACACACACACACAGATACACGCACACACACACACACACACACAGATACACGCACACACACACACACTTCACACACACACACACACACACACACACACACACACACACACACACACACACACTACCATATGGTGTTCAGCTTTTACACCCTTCAGAAAGGAAAAGAAAAAAGAAAACATAGATAAAGGGATAGTCAGAAAGAAAGAAAAGAAAAGAAAAGAAAAGATGAAGAAAGAAAGAAAAGAAGTAAGGCCGACACAAAGGCCGAACCAGCAGAAGACGACA
>NC_134894.1:1717500-1720000 GCF_041734735.1 Babylonia areolata | reverse complement strand
GTGTGTGTGTGTGTGTGTGTGTGTGTGTGTGTGTGTGTGTGTGTGTGTGTGTGTGTGTTCGTTCGTCTTCAGTTTAACGTCTTTCCACTTGAAGTGATATTAGACGAAAAAAAAACACAAAACAAAAAAAAACACACAACAACCGTGGGGGTAGGGGTTGTGGAAGGGGGTGGGGGTAAAAGTGTGTATGTGTGGAGGGTGAATGTGTGTATGTGTGTGTGTGTGTGCGTGTGTGTGTGTGTGTGTGTGTGTGTGTGTGTGTGTGTGTGTGCGAGCAAGTATGACAGTCAGTGTGTGTGTGTGTGTGTGTGTGTGTGTGTGTGTGTGTGTGTGTGTGTGTGTGTGTGTGTGTGTGTGTGT
The DNA here is from genome assembly GCF_041734735.1 of Babylonia areolata. Lineage (NCBI taxonomy): Eukaryota > Metazoa > Mollusca > Gastropoda > Neogastropoda > Buccinidae > Babylonia > Babylonia areolata. Next base: position 1,719,640 of record NC_134894.1, on the reverse strand, counting down.
GTGTGTGTGTAACTATCACAGTGTATTTCTTCTACAGAGTGTTGCCATGGGTTCTTTTTCAGTGCACCAAGTGCGTACTGCACTCACACAGACCGTGGTTTATCGTCTGATCCCAATGACTAGAGTGCTGTGTCATACAAAGCTAAACAAAGAACATGTATAGCTGTGTCATACAAAGCTACACAAAGAACAACATGTACAGCTGTGTCATACAAAGCTACACAAAGAACAACATGTACAGCTGTGTCATACAAAGCTACACAAAGAACAACATTACAGCTGTGTCATACAAAGCTACATAAAGAACAACATTACAGCTGTGTCATACAAAGCTACACAAAGAACAACATGTATAGCAGTGTCATACAAAGCTATACAAAGAACAACATTACAGCTGTGTCATACAAAGCTACACAAAGAACAGCATGTACAGCTGTGTCATACAAAGCTACATAAAGAACAACATGTACAGCTGTGTCATACAAAGCTACACAAAGAACAACATTACAGCTGTGTCATACAAAGCTAAATAAAGAACAACATTACAGCTGTGTCATACAAAGGTAAACAAATTTGATTTAGTTTTGAAATGATGCGTCCTTCAGTTCTGTTTTGACTCCGCTGCTTGCAATGCGCGTGTCTTTGTGTTGTGGATGTTCTGACAGTGAACAACTCACTGAAGCTGCTGTCTCACACACTGTGCTGGATGTTCTGACAGTGAACAACTCACTGAAGCTGCTGTCTCACACACTGTGCTGTATGTTCTGACAGTGAACAACTCACTGAAGCTGCTGTCTCACACACCGTGCTGGATGTTCTGACAGTGAACAACTCACTGAAGCTGCTGTCTCACACACTGTGCTGTATGTTCTGACAGTGAACAACTCACTGAAGCTGCTGTCTCACACACTGTGCTGTATGTTCTGACAGTGAACAACTCACTGAAGCTGCTGTCTCACACACTGTGCTGGATGTTCTGACAGTGAACAACTCACTGAAGCTGCTGTCTCACACACACCGTGCTGGATGTTCTGACAGTGAACAACTCACTGAAGCTGCTGTCTCACACACCATGCTGGATGTTCTGACAGTGAACAACTCACTGAAGCTGCTGTCTCACACACCGTGCTGGATGTTCTGACAGTGAACAACTCACTGAAGCTGCTGTCTCACACACACATCATGCTGGATGTTCTGACAGTGAACAACTCACTGAAGCTGCTGTCTCACACACCATGCTGGATGTTCTGACAGTGAACAACTCACTGAAGCTGCTGTCTCACACACCGTGCTGGATGTTCTGACAGTGAACAACTCACTGAAGCTGCTGTCTCACACACTGTGCTGTATGTTCTGACAGTGAACAACTCACTGAAGCTGCTGTCTCACACACTGTGCTGGATGTTCTGACAGTGAACAACTCACTGAAGCTGCTGTCTCACACACCGTGCTGGATGTTCTGACAGTGAACAACTCACTGAAGCTGCTGTCTCACACACTGTGCTGGATGTTCTGACAGTGAACAACTCACTGAAGCTGCTGTCTCACACACCGTGCTGAATGTTCTGACAGTGAACAACTCACTGAAGCTGCTGTCTCACACACTGTGCTGGATGTTCTGACAGTGAACAACTCACTGAAGCTGCTGTCTCACACACTGTGCTGGATGTTCTGACAGTGAACAACTCACTGAAACTGCTGTCTCACACACACACCGTGCTGTATGTTCTGACAGTGAACAACTCACTGAAGCTGCTGTCTCACACACCGTGCTGTATGTTCTGACAGTGAACAACTCACTGAAGCTGCTGTCTCACACACTGTGCTGTATGTTCTGACAGTGAACAACTCACTGAAGCTGCTGTCTCACACACCGTGCTGGATGTTCTGACAGTGAACAACTCACTGAAGCTGCTGTCTCACACACTGTGCTGTATGTTCTGACAGTGAACAACTCACTGAAGCTGCTGTCTCACACACTGTGCTGTATGCTCTGACAGTGAACAACTCACTGAAGCTGCTGTCTCACACACTGTGCTGTATGTTCTGACAGTGAACAACTCACTGAAGCTGCTGTCTCACACACTGTGCTGGATGTTCTGACAGTGAACAACTCACTGAAGCTGCTTTCTCACACACC
>NC_134894.1:1702500-1705000 GCF_041734735.1 Babylonia areolata | reverse complement strand
CTGTCTCTTAGTGTCTCTGTCTCTCTACATCCTGTACACCCTGTCAGTCTCTCAGTGTCTCTGTCTCTCTACATCCTGTACACCCTGTCAGTCTCTCAGTGTCTCAGTCTCTCTACATCCTGTACACCCCTGTCAGTCTCTCAGTGTCTCTGTCTCTCTACATCCTGTACACCCCTGTCAGTCTCTCAGTCTCTCTGTCTCTCTACATCCTGTACACCCCTGTCAGTCTCTCAGTGTCTCTGTCTCTCTACATCCTGTACACCCCTGTCAGTCTCTCAGTCTCTCTGTCTCTCTACATCCTGTACACCCCTGTCAGTCTCTCAGTGTCTCAGTCTCTCAGTGTCTCTGTCTCTCTACATCCTGTACACCCTGTCAGTCTCTCAGTGTCTCAGTGTCTCTACATCCTGTACACTCCTGTCAGTCTCTCAGTGTCTCTGTCTCTCTACATCCTGTACACTCCTGTCAGTCTCTCAGTGTCTCTGTCTCTCTACATCCTGTACACCCCTGTCAGTCTCTCAGTGTCTCACTGTCTCAGTGTCTGGACTTTGTGGTCATGCTGTGGTCTTCACTCTCTTTCTTCACAGGTGATTTTCTGTGGGTGAATGGTTGTGGTGAATGGTGAATGGCTGTGGTGAATGGTGAATGGTTGTGGTGAATGGCTGTGGTGAATGGTGAATGGTTGTGGTGAATGGTGAATGGCTGTGGTGAATGGTTGTGGTGAATGGTGAATGGCTGTGGTGAATGGCTGTGGTGAATGGTGAATGGCTGTGGTGAATGGTGAATGGCTGTGGTGAATGGTGAATGGTTGTGGTGAATGGTGAATGGCTGTGGTGAATGGCTGTGGTGAATGGTTGTGGTGAATGGTGAATGGCTGTGGTGAATGGTGAATGGTTGTGGTGAATGGTGAATGGCTGTGGTGAATGGCTATGGTGAATGGTTGTGGTGAATGGTTGTGGTGAATGGTGAATGGCTGTGATGAACGGTGAATGGCTGTGGTGAATGGTGAATGGTTGTGGTGAATGGCTGTGGTGAATGGTGAATGGCTGTGGTGAATGGTGAATGGTGAATTGGTGTGGTGAATGGTGAATGGCTGTGATGAACGGTGAATGGCTGTGGTGAATGGTGAATGGCTGTGGTGAATGGCTGTGGTGAATGGTGAATGGCTGTGGTGAATGGTGAATGGCTGTGGTGAATGGCTGTGGTGAATGGTGAATGGCTGTGCTGAATGGTGAATGGCTGTGCTGAATGGTGAATGGCTGTGCTGAATGGTGAATGGTGAATTGGTGTGCTCAATGGTGAATGGCTGTGATGAATGGTGAATGGCTGTGGTGAATGGCTGTGGTGAAAAGTGAATTGGTGTGGTGAATGGTGAATGGCTGTGGTGAATAGTGAATTGGTGTGGTGAATGGTGAATTGGTGTGGTGAATGGTGAATGGTTGTGGTGAATGGCTGTGGTGAATGGTGAATAGCTGTGGTGAATGGTGAATGGCTGTGGTGAATGGTGAATGGCTGTGGTTAATAGCGAATTGGTGTGGTGAATGGTGAATGTCTGTGGTGAATGGTGAATGGCTGTGGTGAATGGCTGTGGTGAATGGTGAATGGCTGTGGTGAATAGTGAATTGGTGTGGTGAATGGTGAATGGCTGTGGTGAATGGTGAATGGTGAATGGCTGTGGTGAATAATGAATTGGTGTGGTGAATGGTGAATGGCTGTGGTGAATGGTGAATGGCTGTGGTGAATGGTGAATGGATGTGGTGAATGGCTGTGGTGAATGGTGAATGGCTGTGGTAAATGGTGAATGGCTGTGGTGAATGGCTGTGGTGAATGGTGAATGGCTGTGGTGAATGGTGAATGGCTGTGGTGAATGGTGAATGGCTGTGGTGAATGGCTGTGGTGAATGGTGAATGGCTGTGGTGAATGGTGAATGGCTGTGGTGAATGGTGAATGGCTGTGGTGAATGGCTGTGGTGAATGGTGAATGGCTGTGGTGAATGGTGAATGGCTGTGGTGAATGGCTGTGGTGAATGGTGAATGGCTGTGGTGAATGGTGAATGGCTGTGGTGAATGGTGAACGGCTGTGGTGAATGGTGAATGGCTGTGGTGAATGGTGAATGGCTGTGGTGAATGGTGAACGGCTGTGGTGAATGGTGAATGGCTGTGGTGAATGGTGAATGGCTGTGGTGAATGGCTGTGAAAGGCGGGGTACAGCGGGAAATAGGGATGTGTGTATTTTCATTGTTTTGGTTTATTTCCTGTTGCTGGCTTTTTGCCTTCCGCTTTATTCTCTCTGAGGCCGAGGGCTGATTGTAAGAAAGACACGTTGCTTGCTTGTCTCTTACCCTCGGTAATATATTTGTCTTGTCTTGTTCTCTGTCTCAGTCTCTCTCCTCACTCTGTCTGTCTGTCTGTCTGTCTCTCTCTCTCCCCCTCTGTGTGTGTGTGTGTGTGTGTGTGTGTGTGTGTGTGTGTGCGTGCGTGTGTGTAGAAGTCAGTGTAACGTG
>NC_134894.1:1695000-1697500 GCF_041734735.1 Babylonia areolata | reverse complement strand
CAAACAGTTGCGTCATTACATCAAGTTTTACTTCTTTCCCTCGCACACTGCGTTTCAGAGCATGCGCTGCTTTATGTCCTTGTTTGGCTAAGTGGTCTTCAGCAAGGTGAAAATTTCCACTCTTATGAAAAATAACTCCCAAGTATTTATATCTATCCGTCGTTTCGATGCAGTTATCGCCACATGAAAAGAGCACTGGTATTTTGGGGGTCGTTTTTTGTGAAAATTACGACTTTTGTTTTGTCCCTGTTGATTTTAAGCCCCCATTGCAGACAGTATTCATGTAGTTGGTCTAGTTTGTTTTGTAGTCCGACTTTTGTTGTCGAGAGCATCACAATGTCATCCGCATATAACAGATAAGGGATCTGAGTCTTGGTTGTTTCATTGATGTATGGTGAGGTGTCATCGTGTATATATTCTCTTATGTCATTAATGAAAATATTGAATAGCGTGGGGCTAATAACATTTCCCTGAAGCACTCCTTTTTTAACTGCGATAGAATCTGTGAACCCGTCGTTTGATTTACCACATACAGTTGAATTTTGGTACATCTCTTTTATAATGTGGAAACATTTTCCATTTATCCCAATTTTGTTTAGTTTCAAAAGAAGTGCATCATGCCATATATTGTCAAATGCTTTATTAAAATCAACAAAACAGCTGTAGAGACGCCCATTTCTTTTATTTAAGGTGTTGTCAATTATCTTTTTCAGGATGAATATGTGATCAGTGGTTCTAGAATGCCTTCTGAAACCAGCCTGCTCTTTTATTAGTAACTCGTTTTGTTCTAGGTATGTTTCAATTCTTCTGTTGATAACTTGACAGAACAGTTTCCCAAAGGTGCTGTTGAGTGTTATACCCCGATAATTGTTAGGATTGGTTGGGTCTCCACTTTTAAAGATAGGAACATTTATTCCGTCTTTCCACTGACTGGGATAAATACCAGTCTGAAATATGGCATTGAATAACTTGCATACAGTAGCACTGATGCTGGACATGCTTGCTTTGAGCATTTCGCTTGTAATTCCGTCTTTACCGGGGGCTTTATTGGTCTTGAGACTCTTTACGGCTCGCATTATTTCAGTCATCGTAAAAGGATTGTCCAGGACAAACACTGGCATAGTCTGTTTTATTCTATCAAGTTCTTTTTGTACGTGTTCTTTCCTAGCTTTATCAACGGGTACTTCACTACTTATCAAGTTTTCTAAATGATTAATCCATTTACCTGCAGATAATGTGTGTCTCTGCGGTTGAGTAGAACTATCTGCATTTTTTAGTTCAGATAGTATTTTCCAAACTTTTTGGGGGTCGTGCTCCATTGCTGTGTTTAAACTTCTCACAAGTTCATTTCTGTACGTCTTTTTTGTTTTCTTTATGGTCTTCTTGTATGCTTTCAGGCAAGAAAAGTATTTATTTTGAATGTTTCTGTTAAAAGGATTTCTGTTCAATGCATTCAGTAAAGATCGCACCTCTTTCCTTTGAATGAAACAGTCATGTGTGAACCACTTTTTAGACGGCTTCTTTTTCCGTTTCGTGCATCTAATCTTATGTTTGATCGATAAATCGGCCGCTGCAATAATAGTGTTTGTGAGATTTGACACAGAGTTTTCAATTTCTTCTTTGGCAGTATGTACGTTTCGGAAGTTAACTTTTTCGAGTCCTTCGTTAATAGAGATTATCTTATTTGAAACTGACAAAGTCTTAAGTGCTGATGCTAACTTTTCGGCAGAGCCCTCCTCCCAAAAGAAAGAACGGTTGTATTTTGAGTCTCTTAAAGTGGGACATTCCTTTCTACTGACAGAACTAACAGGGGGTGAACTCTTTCTTGTGACTGGTAGATGAATGAACAATTCGATAGGACAGTGATCTGAAAACATGGTAAGATTTTTGACCTTGCATTTCATCACCTTTCGCATAAGGTCCTGGGAACACGTAAAGTAATCTACGACACTTTTCCCTGTTGGCGAAAAGCATGTGGGGTTACCATGTAAGTCACCAAGAGTTCTCCCATTTAAAATATACATATTATTTTCCATACATAGTTTAACAAACCTTCTTCCATATTTCTGTACTACTTTATCTGACGAACTTCTTTTGTGCACATAATCACATGTGTAGTTAAATGGGATATCATACATATTGTTCTCACCGTCCATCTGGATAAAATCATCTAGCAAACCAGTTCGTGCATTGAAGTCACCACACAAAATGACATTACCTTTTGTGGTAAACAGTTCTACATCCTTATCTAGTTGTTCCCATATGTCCCGTGTGTGGTCACGTCCAAAGGAGGAGAATTCAGGTGGTATGTATACACAGCCAACATAAGTGTCTTGATCTGTATTAAAACTTTTTATCAGCATCCACACAATGTCACTACTGCTCTGTGGCAGGAACTTAATACCTGGTCTTAAATATTCTTTCACAAATACAGATATTCCACCAGAGGCTTTCTGTGCCTTTGCTCGCTTTGTCCTACAGTAGTGTACCCCTGTTGCAA
>NC_134894.1:1670000-1675000 GCF_041734735.1 Babylonia areolata | reverse complement strand
AGTTATCATGGCACTGGTCTGTCTGACAGTTATCACGGCACTGCTCTCCTGTCTGACAGTTATCACGACAGTTATCACGGCACTGGTCTCCTGTCTGACAGTTATCCTGGCACTGGTCTGTCTGACAGTTATCACGGCACTGGTCTGTCTGACAGTTATCACGGCACTGGTCTCCTGTCTGACAGTTATCACGGCACTGGTCTCCTGTCTGACAGTTATCACGGCACTGCTCTCCTGCCTGACAGTTATCACGGCACTGGTCTGCCTGACAGTTATCACGGCACTGGTCTGTCTGACAGTTATCACGGCACTGGTCTCCTGTCTGACAGTTATCACGGCACTGGTCTGTCTGACAGTTATCACGGCACTGGTCTGTCTGACAGTTATCACGGCACTGGTCTCCTGTCTGACAGTTATCACGGCACTGGTCTGTCTGACAGTTATCACGGCACTGGTCTGTCTGGCAGTTATCACGGCACTGGTCTCCTGTCTGACAGTTATCACGGCACTGGTCTTCTGTCTGACAGTTATCACGGCACTGGTCTGTCTGACAGTTATCACGGCACTGGTCTCCTGTCTGACAGTTATCACGGCACTGGTCTGTCTGACAGTTATCACGGCACTGGTCTCTTTGACAGTTATCACGGCACTGGTCTGTCTGACAGTTATCACGGCACTGGTCTGTCTGGCAGTTATCACGGCACTGGTCTCCTGTCTGACAGTTATCACGGCACTGGTCTTCTGTCTGACAGTTATCACGGCACTGGTCTGTCTGACAGTTATCACGGCACTGGTCTGTCTGACAGTTATCACGGCACTGGTCTGTCTGGCAGTTATCACGGCACTGGTCTCCTGTCTGACAGTTATCACGGCACTGGTCTGTCTGACAGTTATCACGGCACTGGTCTGTATGACAGTTATCACGGCACTGGTCTGTTTGACAGTTATCACGGCACTGGTCTCCTGTCTGACAGTTATCACGGCACTGGTCTGTCTGACAGTTATCACGGCACTGGTCTGTATGACAGTTATCACGGCACTGGTCTGTTTGACAGTTATCACGGCACTGGTCTGTCTGATAGTTATCACGGCACTGGTCTTCTGTCTGACAGTTATCATGGCACTGGTCTCCGTCTCCACACAAAGTACAACATGACCAACTACCAACGTGTGCAATGGTTCTGTGACCTGTGACCTGTGACCTGCACCACTGTCCTCTCCCTCCACCCCTTCCACACCCACACCCCTTTCACAATACAATGATACCACCAGCCCATGATAGTACCTTTATCGATGTGTCTACAATGATAGCACCAGCCCATGATAGTACCCTTATCGATGTGTCTACAATGATAGCACCAGCCCATGATAGTACCTTTATCGATGTGTCTACAATGATAGCACCAGCCCATGATAGTACCTTTATCGATGTGTCTACAATGATAGCACCAGCCCATGATAGTACCCTTATCGATGTGTCTGCAATGATAGCACCAGCCCATGATACTACCTTTATCGATGTGTCTACAATGATAGCACCAGCCCATGATAGTACCCTTATCGATGTGTCTACAATGATAGCACCAGCCCATGATAGTACCCTTATCGATGTGTCTGCAATGATAGCACCAGCCCATGATAGTACCTTTATCGATGTGTCTACAATGATAGCACCAGCCTATGATAGTACCCTTATCGATGTGTCTACAATGATAGCACCAGCCCATGATAGTACCCTTATCGATGTGTCTGCAATGATAGCACCAGCCCATGGAAGTAGCTTTCAGTTTTTCATTGCCTACCTTTGTCAGTTTTCAAAGCGCTTTCTGTTGGCTGAATAGAGCACGCGAACAGCCCAGCACACATTACACATGTGTACACCACAGAGAGACGGGGAACACATGACACATGTGTACACCACAGAGAGACGGGGAACACATGACACATGTGTACACCACAGAGAGACGGGGAACACATGACACATGTGTACACCACAGAGAGACGGGGAACACATGACACATGTGTACACCACAGAGAGACGGGGAACACATTACACATGTGTACACCACAGAGAGACGGGGAACACATTACACATGTGTACACCACAGAGAGACGGGGAACGCATTACACATGTGTACACCACAGAGAGACGGGGAACGCATTACACATGTGTACACCACAGAGAGACGGGGAACACATTACACATGTGTACACCACAGAGAGACGGGGAACGCATTACACATGTGTACACCACAGAGAGACGGGGAACACATTACACATGTGTACACCACAGAGAGACGGGGAACACATTACACATGTGTACACCACAGAGAGACGGGGAACACATGACACATGTGTACACCACAGAGAGACGGGGAACAGACACACAAACAGACAAAGAGACAGACAAGCTGAGACACACACAGAGAAAAAGACATCTTTGACATATTTCTATTCAAAGATCTCTCCTGTGTGTGTGTGTGTGTGTGTGTGTGTGTGTGTGTGTGTGTGTGTGTGTGTGTGTGTGTGTGTGTGTGTGTGTGTGTGTACATAGAAGGGAGAGAGGGAGAACGAGAGTGACAGCGTGACAGAGACAAAGACAGGCAGAGATACAGAGATACGTCAAGACAAGACAAGACAAGACAAGACAAGACAAAATCTTTATTATCGAGGGTAACAGATAAGCAAGTAACATGCTTTTTTACATCCAGCCCTCGCCCTGAAGAGGGAATAAATCAGAACACAATCAAAATCCATCAGTATTTTCCCATTATTCCACCATTCACAGCCATTCCACCCAAAGCAAAAAAAAATCAAAAGGCATGAAACACACACACACACACACACTGTGTGATATTAGATGTGTGATGTGTGTGATATCAGGGCTGTGTGATATTAGATGTGTGATGTGTGTGATATCAGGCCTGTGTAATATTAGATGTGTGATGTGTGTGATACCAGGGCTGTGTGATATTAGATGTGTGATGTGTGTGATATCAGGGCTGTGTGATACCAGGACTGTGTGATATTAGATGTGTGATGTGTGTGATATCAGGGCTGTGTGATATTAGATGTGTGATGTGTGTGATATCAGGCCTGTGTAATATTAGATGTGTGATGTGTGTGACATCAGGGCTGTGTGATATTAGATGTGTGATGTGTGTGATATCAGGGCTGTGTGATATTAGATGTGTGATGTGTGTGATATCAGGGCTATGTGAGATTAGATGTGTGATGTGTGTGACATCAGGGCTGTGTGATATCAGGGCTGCGTGATAATAGGGCTGTGTGATATCAGGGCTGTGTGATAATAGGGCTGTGTGATATCAGGAGTGTGATGTCATGGCTGTGTGATATCAGGGCTGTGTGATATCAGGGCTGTGTGATATCAGGGCTGTGTGATACCAGGACTGTGTGATATCAGGGCTGTGTGATATGTGTGATGATACCAAGGCTGTGTGATATCAGGGCTGTGTGATATGTGTGATGATACCAGGACTGTGTGATATCAGGGCTGTGTGATGTCGGCAGAACAAGGTTATCACGGTGAACGTCACGAGTGTATCGTGAAGCGCTGTGCTGTGCTGAGGGTGGCAGTGTGACAATCATTGATTCACCTCCCCCCACCTCCACCCCTCGCCCTGGCCCTGCCATTGAATTATTGATTCACCCCCACCGCCACCACCCTTTCACACACACATACACACACACCCTATCATCACTCACTGTGTTGTCACAGCACAGTCAGCCACACTTCGTCAGCTGAGTGTTGGTGGGTCTGCTGCTTAGTGGTTTGGATGGAGTGGGGGAGGGGGGTGTTGGTCAGTGGTTTGGGTAGAGTGGGGGAGGGGGGTGTTGGTCAGTGGTTTGGATAGAGTGGGGGAGGGGGGTGTTGGTCAGTGGTTTGGACAGAGTGGGGGAGGGGGGTGTTGGTTAGTGGTTTGGATAGAGTGGGGGAGGGGGGTGTTGGTTAGTGGTTTGGATAGAGTGGGGGAGGGGGGTGTTGGTTAGTGGTTTGGATAGAGTGGGGGAGGGGGGTGTTGGTCAGTGGTTTGGGTGGAGTGGGGGAGGGGGGTGTTGGTCAGTGGTTTGGATGGAGTGGGGGAGGGGGGTGTTGGTCAGTGGTTTGGGTGGAGTGGGGGAGGGGGGTGTTGGTTAGTGGTTTGGATAGAGTGGGGGAGGGGGGTGTTGGTCAGTGGTTTGGATAGAGTGGGGGAGGGGGGTGTTGGTCAGTGGTTTGGATAGAGTGGGGGAGGGGGGTGTTGGTCAGTGGTTTGGATAGAGTGGGGGAGGGGGGTGTTGGTTAGTGGTTTGGACAGAGTGGGGGAGGGGGGTGTTGGTCAGTGGTTTGGATAGAGTGGGGGAGGGGGGTGTTGGTCAGTGGTTTGGATAGAGTGGGGGAGGGGGGTGTTGGTCAGTGGTTTGGATAGAGTGGGGGAGGGGGGTGTTGGTCAGTGGTTTGGGTGGAGTGGGGGAGGGGGGTGTTGGTCAGTGGTTTGGATAGAGTGGGGGAGGGGGGTGTTGGTCAGTGGTTTGGATAGAGTGGGGGAGGGGGGTGTTGGTTAGTGGTTTGGACAGAGTGGGGGAGGGGGGTGTTGGTCAGTGGTTTGGAGTGGGGGAGGGGGGTGTTGGTCAGTGGTTTGGATGGAGTGGGGGAGGGGGGTGTTGGTCAGTGGTTTGGGTGGAGGGTGGATGGAGGGGGTGTTGGGGACTGGCTGACTAACGTCTTTGTTAGCTGCTGGGTGGCTGGTTGGTCGTTGGGTGTGTGTGTGTGTGTGTGTGCGCGCGCGCGGCGTGTGTGTGCGTGTGTGTGTGTGTGTGTGCGTGTGTGTGTGTGTGTGTGTGCCCATGACACATCAGCTGTGCCCTTCAGCAGGCTGTGAAGAGGATCGGTGTGATATCACTGTGTGGACACTCCCTGTTTTACCCTCCTGTGTGTGTGTGTGTGTGTGTGTGTGTGTGTGTGTGTGTGTGTGTGACTGTCTGTGTATGAGTGAGTG
>NC_134894.1:1630000-1657500 GCF_041734735.1 Babylonia areolata | reverse complement strand
GTTGGCGCGCGCAAGTAGGTGTAGGGCGTGTGTGTGCGTGTGAAGGTGAGCACAGCTGTCTCCCCCGCGCCACACAACAGACGGTAGGGAAACTGTCAGAACGTGCTGTTTGGCGCCAAGCTCGTCACTTCACAGCCTGCCTCGCTGTGCGCTGTGCACTCAACGGGTGCAGGTGCACCCAAGAGCCGACATGACCAAGGCTGTGCAGTGCAGTGCGTGTTGTGAAGTGTGTGAAGGAAGGGGAAGATATCAGGGCAATGCGGCAGAAAGCAGGCTGTGGTGTGGTGAACATTGCAGGAACAGCTTGCTTCATGTTGGGCTGAGTGCTGGACATGGCAGGGGTTAGACAGAGAACACCATCACCACAACACCAATATTCAACACCAACAACAACAACAAAAACAGTATACAACAACAAAAACAATACCAATATGAAACAGCAACAACACCAAAATAAAACAAAAACAACACCAATATTAACAACACCACCACCAATACAAAACAACAACAACGCAAAAACAACAAAACGACAACAACACCAATATAAAACAAGAACACAGTATCAGTACCAGTAGCTCAAGGAGGCGTCACTGAGTTCGGACAAATTCATATACGCTACACCACATCTGCCGAGCAGGTGCCTGACCAGCAGCGTAACCCAACACACTGAGTCAGGCCTTGAGGGGGAAAAAAGAAGTAAGCGAATATCTGAATTAAAAAATAAAGAATACAACACCAATATAAAACAACAACAACAACGCAACAACAACACAAATATAAAACAGCAACAACAACAACAACACCAATATAAAACAACAACAACAACAACACAACAAATACAACAACACCAATATATAACAACAACAACAACGCAACAACACCAACAACAAGGTGCATAAGTCTGTGCAGGGGGGGGGGGGGGGGGGGGGGGGGCATAGACGTCAGAGAGCTCCAGACCCAATCTGAGTTGGCTGTGCAAAGCGTCTTTACATACAAATCAGAACAAACATACCCAGAAAAAAAAAGGAACTTGATTAATAACAACACAACACCAGGCCTCCAATATAAAACACAACAACACTGACCATCAACACAACACCACCAATAAAAATAACCACCAGCACCATATGAAAAAACGTGACACGAGACGGGGTCCAATGCCCTGCCCCATGTAATGCATGTCTATAGTGTTGGTGATCAATGCCCTGCCCCATGTAATGTCTGTCTACAGTGTTGGTGATCAATGCCCTGCCCCATGTAATGCATGTCTGTAGTGTTGGTGATCAATGCCCTGCCCCATGTAATGCCTGTCTGTAGTGTTGGTGATCAATGCCCTACCCCATGTAATGCCTGTCTGTAGTGTTGGTGATCAATGCCCTGCCCTGTGTAATGTCTGTCTATAGTGTTGGTGATCAATGCCCTGCCCCATGTAATGTCTGTCTGCAGTGTTGGTGATCAATGCCCTGCCCCATGTAATGTCTGTCTGTAGTGTTGGTGATCAATGCCCTGCCCCATGTAATGCCTGTCTACAGTGTTGGTGATCAATGCCCTGCCCCATGTAATGTCTGTCTGTAGTGTTGGTGATCAATGCCCTGCCCCATGTAATGCCTGTCTACAGTGTTGGTGATCAATGCCCTGCCCCATGTAATGTCTGTCTGTAGTGTTGGTGATCAATGCCCTGCCCCATGTAATGTCTGTCTACAGTGTTGGTGATCAATGCCCTGCCCCATGTAATGCCTGTCTGTAGTGTTGGTGATCAATGCCCTGCCCCATGTAATGTCTGTCTACAGTGTTGGTGATCAATGCCCTGCCCCATGTAATGCCTGTCTGTAGTGTTGGTGATCAATGCCCTGCCCCATGTAATGCCTGTCTGTAGTGTTGGTGATCAATGCCCTGCCCCATGTAATGTCTGTCTGTAGTGTTGGTGATCAATGCCCTGCCCCATGTAATGTCTGTCTGTAGTGTTGGTGATCAATGCCCTGCCCCATGTAATGTCTGTCTGTAGTGTTGGGGATCAATGCCCTGCCCCATGTAATGTCTGTCTATAGTGTTGGTGATCAATGCCCTGCCCTGTGTAATGTCTGTCTGTAGTGTTGGTGATCAATGCCCTGCCCTGTGTAATGTCTGTCTGTAGTGTTGGTGATCAATGCCCTGCCCTGTGTAATGTCTGTCTGTAGTGTTGCCCTGCCCCATGTAATGCCTGTCTACAGTGTTGGTGATCAATGCCCTGCCCCATGTAATGTCTGTCTGTAGTGTTGGTGATCAATGCCCTGCCCTGTGTAATGTCTGTCTGTAGTGTTGCCCTGCCCCATGTAATGTCTGTCTACAGTGTTGGTGATCAATGCCCTGCCCTGTGTAATGTCTGTCTGTAGTGTTGCCCTGCCCCATGTAATGTCTGTCTACAGTGTTGGTGATCAATGCCCTGCCCCATGTAATGTCTGTCTGTAGTGTTGGTGATCAATGCCCTGCCCTGTGTAATGTCTGTCTACAGTGTTGGTGATCAATGCCCTGCCCCATGTAATGCCTGTCTGTAGTGTTGGTGATCAATGCCCTGCCCCATGTAATGTCTGTCTGTAGTGTTGGTGATCAATGCCCTGCCCTGTGTAATGTCTGTCTATAGTGTTGGTGATCAATGCCCTGCCCCATGTAATGCCTGTCTGTAGTGTTGGTGATCAATGCCCTGCCCCATGTAATGTCTGTCTACAGTGTTGGTGATCAATGCCCTGCCCCATGTAATGTCTGTCTACAGTGTTGGTGATCAATGCCCTGCCCCATGTAATGTCTGTCTGTAGTGTTGGTGATCAATGCCCTGCCCCATGTAATGTCTGTCTGTAGTGTTGGTGATCAATGCCCTGCCCCATGTAATGTCTGTCTGTAGTGTTGGGGATCAATGCCCTGCCCCATGTAATGTCTGTCTACAGTGTTGGTGATCAATGCCCTGCCCCATGTAATGTCTGTCTGTAGTGTTGGTGATCAATGCCCTGCCCCATGTAATGTCTGTCTACAGTGTTGGTGATCAATGCCCTGCCCCATGTAATGCCTGTCTGTAGTGTTGGTGATCAATGCCCTGCCCCATGTAATGCCTGTCTGTAGTGTTGGTGATCAATGCCCTGCCCCATGTAATGTCTGTCTGTAGTGTTGGTGATCAATGCCCTGCCCCATGTAATGTCTGTCTGTAGTGTTGGTGATCAATGCCCTGCCCCATGTAATGTCTGTCTACAGTGTTGGTGATCAATGCCCTGCCCCATGTAATGTCTGTCTGCAGTGTTGGTGATCAATGCCCTGCCCCATGTAATGCCTGTCTGTAGTGTTGGGGATCAATGCCCTGCCCTGTGTAATGCCTGTCTGTAGTGTTGGTGATCAATGCCATGCCCCATGTAATGTCTGTCTGTAGTGTTGGTGATCAATGTCCTGCCCCATGTAATGTCTGTCTGTAGTGTTGGTGATCAATGCCCTGCCCCATGTAATGCCTGTCTGTAGTGTTGGTGATCAATGCCCTGCCCCATGTAATGCCTGTCTGTAGTGTTGGTGATCAATGCCCTGCCCCATGTAATGTCTGTCTGTAGTGTTGGTGATCAATGCCCTGCCCCATGTAATGTCTGTCTACAGTGTTGGTGATCAATGCCCTGCCCCATGTAATGTCTGTCTGTAGTGTTGGTGATCAATGCCCTGCCCCATGTAATGCCTGTCTGTAGTGTTGGGGATCAATGCCCTGCCCTGTGTAATGCTTGTCTGTAGTGTTGGTGATCAATGCCCTGCCCCATGTAATGTCTGTCTGTAGTGTTGGTGATCAATGCCCTGCCCCATGTAATGCCTGTCTGTAGTGTTGGTGATCAATGCCCTGCCCTGTGTAATGCCTGTCTGTAGTGTTGGTGATCAATGCCCTGCCCCATGTAATGCCTGTCTGTAGTGTTGGTGATCAATGCCCTGCCCCATGTAATGCCTGTCTGTAGTGTTGGTGATCAATGCCCTGCACCATGTAATGTCTGTCTGTAGTGTTGGTGATCAATGCCCTGCCCCATGTAATGTCTGTCTGTAGTGTTGGTGATCAATGCCCTGCCCCATGTAATGTCTGTCTACAGTGTTGGTGATCAATGCCCTGCCCCATGTAATGTCTGTCTGCAGTGTTGGTGATCAATGCCCTGCCCCATGTAATGTCTGTCTATAGCGTTGGCGATCAATGCCCTGCCCCATGTAATGTCTGTCTACAGTGTTGGTGATCAATGCCCTGCCCCATGTAATGCCTGTCTGTAGTGTTGGGGATCAATGCCCTGCCCCATGTAATGTCTGTCTGTAGTGTTGGTGATCAATGCCCTGCCCTGTGTAATGTCTGTCTGTAGTGTTGGTGATCAATGCCCTGCCCTGTGTAATGTCTGTCTGTAGTGTTGCCCTGCCCCATGTAATGCCTGTCTACAGTGTTGGTGATCAATGCCCTGCCCCATGTAATGTCTGTCTGTAGTGTTGGTGATCAATGCCCTGCCCCATGTAATGCCTGTCTACAGTGTTGGTGATCAATGCCCTGCCCTGTGTAATGTCTGTCTGTAGTGTTGAGCTGCCCCATGTAATGTCTGTCTACAGTGTTGGTGATCAATGCCCTGCCCCATGTAATGTCTGTCTGTAGTGTTGGTGATCAATGCCCTGCCCTGTGTAATGTCTGTCTGTAGTGTTGCCCTGCCCCATGTAATGTCTGTCTGTAGTGTTGGTGATCAATGCCCTGCCCTGTGTAATGTCTGTCTACAGTGTTGGTGATCAATGCCCTGCCCCATGTAATGCCTGTCTGTAGTGTTGGTGATCAATGCCCTGCCCCATGTAATGTCTGTCTGTAGTGTTGGTGATCAATGCCCTGCCCCATGTAATGTCTGTCTGTAGTGTTGGTGATCAATGCCCTGCCCTGTGTAATGTCTGTCTATAGTGTTGGTGATCAATGCCCTGCCCCATGTAATGCCTGTCTGTAGTGTTGGTGATCAATGCCCTGCCCCATGTAATGTCTGTCTACAGTGTTGGTGATCAATGCCCTGCCCCATGTAATGTCTGTCTATAGTGTTGGTGATCAATGCCCTGCCCCATGTAATGTCTGTCTACAGTGTTGGTGATCAATGCCCTGCCCCATGTAATGTCTGTCTGTAGTGTTGCCCTGCCCCATGTAATGTCTGTCTACAGTGTTGGTGATCAATGCCCTGCCCCATGTAATGTCTGTCTGTAGTGTTGGTGATCAATGTCCTGCCCCATGTAATGTCTGTCTGTAGTGTTGGTGATCAATGCCCTGCCCCATGTAATGTCTGTCTACAGTGTTGGTGATCAATGCCCTGCCCCATGTAATGCCTGTCTGTAGTGTTGGGGATCAATGCCCTGCCCCATGTAATGTCTGTCTGTAGTGTTGGTGATCAATGCCCTGCCCCATGTAATGCCTGTCTGTAGTGTTGGTGATCAATGCCCTGCCCCATGTAATGTCTGTCTACAGTGTTGGTGATCAATGCCCTGCCCCATGTAATGCCTGTCTGTAGTGTTGGTGATCAATGCCCTGCCCCATGTAATGCCTGTCTGTAGTGTTGGTGATCAATGCCCTGCCCCATGTAATGTCTGTCTGTAGTGTTGGTGATCAATGCCCTGCCCCATGTAATGCCTGTCTGTAGTGTTGGTGATCAATGCCCTGCCCCATGTAATGTCTGTCTACAGTGTTGGTGATCAATGCCCTGCCCCATGTAATGTCTGTCTGTAGTGTTGGTGATCAATGCCCTGCCCCATGTAATGCCTGTCTGTAGTGTTGGTGATCAATGCCCTGCCCCATGTAATGTCTGTCTACAGTGTTGGTGATCAATGCCCTGCCCCATGTAATGCCTGTTGGTGATCAATGCCCTGCCCCATGTAATGTCTGTCTGTAGTGTTGGTGATCAATGCCCTGCCCCATGTAATGCCTGTCTGTAGTGTTGGTGATCAATGCCCTGCCCCATGTAATGCCTGTCTACAGTGTTGGTGATCAATGCCCTGCCCCATGTAATGTCTGTCTGTAGTGTTGGTGATCAATGCCCTGCCCCATGTAATGCCTGTCTACAGTGTTGGTGATCAATGCCCTGCCCCATGTAATGTCTGTCTACAGTGTCCTGTCCCATGTAATGCCTGTCTGTAGTGTTGGTGATCAATGCCCTGCCCTGTGTAATGTCTGTCTACAGTGTTGGTGATCAATGCCCTGCCCCATGTAATGCCTGTCTGTAGTGTTGGTGATCAATGCCCTGCCCCATGTAATGTCTGTCTACAGTGTTGGTGATCAATGCCCTGCCCCATGTAATGCCTGTCTGTAGTGTTGGTGATCAATGCCCTGCCCTGTGTAATGTCTGTCTACAGTGTTGGTGATCAATGCCCTGCCCCATGTAATGCCTGTTGGTGATCAATGCCCTGCCCCATGTAATGCCTGTTGGTGATCAATGCCCTGCCCCATGTAATGCCTGTCTACAGTGTTGGTGGTGTGGCTGGCTGCATTGATCTTCACCTCCTTACTTCAATACACCGACGTGCTGACACACACGTGTGTATGTTTTATCAACACCATCGTCAGAACTGTAACAGGCCTACTACGTACATACTGCTGTTGTTGTCTTTGTTGTTGCTGTTGTCTTTGTTGTTGGTGGTGTTGGTGTTGTTGTGGTGGATTGTGATATTATCGTTGCTGTTGTTGCTTTACAGTCGTTGCTGTTATTATCAGAATTGTTGTTGTTTTTGTTGTTGTTGTTGGGTTGTTGTTTTTCTCAAGGCCTGTCTAAGCGCGTTGGGTTACGCTGCTGGTCAGGCATCTGCTTGGCAGATGTGGTGTAGCGTATATGGATTTGTCCGAACGCAGTGACGCCTCCTTGAGCTACTGAAACTGAATCTGTTGTTGGTGGTGGTGTTGGTGGTGTTGGTGGTGGTGGTGGTGGCGGTGTTGGTGGTGTTGTTTTGGACGTTCCTGTCTTGTCGAGTCATTTTCGTGGCGTTCTCATTGTGACTGGCCACACCTCAAAACATTGCCAACGTCGGTTCAGTCTGTTGTTAGAAGGTCAAATAACGTTGTTGTTTGGTGTGTGTGTGTGTGTGTGTGTGTGTGTGTGTGTGTGTGTGTCTGTGTGTGTGTGTGTGTGTGTGTGTTTAATCCACACACCTGAAAAGCAAGTGCAGATCACGAGCTGACGCTATGCAAGGCGAGAGGGGATTGTCATACTTTTTTTTCTTCTTCACATTTTGCGCATTGTCATTACGATGTTAGTCGCGGATGATAGCTTTGTGTTGACATGAATGCAAGCATCTGTAGGTTAGTCGTTTATCTTGACCTGCATTTCACATTGCAGAATGCTCACATCACAGATGGCTTGCTATCTTTGTCATGACGAAATCTGTGTCGTTGAACTGTATTGCCAAAGGCCGCCTTTCCTTCAGTATAATGATGCACCAGTATTGTACATGCAAAAGCTTATATACAGACCAAAAATCATGTCAGCCTTCCATGCTTTAAGTGGAGAAATGGACAACCAACATCAGCAACAACCTGACGGAAAGTAGTGGTTGCCATGCACTCTGGTCATGAGAGAAGTTATGGACAATGTTCTGTGCTGTCTGGTCCTCCTGTCTACAGGGACAGGACAGGTGGGACAATGTTCTGTGCTGTCTGGTCCTCCTGTCTACAGGGACAGGACAGGTGGGACAATGTTCTCTGCTGTCTGGTCCTCCTGTCTACAGGGACAGGACAGGTGGGACAATGTTCTCTGCTGTCTGGTCCTCCTGTCTACAGGGACAGGTGGGACAATGTTCTGTGCTGTCTGGTCCTCCTGTCTACAGGGACAGGACAGGTGGGACAATGTTCTGTGCTGTCTGGTCCTCCTGTCTACAGGGACAGGACAGGTGGGACAATGTTCTCTGCTGTCTGGTCCTCCTGTCTACAGGGACAGGACAGGTGGGACATAGCACCAGCTTCAGTTTTCGCTACGTGTGGCTGTCTGTTGTGACCGGTGAGAAGTCACATCAGGACACTTTGTTACTCTCTGCGTGACGTGTGGCTGCCTGTTGTGACCGGTGAGAAGTCACATCAGGACACTTTGTTACTCTCTGCGTGACGTGTGGGAGTCTGTTGTGACCGGTGAGAAGTCACATCAGGACACTTTGTTACTCTCTCCGTGACGTGTGGGAGTCTGTTGTGACCGGTGAGAAGTCACATCAGGACACTTTGTTACTCTCTGCGTGACGTGTGGCTGCCTGTTGTGACCGGTGAGAAGTCACATCAGGACACTTTGTTACTCTCTGCGTGACGTGTGGCTGTCTGTTGTGACCGGTGAGAAGTCACATCAGGACACTTTGTTACTCTCTGCGTGACGTGTGGCTGCCTGTTGTGACCGGTGAGAAGTCACATCAGGACACTTTGTTACTCTCTGCGTGACGTGTGGGAGTCGTTCCTGCTTGTTGTAGGCACCGTGTCCCTGGTGAAGGACTTCGTCTCACTGAAGCTGATGCTGTTGTTAGGTTGCTTCCCCTGGGCGGCCCTTCTGGGCCAGACCACCCGCTTGCTCATTCCCAGGGACTCTGCAATGGACGGAGGACTGAAGACCACACGTATTCTTCCTGCCACGTTGTGCAGCGCTGTCCACAGGGGGGAAACTTTGTTGTGAAGGTTTTGCAGCACACAGCGTCTGTCAGGAAGACACCTTGTCTGCAGTCATTGGCTGAGTCCCGAATCACGAAGGCCGCCTGTGCACGGCAGTTGGTGCAGTGTTTGCCAGTGGCAGCACTGACAGGAGCTGTCTCTCCTTCAGGGAATACACTATGGTGCCTGCCCCCACTGGCCACCGACTTTGTTGTATAGACATTGACATACATTGCTGTAAACATACATCTCAGTGGTTAGCTCTGACTCCTCAGTGTCTGCACAGATCCACGCTTCCTGTGGGACATGTGGGAACCTGTGGGAACCTGTGGGACCTGTGGGACCTGTGGGAACCTGTGGGACCTGTGGGAACCTGTGGGAACTTCTCTGCAGTCTTTTCAGAGTCAACCATGTCTGTTCTAGCAGAAGAGTTGTCGACTCAGACTATGTGTCTTCTTTACTTGCTTGTGTGTGTGTGGAGAGGAGGAGGGGGAGGCGCGCTCTGTGTGTGTGTGTGTGTCTGTGTGTGTGTGTGTGTGTGTGTGTGTGTGTGTGTGTGTATGTGTGTGTGTCTGTGTGTGTGTGTGTCTGTGTGTGTGTGTGTGTGTGTGTGTGTGTGTGTGTGTGTGTGTGTCTGTGTGTCTGTGTGTGTGTGTGTGTGTGTGTCTGTGTGTGTGTGTGTCTGTGTGTTGTGTGCAGGCACGCATACATGCACAGCGGCACGGCACGTGTTCACAGCCTATACACACAGAACGCCTGCTGCATTTCACCGACAGACTATTACCGCCCTTTATCGAATGCCAGGCTATATACACAGAAGGTGGCCCCGTTTATGTAATACCAGGCTATATACACAGAAGGTGGGATGCTCTGCATTCGCTGACAGACTATACACAAAGAATGTGTGCGCTAACGGTTGTTCGTTCGATGCCAGGCTGCATCATGATGTAAACATATCTGAATGGGCTGCACCATGATGTAAACATATCTGAATGGGCTGCACCATGATGTAAACATATCTGAATGGGCTGCACCATGATGTAGACATATCTGAATGGGCTGCACCATGATGTAGATATACATCTCAGTGGCTGCACCATGATGTAGACATACATCTCAGTGGCTGCACCATGATGTAGACATACATCTCAGTGGGCTGCACCATGATGTAGAAATACATCTCAGTGGCTGCACCATGATGTAGACATACATCTCAGTGGCTGCACCATGATGTAGACATACATCTCAGTGGGCTGCACCATGATGTAGACATACATCTCAGTGGGCTGCACCATGATGTAGACATACATCTCAGTGGGCTGCACCATGATGTAGACATACATCTCAGTGGGCTGCACCATGATGTAGACATACATCTCAGTGGGCTGCACCATGATGTAGACATACATCTCAGTGGGCTGCACCATGATGTAGACATACATCTCAGTGGGCTGCACCATGATGTAGACATACATCTCAGTGGGCTGCACCATGATGTAGACATACATCTCAGTGGGCTGCACCATGATGTAGACATACATCTCAGTGGGCTGCACCATGTGAACATAGATGAGTAGGCAGTCAGGCTTATCTGTTGGTGTGTCTCCTTATATGGGAGAAGAGGCCGATTCTGGATGCACAGCACTTCCCACAGGTGTTGTAAGGGAAATCGTCTCCAGAAGTTGAGCCCTGCTTCCTTCGCTCACGCTTCTCCTTAATGGCCAGCGTTCTCTTGTTTTCAAACGTCTTTATGCCACTAGAGCACAGCATCCTCCAGCAAGAGTAGTCAAGGGCATTAGTTTCCCAGGAAGCGATGTCTATGTCACAGGCTTTGAGGTTTGTGTTCAAGGTATCCTTGAAGCGCTTGCAGGGTCTTCCAAGTTCGCGGTGGCTTTCCTTCACCTGGCCATACAACAGCATCTTCGGGATCCTGCTGTCTGTCATGCGGACAACGTGTCCTGTCCAGCGTAGCTGGCACTGGATCAGCAGGCTTTCGATGCTGGGCAGGCCGCTCCTCTCTAAGACCTGGAGGTTGGAGACCCTGTCTTGCCACTTTATGCCGAGGATCTTTCGTAGGCATCTCTGGTGAAACTGCTCAAGTTGTTGAATGTGACGGCGATACGTCGTCCATGTTTCACAGCAGTACAACAAGGTGGTCAGCACAACAGCTCTGTAGGTTTTGCTTTTGGTGCTGAGCCTGATGCCTTTGTTGATTCACAGCCTGTTGTTGAGTCTGCCAAAGGCGGAGCTGGCCTTGGCAATGCACAGCGTCACTTCTGCATCAAGGGCTCCGTTGCTGCATAGGGTGCTGCCCAGGTAGCAAAACTTGTCGACTGACTTGATCTCTGTGTCATTGATCTTGATTGTAGGTGGGGGGAGGCACTGGTGTTCTGTGAGCTAGCTGGTTGGTACATGGACTCAGTCTTGCTGAGGCTGATGATGAGTCCAAAGCGCCTGCAGGAGGTTGAGAACCTGTCCATAATGAACTGCATGTCCTCATGGGTGTGTGCAGCAAGTGAGCAGTCATCAGCGAAGAGGAACTCTCTCAACAGTGCCTCAAACACCCTGGACCTGGCGTGGAGTCGCCGCAAGTTGAAAAGTTTGCCATCTGGGCTAAACTGAATGTAGATGCCTCGGTCACAGTCTTGGAAGGCGTCAATCAGCATGGCAGAGAAGAGAATGGAGAACAGTGTGGGTGCCAGGACGCAGCCTTGTTTCACTCCATTTACCACAGGGAACGGATTCGACATGTCAGTATTTTCCTGTACTATCGCCTGCATGCCATTGTGGAATGACGCAATCAGCTGGATTAGGCTCTCTGGGCAGCCAAACTTTAGGAGGATCTTCCACAGACCACGGCGGTTCACCGTGTTGAAGGCCTTAGTCAGGTCTTGGGAAAGCTGGGTGGTGAAGGGCTAGCTCGTCGTTCCGACATTAGCCTGACCAGCGCAGGTGACTTTTTTTTTGTTAGTGAAGAGTTGTGCAGTCCCTTCCCCACTCTCTCGACTACCGACGCTCACAGTCCCACAGGTGCAGATACTGCCACGTGTAGGACGGCACAGGCTTTTTCTTCGGAGTTCCGTCTCCTAGGAGGACTTCCAGCCAAGGATAACAGCGCCCCCTTCCGCCTTCACAGCCGTTGGGAAAGGTTTCCTCCTCCGCCTGGTCCAACACAACAAGACTTAGCAAAAACAACACCAACACACCAACACTGAACAAAACGACACCAACACTGAACAAAACAACACCAACACACCAACACTGAACAAAACAACACCAACACACCAACACTGAACAAAACAACACCAACACACCATCACTGAACAAAACAACACCAACACTGAACAAAACAACACCAACACTGAACAAAACAACACCAACACTGAACAAAACAACACCAACACTGAACAAAACAACACCAACACTGAACAAAACAACACCAACACACCAACACTGAACAAAACAACACCAACACTGAACAAAACAACACCAACACTGAACAAAACAACACCAACACTGAACAAAACAACACCAACACACCAACACTGAACAAAACAACACCAACACTGAACAAAACAACACCAACACTGAACAGAACAACACCAACACTGAACAAAACAACACCAACACTGAACAGAACAACACCAACACACCAACACTGAACAAAACAACACCAACACACCAACACTGAACAAAACAACACCAACACTGAACAAAACAACACCAACACACCAACACTGAACAAAACAACACCAACACACCAGCATTGAACAAAACAACACCAACACACCAACACTGAACACTTTAAATGAGAGAGAACTCAGAACTGAAAACGTTTCTCTCTCTCTCTCTCTCTCTCTCTCTCTCAATGCCAGCACCTCCACTCCCCTCCCCTTTATCCACCCCCCACCCCCACTCCCCAGGTCTTGCCAAATCGCACGACTGCCAGTCCCACACGCGTTAATCTCTGACTGAGGTCACGTCCTAAGAGAAACACTATCCTTGGACACCAGCTTTGGCCTTCACAGGAATTGTCTTCTGTTTTTTCCACCTCCTGCCTTCCTTCCTTCCTTCATCCCTTCATTTTGCCTTTCTTTCCGTTTTCTTCCTTTCTTGCTATCAACACGCAAACTGTTTTGTAGACACATGACTAGATGAACACACACTATCAACACGCAAACTGTTTTATAGACACATGACTAGATGAACACACACTTTCAACACGCAAACTGTTTTATAGACACATGACTAGATGAACACACACTATCAACACGCAGACTGTTTTCTAGACACATGACTAGATGAACACACACTATCAACGCGCAAACTGTTTTATAGACACATGACTAGATGAACACACACTATCAACACGCAAACTGTTTTATAGACACATGACTAGATGAACACACACTATCAACACGCAAACTGTTTTAAAGACACATGACTAGATGAACACACACTATCAACACACAAACTGTTTTATAGACACATGACTAGATGAACACACACTATCAACACGCAAACTGTTTTATAGACACATGACTAGATGAACACACACTATCAACACACAAACTGTTTTAAAGACACATGACTAGATGAACATACACTTTCAACACGCAAACTGTTTTGTAGACACATGACTAGATGAACACACACTATCAAGACGCAAACTGTTTTATAGACACATGACTAGATGAACACACACTATCAACACGCAAACTGTTTTCTAGACACATGACTAGATGAACACACACTATCAACACGCAAACTGTTTTCTAGACACATGACTAGATGAACACACACTATCAACACGCAAACTGTTTTAAAGACACATGACTAGATGAACACACACTTTCAACACGCAAACTGTTTTATAGACACATGACTAGATGAACACACACTATCAACACACAAACTGTTTTATAGACACATGACTAGATGAACACACACTTTCAACACGCAAACTGTTTTATAGACACATGACTAGATGAACACACACTATCAACACGCAAACTGTTTTAAAGACACATGACTAGATGAACACACACTATCAACACACAAACTGTTTTCTAGACACATGACTAGATGAACACACACTATCAACACGCAAACTGTTTTAAAGACACATGACTAGATGAACACACACTATCAACACGCAAACTGTTTTATAGACACATGACTAGATGAACACACACTATCAACACACAAACTGTTTTAAAGACACATGACTAGATGAACACACACTATCAACACAGAAACTGTTTTCTAGACACATGACTAGATGAACACACACTATCAACACGCAAACTGTTTTCTAGACACATGACTAGATGAACACACACTATCAACACGCAAACTGTTTTCTAGACACATGACTAGATGAACACACACTATCAACACGCAAACTGTTTTATAGACACATGACTAGATGAACACACACTATCAACACACAAACTGTTTTATAGACACATGACTAGATGAACACACACTATCAACACACAAACTGTTTTATAGACACATGACTAGATGAACACACACTATCAACACGCAAACTGTTTTAAAGACACATGACTAGATGAACATACACTTTCAACACGCAAACTGTTTTATAGACACATGACTAGATGAACACACACTATCAACACGCAAACTGTTTTATAGACACATGACTAGATGAACACACACTATCAACACGCAAACTGTTTTATAGACACATGACTAGATGAACACACACTATCAACACGCAAACTGTTTTATAGACACATGACTAGATGAACACACACTATCAATACACAAACTGTTTTATAGACACATGACTAGATGAACACACACTATCAACACGCAAACTGTTTTATAGACACATGACTAGATGAACACACACTATCAACACGCAAACTGTTTTCTAGACACATGACTAGATGAACACACACTATCAACACGCAAACTGTTTTCTAGACACATGACTAGATGAACACACACTATCAACACGCAAACTGTTTTATAGACACATGACTAGATGAACACACACTATCAACACACAAACTGTTTTATAGACACATGACTAGATGAACACACACTTTCAACACACAAACTGTTTTATAGACACATGACTAGATGAACACACACTATCAACACGCAAACTGTTTTATAGACACATGACTAGATGAACACACACTATCAACACGCAAACTGTTTTATAGACACATGACTAGATGAACACACACTTTCAACACGCAAACTGTTTTATAGACACATGACTAGATGAACACACACTATCAACACACAAACTGTTTTATAGACACATGACTAGATGAACACACACTATCAACACGCAAACTGTTTTGTAGACACATGACTAGATGAACACACACTATCAACACGCAAACTGTTTTAAAGACACATGACTAGATGAACATACACTTTCAACACGCAAACTGTTTTATAGACACATGACTAGATGAACACACACTTTCAACACGCAAACTGTTTTATAGACACATGACTAGATGAACACACACTATCAACACGCAAACTGTTTTATAGACACATGACTAGATGAACACACACTATCAACACGCAAACTGTTTTATAGACACATGACTAGATGAACACACACTATCAACACACAAACTGTTTTATAGACACATGACTAGATGAACACACACTATCAACACGCAAACTGTTTTATAGACACATGACTAGATGAACACACACTATCAACACGCAAACTGTTTTCTAGACACATGACTAGATGAACACACACTATCAACACGCAAACTGTTTTAAAGACACATGACTAGATGAACACACACTATCAACACGCAAACTGTTTTATAGACACATGACTAGATGAACACACACTATCAACACGCAAACTGTTTTATAGACACATGACTAGATGAACACACACTATCAACACGCAAACTGTTTTATAGACACATGACTAGATGAACACACACTATCAACACGCAAACTGTTTTATAGACACATGACTAGATGAACACACACTATCAACACGCAAACTGTTTTCTAGACACATGACTAGATGAACACACACTATCAACACGCAAACTGTTTTCTAGACACATGACTAGATGAACACACACTATCAACACGCAAACTGTTTTATAGACACATGACTAGATGAACACACACTATCAACACGCAAACTGTTTTATAGACACATGACTAGATGAACACACACTATCAACACGCAAACTGTTTTATAGACACATGACTAGATGAACACACACTATCAACACGCAAACTGTTTTATAGACACATGACTAGATGAACACACACTATCAACACGCAAACTGTTTTATAGACACATGACTAGATGAACACACACTATCAACACGCAAACTGTTTTAAAGACACATGACTAGATGAACACACACTTTCAACACGCAAACTGTTTTATAGACACATGACTAGATGAACACACACTTTCAACACGCAAACTGTTTTATAGACACATGACTAGATGAACACACACTATCAACACGCAAACTGTTTTATAGACACATGACTAGATGAACATACACTATCAACACGCAAACTGTTTTATAGACACATGACTAGATGAACACACACTATCAACACACAAACTGTTTTATAGACACATGACTAGATGAACACACACTATCAACACGCAAACTGTTTTATAGACACATGACTAGATGAACACACACTTTCAACACGCAAACTGTTTTATAGACACATGACTAGATGAACACACACTATCAACACACAAACTGTTTTCTAGACACATGACTAGATGAACACACACTTTCAACACGCAAACTGTTTTCTAGACACATGACTAGATGAACACACACTTTCAACACGCAAACTGTTTTCTAGACACATGACTAGATGAACACACACTAGTGACGTCAAGGAAAGCAGCAGTGGAGAAAGGCCAGTGGTTTCAGTGCAGCATTAGTTCACCACACCCATGACCTGTGGAAGACAGCCGTTTTTATAAGAACAGCTGGACAGCTGTGGGGAAGACACCATGTTTACAGGAACAGCTGTGGGGAAGACACCATGTTTATAGCTGGACAGCTGTGGGGAAGACACCATGTTTATAGGAACAGCTGTGGGGAAGACACCATGTTTATAGCTGGACAGCTGTGGGGAAGACACCATGTTTATAGGAACAGCTGTGGGAAGACACCATGTTTATAGCTGGACAGCTGTGGGGAAGACACCATGTTTATAGCTGGACAGCTGTGGGGAAGACACCATGTTTATAGCTGGACAGCTGTGGGGAAGACACCATGTTTATAGCTGGACAGCTGTGGGGAAGACACCATGTTTATAGCTGGACAGCTGTGGGGAAGACACCATGTTTATAGCTGGACAGCTGTGGGGAAGACACCATGTTTATAGCTGGACAGCTGTGGGGAAGACACCATGTTTATAGGAACAGCTGTGGGAAGACACCATGTTTATAGCTGGACAGCTGTGGGGAAGACACCATGTTTATAGGAACAGCTGTGGGGAAGACACCATGTTTATAGGAACAGCTGTGGGGAAGACACCATGTTTATAGCTGGACAGCTGTGGGGAAGACACCATGTTTATAGGTGACAGCTGTGGGGAAGACACCATGTTTATAGGAACAGCTGTGGGGAAGACACCATGTTTATAGGAACAGCTGTGGGGAAGACACCATGTTTATAGCTGGACAGCTGTGGGGAAGACACCATGTTTATAGCTGGACAGCTGTGGGGAAGACACCATGTTTATAGGAACAGCTGTGGGGAAGACACCATGTTTATAGGAACAGCTGTGGGGAAGACACCATGTTTATAGGAACAGCTGTGGGGAAGACACCATGTTTATAGCTGGACAGCTGTGGGGAAGACACCATGTTTATAGCTGGACAGCTGTGGGGAAGACACCATGTTTATAGGTGGACAGCTGTGGGGAAGACACCATGTTTATAGGTGGACAGCTGTGGGGAAGACTCCATGTTTATAGCTGGACAGCTGTGGGGAAGACACCATGTTTATAGCTGGACAGCTGTGGGGAAGACACCATGTTTATAGGAACAGCTGTGGGGAAGACACCATGTTTATAGCTGGACAGCTGTGGTGAAGACACCATGTTTATAGCTGGACAGCTGTGGGGAAGACACCATGTTTATAGGAACAGCTGTGGGGAAGACACCATGTTTATAGCTGGACAGGTGTGGGGAAGACACCATGTTTATAGCTGGACAGCTGTGGGAAGACACCATGTTTATAGCTGGACAGCTGTGGGGAAGACACCATGTTTATAGGTGGACAGCTGTGGGGAAGACACCATGTTTATAGCTGGACAGCTGTGGGAAGACACCATGTTTATAGGAACAGCTGTGGGAAGACACCATGTTTATAGGAACAGCTGTGGGGAAGACACCATGTTTATAGGAACAGCTGTGGGGAAGACACCATGTTTATAGCTGGACAGCTGTGGGGAAGACACCATGTTTATAGCTGGACAGCTGTGGGGAAGACTCCATGTTTATAGGTGGACAGCTGTGGGGAAGACTCCATGTTTATAGGTGGACAGCTGTGGGGAAGACTCCATGTTTATAGCTGGGGGTGGGGGGTGTTTAGTGACGTCAGCACTAGATGCCCACAAACAGAAGCTGGGTGTGAAATGCATGATGGGATATTCAGTGTGGATCTGGAGGTGAGTTGTTCTTCTCTTTTCCTTCTTTAATTTGTTCATCAACTTTTCTCTTTCCTTTTCCCCCGCCACGAGATTCTATTCTCTCAATACAGGACTTCCCTCCCTTCCCACACCCCCACACCTCCACACCCCACATCCCCCACACCTACCAGCGGAAGCTAGGCAGTACGCTAACCTCTAAAACACATGCATGCCAATTAGATTTGATTTATTTGTTGGGACATTTTGCTCCAGAAAAGGCCCCTTGATCTACAAGAAGAGGTGTGTGGCCTGCACAGTATCCACTGAGGCATGGAGTGGCCACGCTCACAAGACCATTGCCTAATCTAACCCCCCTCCCCCCTCCCCCACCCCAATCCCCCCTCCTCTCCTCCATTACGTCTCGTCCATTACAGCAGGAGTGGGATGGGGGGCGGAGGGGGGAGGTATGGGGGGGGGGGGGGTTGGTGGCGTGGGTTGGAGGTAGGTAATATAATGGTCTGGACCAGTGTGTATGTATAATGCGCCGTGTCGGTGGGTGTGTGTGATTCAGTCAGCGGATCCGGTGTAGGGCGTGTTGTGTGTGTGTGTGTGTGTGTGTGTTTGTGTGTGTGTGTGTATGTGTGTGTTTGTGTGAGTGTGTGTGTGTGTGCGTTTGTGTGTGTGTTTGCCAGTGTATGTTTCTGTGTGTGTGTGTGTGTGTGTGTGTGTGCGCGCGCGCGTTTGTGTGTGTGTTTGCCAGTGTATGTTTGTGTGTGTGTGTGTGTGTGTTTATTTGATTCGATCCTCTCTCCCTCTCCGTCCCCCCAATCCCCCCCCCCCCCCCGCGCCTTTCTCTGTCTCTGTCTGTCTCTATCTCTCTCTCTCTTGTCTCTGTCTCTGTCTATCTATCTCTCTCTCTGTCTGTCTCTGCCTCTATCTCTCTCTCTCTCTGTCTCTGTCTATCTCTCTCTCTCTGTCTGTCTCTGCCTCTATCTCTCTCTCTCTCTGTCTCTGTCTATCTCTCTCTCTCTGTGTCTCTGTCTATCTCTCTCTCTGTTATCTTCAGGTAGGAACCAGTGTTTGTGTTCAACTCCGGGCTATCGTCATTCGTCACTGACTGTGTTGCCAGCATTAGAACAGGCCCAGTGTGACAGGTTTGTCTTGTCCTACAGGCTGCATCACTCCGGCCTTCACTCGGCCTTGCCATGCATTGCTGAGCACCTTACACCTCTTTCCACTGCCTTGCCATGCATTGCTGAGCACCTTACATCTCTTCCCACTGCCTTGCCATGCATTGCTGAGCACCTTACACCTCTTCCCTACTGCCTTGCCATGCATTGCTGAGCACCGTAATCTCTTCCTACTGCCTTGCCATGCATTGCTGAGCACCTTACACCTCTTCCCACTGCCTTGCCATGCATTGCTGAGCACCTTACACCTCTTCCCACTGCCTTGCCATGCATTGCTGAGCACCTTACATCTCTTCCCACTGCCTTGCCATGCATTGCTGAGCACCGTACATCTCTTCCTACTGCCTTGCCATGCATTGCTGAGCACCGTAATCTCTTCCTACTGCCTTGCCATGCATTGCTGAGCACCGTACACCTCTTCCTACTGCCTTGCCATGCATTGCTGAGCACCTTACATCTCTTCCTACTGCCTTGCCATGCATTGCTGAGCACCTTACATCTCTTCCTACTGCCTTGCCATGCATTGCTGAGCACCTTACATCTCTTCCCACTGCCTTGCCATGCATTGCTGAGCACCTTACACCTCTTCCTACTGCCTTGCCATGCATTGCTGAGCACCTTACATCTCTTCCCACTGCCTTGCCATGCATTGCTGAGCACCTTATATCTCTTCCCACTGCCTTGCCATGCATTGCTGAGCACCTTACATCTCTTCCCACTGCCTTGCCATGCATTGCTGAGCACCTTACACCTCTTCCCACTGCCTTGCCATGCATTGCTGAGCAAAGTAATCTCTTCCTACTGCCTTGCCATGCATTGCTGAGCACCTTAATCTCTTCCTACTGCCTTGCCATGCATTGCTGAGCACCTTACACCTCTTCCTACTGCCTTGCCATGCATTGCTGAGCACCGTAATCTCTTCCTACTGCCTTGCCATGCATTGCTGAGCACCTTACACCTCTTCCCACTGCCTTGCCATGCATTGTTGAGCACCTTACACCTCTTCACACTTCACCTATCAACTCAGACAACACGCCACTTTACTGTCTAATTTTAGAATCCGGTAAATAGTGATCCAAAATGTTACTGTTCAGGCCAGTGTGTGTGTGGTCAGCTCCCTGTTCTGTTGGGGACCTGTCCTGTTCTGAGCCTTGGTGTGTGTACACAGACATATCACCCTTCATCCGTGTGTGGAGGTGTCAGCGTGTGTGAGAGAGAGAGAGACGGGGGATACTGAGAAAGAGAGAGACAGAGACAGACCGACAGAGAGAGAGAGAGAGAGATGTCAGTGCAAAAGCGATAAGGAAAAAGGACTTTGCTTTCGCCAGTTTATGTTGTGTGGACGTGGAGATGACACAATCAGCCCTGAACACAATACCACATAGCGTGAGATGCTGTCAGCTGATTGAAGCATTTATTGAAACAACACCAACACACCGACACTGAACAAAACAACACCAACACACCAACACTGAACAAAACAACACCAACAAAACAACACCAACACTGAACAAAACAACACCAACACTGAACAAAACAACACCAACACACCAACACTGAACAAAACAACACCAACACTGAACATAACAACACCAACACTGAACAAAACAACACCAACACTGAACAAAACAACACCAACACACCAACACTGAACAAAACAACACCAACACACCAACACTGAACAAAACAACACCAACACTGAACAAAACAACACCAACACACCAACACTGAACAGAACAACACCAACACTGAACAAAACAACACCAACACTGAACAAAACAACACCAACACACCAACACTGAACAAAACAACACCAACACTGAACAAAACAACACCAACACACCAACACTGAACAAAACAACACCAACACTGAACAAAACAACACCAACACTGAACAAAACAACACCAACACTGAACAAAACAACACCAACACACCAACACTGAACAAAACAACACCAACACTGAACAAAACAACACCAACACACCAACACTGAACAAAACAACACCAACACTGAACAAAACAACACCAACACTGAACAAAACAACACCAACACTGAACAAAACAACACCAACACACCAACACTCAACAAAACAACACCAACACACCAACACTGAACAAAACAACACCAACACTGAACAGAACAACACCAACACTGAACAAAACAACACCAACACACCAACACTGAACAAAACAACACCAACACTGAACAAAACAACACCAACACACCAACACTCAACAAAACAACACCAACACACCAACACAACAAAACAACACCAACACTGAACAAAACAACACCAACACACCAACACTCAACAAAACAACACCAACACACCAACACTCAACAAAACAATGCCATATGGCGTGAGAAGCTGTCAGCTGATTGAAGCATTTATTCAAATAATAGTTTGTAGGGATTGTCAACGAATGGAAGCAAAGAGTGTCACACAAACACACTGTAAAAACTGAAAGTTCGATTCCCAGAGAAGGGGATAATGGATCGATTATGTTGCATACGCTTCGCTCACTCACTCTGTCCACACCTGTTGGGAACCTTTTCCTTCCAATGGAACAATCTGCCCACACCTGTTGGGAACCTTTTCCTTCCAATGGAACAATCTGTCCACACCTGTTGGGAACCTTTTCCTTCCAGTAGAACAATCTGCCCACACCTGTTGGGAACCTTTAACTTCCAGTAGAACAATCTGTACACACCTGTTGGGAACCTTTTCCTTCCAGTAGAACAATCTGTCCACACCTGTTGGGAACCTTTTCCTTCCAGTAGAACAATCTGCCCACACCTGTTGGGAACCTTTTCCTTCCAATGGAACGATCTGTCCACACCTGTTGGGAACCTTTTTCTTCCAGTAGAACAATCTGTCCACACCTGTTGGGAACCTTTTTCTTCCAGTAGAACAATCTGTCCACACCTGTTGGGAACCTTTTCCTTCCAGTAGAACAATCTGTCCACACCTGTTGGGAACCTTTTCCTTCCAGTAGAACAATCTGTCCACACCTGTTGGGAACCTTTTCCTTCCAATGGAACAATCTGTCCACACCTGTTGGGAACCTTTTCCTTCCAGTAGAACAATCTGTCCACACCTGTTGGGAACCTTTTCCTTCCAGTAGAACAATCTGTCCACACCTGTTGGGAACCTTTTCCTTCCAATGGAACAATCTGTCCACACCTGTTGGGAACCTTTTCCTTCCAGTAGAACAATCTGTCCACACCTGTTGGGAACCTTTTCCTTCCAATGGAACAATCTGTCCACACCTGTTGGGAACCTTTTCCTTCCAGTAGAACAATCTGTCCACACCTGTTGGGAACCTTCTTCCAATGGAACAATCTGTCCACACCTGTTGGGAACCTTCTCCTTCCAGTAGAACAATCTGTCCACACCTGTTGGGAACCTTCTCCTTCCAATGGAACAATCTGTCCACACCTGTTGGGAACCTTTTCCTTCCAATGGAACAATCTGCCCACACCTGTTGGGAACCTTTTCCTTCCAGTAGAACAATCTGTCCACACCTGTTGGGAACCTTTTCCTTCCAATGGAACAATCTGTCCACACCTGTTGGGAACCTTTTCCTTCCAGTAGAACAATCTGTCCACACCTGTTGGGAACCTTCTCCTTCCAATGGAACAATCTGTCCACACCTGTTGGGAACCTTCTCCTTCCAGTAGAACAATCTGTCCACACCTGTTGGGAACCTTTTCCTTCCAATGGAACAATCTGTCCACACCTGTTGGGAACCTTCTTCCAATGGAACAATCTGTCCACACCTGTTGGGAACCTTTTCCTTCCAATGGAACAATCTGTCCACACCTGTTGGGAACCTTTTCCTTCCAATGGAACAATCTGTCCACACCTGTTGGGAACCTTCTCCTTCCAATGGAACAATCTGTCCACACCTGTTGGGAACCTTCTCCTTCCAATGGAACAATCTGTCCACACCTGTTGGGAACCTTCTCCTTCCAATGGAACAATCTGCCCACACCTGTTGGGAACCTTCTCCTTCCTATGGAACAATCTGTCCACACCTGTTGGGAACCTTTTCCTTCCAGTAGAACAATCTGTCCACACCTGTTGGGAACCTTCTCCTTCCAATGGAACAATCTCCCCACACCTGTTGGGAACCTTCTCCTTCCTATGGAACAATCTGTCCACACCTGTTGGGAACCTTCTCCTTCCAGTAGAACGATCTGTCCACACCTGTTGGGAACCTTTTCCTTCCAGTAGAACGATCTGTCCACACCTGTTGGGAACCTTTTCCTTCCAATGGAACAATCTGTCCACACCTGTTGGGAACCTTTTCCTTCCAGTAGAACAATCTGTCCACACCTGTTGGGAACCTTTTCCTTCCAGTAGAACAATCTGCCCACACCTGTTGGGAACCTTTTCCTTCCAATGGAACAATCTGCCCACACCTGTTGGGAACCTTTTCCTTCCAGTAGAACAATCTGTCCACACCTGTTGGGAACCTTTTCCTTCCAGTAGAACAATCTGTCCACACCTGTTGGGAACCTTTTCCTTCCAATGGAACAATCTGTCCACACCTGTTGGGAACCTTTTCCTTCCAATGGAACAATCTGTCCACACCTGTTGGGAACCTTTTCCTTCCAATGGAACAATCTGTCCACACCTGTTGGGAACCTTTTCCTTCCAGTAGAACAATCTGTCCACACCTGTTGGGAACCTTTTCCTTCCAGTAGAACAATCTGTCCACACCTGTTGGGAACCTTTTCCTTCCAGTAGAACAATCTGTACACACCTGTTGGGAACCTTTTCCTTCCAGTAGAACAATCTGTCCACACCTGTTGGGAACCTTCTCCTTCCAATGGAACAATCTGTTCACACCTGTTGGGAACCTTTTCCTTCCAGTAGAACAATCTGTCCACACCTGTTGGGAACCTTCTCCTTCCAATGGAACAATCTGTCCACACCTGTTGGGAACCTTCTCCTTCCAATGGAACAATCTGTCCACACCTGTTGGGAACCTTTTCCTTCCAGTAGAACAATCTGTCCACACCTGTTGGGAACCTTTTCCTTCCAGTAGAACAATCTGTCCACACCTGTTGGGAACCTTTTCCTTCCAGTAGAACAATCTGTCCACACCTGTTGGGAACCTTTTCCTTCCAGTAGAACAATCTGTCCACACCTGTTGGGAACCTTTTCCTTCCAATGGAACAATCTGTCCACACCTGTTGGGAACCTTTTCCTTCCAATGGAACAATCTGTCCACACCTGTTGGGAACCTTTTCCTTCCAATGGAACAATCTGTCCACACCTGTTGGGAACCTTTTCCTTCCAATGGAACAATCTGTCCACACCTGTTGGGAACCTTTTCCTTCCAATGGAACAATCTGTCCACACCTGTTGGGAACCTTCTCCTTCCAATGGAACAATCTGCCCAGACAGCTTGAGACCAATTCCCTACCTGTACCACTCGGGCCGAAGTTTTTTTCTGTATTCGTCGTTTGAATCAGGTTCTCGAGTTTACCGTGTGTGCGCGTGCGTGCGTGTGTGCGCGCGTGTGGTCGTGCGTGTGTGTGTGACCGTTTGGTTAGCGTTGAACTTAACAATAAACAAGGTTCAATTAATTGGTGTACACAACAAACCTGCGCTTGCTGCGATTTCTGTGTGAGGCTGTCACCTGTTACTTCCCAAAACAATCTCGATCAACTTGGTGTCTTAAACGTCCATCAGAGGATTATTGACAGTTTCAGCGGCTGTTGGTTTCAGTGAAGATTAAAAAGTGACCGCAAGGCCCCGTGCACACGTTACGGTTCAAAGACCAGCTGAGGCAGCAGCTGACACTGGCCAGCGTCGATGACGTGCCTGGGACCAGCTGCAGAGTAGCCACCAGGATGCTGCGACCTCTGTGGAGAGTTGAGGAGGGACCAGCTGCAGAGTAGCCACCAGGATGCTGTGACCTCTGTGGAGAGTTGAGGAGGGACCAGCTGCAGAGTAGCCACCAGGATGCTGTGACCTCTGTGGAGAGTTGAGGAGGGAGCAGTGAGGTTCAGAGGAAGATCCTCCCCCTTGTGTTCACTGTTGTTATTGTTTTTGACTCACTTGTGTAAACAAGTGAGTCTATGTTTTAACCCGGTGTTCGGTTGTCTGTGTGTGTGTGTGTGTGGCTGTGTGTCTGTGTGTCTGTGTGTCCGTGGTAAACTTTAACATTGACATTTTCTCTGCAACTACTTTGTCAGTTGACACCAAATTTGGCATAAAAATAGGAAAAATTCAGTTCTTTCCAGTCATCTTGTTTAAAACAATATTGCGCCTCTGGGATGGGCACAAAAAAATAAAGAATGAAGCCTAATTATATGCAAACTGCATTTACTGTTATATTTATATTTTTTGTATTCTCTAAACTTGGCACTTTGATCTGATATTCTGACCCAACAGCTAGAGCAGTCATTATTATCATTTTTTGTTCAAACAGGAACTTCTTTTGCTAAGCATGGAAGTTTTATTTATTTTGCAAACGTTTTGGTGCAGATAGTAAAAAAGGGAAATTACTCTGTAATGCTAGGGGGAGTTAATTTGCTTTAAACTGATCTTTCTCATCTTAAATATTACATTTTGAAACAAGAGAGGCAGGGCCTTCAAGACTCACTTATGATGCACTTTTTAAAAAACATCCAAGCTTTTTATGTATTGAGTATAATTTCAAAATGTAATATTTAAGATGAGAAAGATCAGTTGAAAGCAAACTAAGTCCCCCAGCAGAGTAATTTCCCTTGTTTTACTGCCTGCAGCAAAACGTTTGCAATAAATAAAACTTTCATGCTTAGCAAAAGAAGTTCCTGTTTGAACAAAAAATGAAAATAATGACAGATCTTTTGTTGAGTCGAATATCAGATCAAAGTGCCAAGTTTAGAGAATATAAAAAATATAAATATATCAGTAAATGCATTATACTCAATACATAAAAAGCTTGGATTTTTTTAAAAGTGTATCACAAGTGAGTCTTGAAGGCTCTGCCATTGTTTTCTTGTTTTGTTTTTGTCTTTTGTTGTTATTCACGTATCCTTCTGTATCTGTCTGACCATGTGACATGCAAACAACAATGTCAAACAACAACAACAACACACACACACACACACACACACACACACACACACACACACACATGAAGTGTGGTTGAACTTTCCCCAGTGCTGCAGGCAAAAGGCCCAAGTCACGTGGGTCGCCCTTGGCAAGTGCACAACTACCTCCCACCCCTACCCCCACCCCCCGCATCCCCCTCTTCCCCTCCGCGGCCATCACAGGGGATTCTGTCGGCTTCACTGCAGGATTCTGGGAAGGCGCCATTGCTCTTTTCCAAAGTCCTGTTTCTATTTTTGTGCCACCACAGGCGCCTGAATGTCAGACATGAATGCCTTCCTCCATCAGTGTGTTCAGTGCAGAAAGATGTAGACATAGATATGTATCATGTAGTTATAGGATCAGTGTGTACAGTGCAGAGAGGTGTGGGGATATATATGG
The DNA here is from genome assembly GCF_041734735.1 of Babylonia areolata. NCBI lineage: Eukaryota > Metazoa > Mollusca > Gastropoda > Neogastropoda > Buccinidae > Babylonia > Babylonia areolata. The sequence continues at coordinate 1,630,563 of NC_134894.1, read as the reverse complement.
ATCATGTAGTTATAGGATCAGTGTGTACAGTGCAGAGAGGTAGGGGGATAGATATGGATCATGTAGTTATAGGATCAGTGTGTACAGTGCAGAGAGGGAGAGGGAGGGGGGATAGATATGGATCATGTACTTACAGGATCAGTGCAGACAGGTGTGGGGATAGATATGAATCATGTAGTTACAGGATCAGGGTCATCAATGGGAGGCAGGGCTCCCCTCCCTCCGTGTAGCTGTTTGACCTCCCCTCTGTGTGGCTGTTTGACCTTCCCTCCATGTGGCTGTTTGACCTTCCCTCCGTGTGGCTGTTTGACCTTCCCTCCATACGTGTGGCTGTTTGACCTCCCCTCTGTGTGGCTGTTTGAACTTCCCTCCATGTGGCTGTTTGACCTCCCCTCTGTGTGGCTGTTTGAACTTCCCTCCATGTGGCTGTGTGACCTCCCCTCCATGTGGTTGTTTGACCTTCCCTCCCTCCGTGTGGCTGTTTGACCTTCCCTCTGTGTGGCTGTTTGACCTTCCCTCCATACGTGTGGCTGTTTGACCTTCCCTCCGTGTGGCTGTTTGAC
>NC_134894.1:1547500-1625000 GCF_041734735.1 Babylonia areolata | reverse complement strand
ATCACCACGTGGTGAACCGCCAACACCCCCTCCCTCCCTTCACACTCAACACCAGTGTTCCACCATCACCATGTGGTGAACCGCCAACACCCCCTCCCTCCCTCCCAGTGACCCCTTCATCCACCACCACCCACACCCCCACAGCTGTTTGTGGGGCATTAACACGTGCCACATGCCCTGCTACATCACACACATGTCCTGCTACATCACACTGTGTGTCACATGCCCTGCTACATCACACAGTGTGCCACATGCCCTGCTACATCACACACATGCCCTGCTACACCACACAGTGTGTCACATGCCCTGCTACATCACACACATGCCCTGCTACACCACACAGTGTGCCACATGCCCTGCTACACCACACAGTGTGTCACATGCCCTGCTACATCACACAGTGTGTCACATGCCCTGCTACATCACACTGTGTGTCACATGCCCTGCTACACCACACAGTGTGCCACATGCCCTGCACACCACACAGTGTGTCACATGCCCTGCTACACCACACAGTGTGTCACATGCCCTGCTACACCACACAGTGTGCCACATGCCCTGCTACACCACACAGTGTGCCACATGCCCTGCTGCATCACAATGTGTACCACAGGCCCTGCTACACCACACATTGCGACATCCCCTGCTACACCACACAGTGTGCCACATGTCCTGCTACATCACACAGCTGTCCTGTACACCACACAGTGTGCCACATGCCCTGCTACACCACACAGTGTGCCACACGATGCCCTGCTACATCACACAGTGTGCCACATGCCCTGCTACATCACACAGTGTACCAAATGCCCTGCTACACCACACAGTGTGCCACATGCCCTGCTACACCACACATTATGCCACATGCCCTGCTCACCACACAGTGTGCCACACGATGCCCTGCTACACCACACAGTGCGACACATGTCCTGCTACATCACAGTGTACCACGTGTTCTGCTACACCACACAGTGTATCACATGCCCTGCTACACCACACAGTGTGCCACATGCCCTGCTACATCACAGTGTGCCACATGCCCTGCTACACCACACAGTGTACCACATGCCCTGCTACACCACACAGTGTGCCACATGCTCTGCTACATCACACAGTGTACCACATGCCCTGCTACACCACACAGTGTGCCACATGCCCTGCTACATCACACACATGCCCTGCTACATCACATAGTGTGTCACATGCCCTGCTACACCACACAGTGTGTCACATGCCCTGCTACATCACATAGTGTGTCACATGCCCGGCTACACCACACAGTGTGCCACATGCCCTGCTACACCACACAGTGTGTCACATGCCCGGCTACACCACACAGTGTGTCACATGCCCTGCTACACCACACAGTGTGTCACATGCCCGGCTACACCACACAGTGTGTCACATGCCCGGCTACACCACACAGTGTGTCACATGCCCTGCTACACCACACAGTGTGTCACATGCCCTGCTACACCACACAGCTGTCCTGCACACCACACAGTGTGCCACATGCCCTGCTACACCACACAGTGTGCCACATGCCCTGCTACACCACACAGTGTGCCACATGCCCTGCTACATCACACACATGCCCTGCTACACCACACAGTGTGCCACATGCCCTGCTACACCACACAGTGTGCCACATGCCCTGCTACACCACACAGTGTGCCACATGCCCTGCTACACCACACAGTGTGCCACATGCCCTGCTACACCACACAGCTGTCCTGCACACCACACAGTGCACTACACCCCCCCACAGTCATTACAGCATGCAGTCCTTGTTTCTCACCTTCAAGGTGGTCAAGACGTTTATCAATGCAGTGTCCGTCAGCTGCTGGGTTCGGTTCCCGGTCTTACCATTTCTCTCACGTTTCACTGGAAATGATCAAACTGAAGGACCAGTCATCCGGGTAAGATGATAAATCGAGGCCTTGTGTGCAGCACGTACCTGTAAAAGACCTTGGTTTATTGTTTCATCAAAATGATTAGATGCTCAGTTTGATTTTCCTGTCAAACTTGGGAGAAAGGGCGAGAGCGTGATTCGAACCCATGGCAACTTACGTTTTGTCGGTCCGCAAGATTCTTTAGAAGAAATCCATTCCGATGTGTGTGTGTGTGTGTGTGAGTGTGTGTGTGTGTGTGTGTGTGTGTGCACTCAAAGCCTGACAAGAGCGATGGGTTATGCTGCTAGCCGGGCATCTGTCCAGCAGGTGTGGTTTAGCGTATGTGGATTTGTCCGAGCGCAGTGACGAAACGGAAACTAAAGCTGAACAAACTATGTCTACTATAATTATTTTGTGTATGTCAGCAATGTGTCTGAACAAACTATGTCTACTATAATTGTGTTGTGTATGTCAGCAATGTGTCTAAAGCTGAACAAACTATGTCTACTATAATTATGTTGTGTATGTCAGCAATGTGTCTAAAGCTGAACAAACTATGTCTACTATAATTATGTTGTGTATGTTAGCCATGTGTCTAAATCTGAACAAACTATGTCTACTATAATTATGTTGTGTATGTCAGCCATGTGTCTAAAGCTGAACAAACTATGTCTACTATAATTGTGTTGTGTATGTCAGCAATGTGTCTAAACAAACTATGTCTACTATAATTATGTTGTGTATGTCAGCAATGTGTCTAAAGCTAAATAATGTCTACTATAATTATGTTGTGTATGTTAGCCATGTGTCTAAATCTGAACAAACTATGTCTACTATAATTATGTTGTGTATGTCAGCCATGTGTCTAAAGCTGAACAAACTATGTCTACTATAATTGTGTTGTGTATGTCAGCAATGTGTCTAAACAAACTATGTCTACTATAATTATGTTGTGTATGTCAGCAATGTGTCTAAACAAACTATGTCTACTATAATTGTGTTGTGTATGTCAGCAATGTGTCTAAACAAACTATGTCTACTATAATTATGTTGTGTATGTCAGCTACGTGTCTAAAGCTTAACAAACTATGTCTACTATAATTGTGTATGTCAGCCATGTGTCTAAAGCTGAACAATGTCTACTATAATTATGTTGTGTATGTCAGCCTGACACGGTGTGTCTTCCTGAAGGCCCGTTTTGACTGTTGACTTTGTGGTCTGGACTCTGCTCTTTCCAGTTTCTTTTCTTTTCCTTTTTTACACAGCAGATGATGAATGATGTGTGTGTTTTAGGGAGATAGTAGTGTGCATCACGTGCCTCTGTGTTTTGTTGAGAGAGTACAGATCATGTGCCTGTGTCAGTGTGTGGAGAGAGTACAGATCATGTGCCTGTGTCTGCGTGTGGAGAGATGGGAGGTGGCAGAATGGTTAAGACGCTCATCTGCCAATACAGTTAGCGAGGACCTGGGTTCGAATCACGCTCTCGCCCTTTCTCCCTAGTTTGACAGGAAAACCAAACTGAGCATCTAATCATTTTGATGAAACAATAAACCAAGGTCCAGTGTGCAGCACGCACTTGGCACACTGATAAAGAACCCATGGCAACGAGAGTGCTGCCTTCTCAATTTCTGTAGAACTCCACTCTGATAGGTACACAAATACATACATGTGCGTGCACTCAGGGCCTAACCAAACGCGTTGGGTTACACTGCTGGTCAGGCATGTGCCTAGCAGATGTGGTGTGGTGTGTACTAACTTGTGCGAACGCAGTGACGCCTCCTTGAGAAAGTGAAGCCGCATAAGAGTAGAAGTCAGGCGCCTGTGGCAGTGTGGAGTCATTGATTAGGGGGTGGCGGGCGTAACACAAGCCTGGTATTGTGCTCACAGCTTGACTCACCATAGCTACACTGCTGATAGTGTGTGTGTGTTTGTGTGTGTGTGCTCTGTGTGTGTGTGTGTGTGAGGGGGGTCGGGAGGGGGGGGGGAGGAGAGTGTGTGTGTGTGTGACCGTGTGTGCTGAGAAAGAGAGAGAAACGGAGTGTGTACATGTGCGTGAGAGTGAAGGGGGGCGGGGGGGGGGAGTGGGAGAAAGCTAGAGAGTGAATGTGTGTGTGTGTGTGTGTGTGTGTGTGTGTGTTTGCGCGCGCGCGCGAGCATGCGTCTGCCGGTTTGTGTGCAAGCGCGTGTGCGTATTTAAAGGAGTGAGCGAGGGCGGAAGAATAGAGAGATAGGGGGAGCAGCAGCATGAATAAAGAATGACTGAACCCCCCCCCCCTTCCTCCCTCCCTGTCCCCCCCTCCCCCTCACACACACAGCCACCTTACAGCCATACTGTAGTCCTTCTCTTCCGGTCCTCCGTGTGTGTGTGTGTGTGTGTGTGTGTGTGTGTGTGTGTGAAATGGCCCCTTTGCGGCCAAAAGGCCAGCTACATGTTTTGAAGTGTGTTGTTTTTGCCCTCACCGTGAGGCACGTTTCCTGAAAGTCTTCTCTGTGCAGAGTTCAAACATCTCTCTCCCCTTTGTTTTTGTCTCTTTGTTTCAATAGATAGTTTAACATTCACTGAGTCATGATATGGCAACACCCTGACAGTGTCCTTCTTCACTACTGACCCTGACAGTGTCCTGGTTCTTCACTACTGACCCTGACAGTGTCCTGGTTCTTCACTACTGACCCTTACAGTGTCCTTCACTACTGACCCTGACAGTGTCCTTCACTACTGACCCTGACAGTGTCCTTCACTACTGACCCTTACAGTGTCCTTCACTACTGACCCTGACAGTGTCCTTCACTACTGACCCTTACAGTGTCCTTCACTACTGACCCTGACAGTGTCCTTCTTCACTACTGACCCTGACAGTGTCCTGGTTCTTCACTACTGACCCTGACAGTGTCCTGGTTCTTCACTACTGACCCTGACAGTGTCCTGGTTCTTCACTACTGACCCTTACAGTGTCCTGGTTCTTCACTACTGACCCTGACAGTGTCCTGGTTCTTCACTACTGACCCTTACAGTGTCCTGGTTCTTCACTACTGACCCTGACAGTGTCCTTCTTCACTACTGACCCTTACAGTGTCCTGGTTCTTCACTACTGACCCTGACAGTGTCCTGGTTCTTCACTACTGACCCTTACAGTGTCCTGGTTCTTCACTACTGACCCTGACAGTGTCCTTCTTCACTACTGACCCTTACAGTGTCCTGGTTCTTCACTACTGACCCTTACAGTGTCCTGGTTCTTCACTACTGACCCTGACAGTGTCCTGGTTCTTCACTACTGACCCTGACAGTGTCCTGGTTCTTCACTACTGACCCTTACAGTGTCCTGGTTCTTCACTACTGACCCTTACAGTGTCCTGGTTCTTCACTACTGACCCTGACAGTGTCCTTCTTCACTACTGACCCTGACAGTGTCCTGGTTCTTCACTACTGACCCTTACAGTGTCCTGGTTCTTCACTACTGACCCTGACAGTGTCCTGGTTCTTCACTACTGACCCTTACAGTGTCCTGGTTCTTCACTACTGACCCTTACAGTGTCCTTCTTCACTACTGACCCTGACAGTGTCCTGGTTCTTCACTACTGACCCTGACAGTGTCCTGGTTCTTCACTACTGTCCCTTACAGTGTCCTGGTTCTTCACTACTGTCCCTTACAGTGTCCTGGTTCTTCACTACTGACCCTTACAGTGTCCTTCTTCACTACTGACCCTGACAGTGTCCTGGTTCTTCACTACTGACCCTTACAGTGTCCTGGTTCTTCACTACTGACCCTTACAGTGTCCTTCACTACTGACCCTGACAGTGTCCTGGTTCTTCACTACTGACCCTGACAGTGTCCTGGTTCTTCACTACTGACCCTTACAGTGTCCTTCACTACTGACCCTGACAGTGTCCTGGTTCTTCACTACTGACCCTGACAGTGTCCTTCTTCACTACTGTCCCTTACAGTGTCCTTCTTCACTACTGTCCCTTACAGTGTCCTAGTTCTTCACTACTGTCCCTTACAGTGTCCTTCTTCACTACTGTCCCTTACAGTGTCCTAGTTCTTCACTACTGACCCTGACAGTGTCCTAGTTCTTCACTACTGACCCTCACAGTGTCCTTCTTCACTACTGACCCTTACAGTGTCCTTCACTACTGTCCCTTACAGTGTCCTAGTTCTTCACTACTGTCCCTTACAGTGTCCTTCTTCACTACTGTCCCTTACAGTGTCCTTCTTCACTACTGACCATCACAGTGTCCTTCTTCACTACTGTCCCTTACAGTGTCCTTCTTCACTACTGACCATCACAGTGTCCTTCTTCACTACTGTCCCTTACAGTGTCCTTCTTCACTACTGACCATCACAGTGTCCTTCTTCACTACTGACCCTGACAGTGTCCTTCTTCACTACTGTCCCTGACAGTGTCCTTCTTCACTACTGTCCCTTACAGTGTCCTAGTTCTTCACTACTGACCCTGACAGTGTCCTTCTTCACTACTGACCCTGACAGTGTCCTTCTTCACTACTGTCCCTTACAGTGTCCTTCTTCACTACTGTCCCTTACAGTGTCCTAGTTCTTCACTACTGTCCCTTACAGTGTCCTTCTTCACTACTGTCCCTTACAGTGTCCTAGTTCTTCACTACTGACCCTGACAGTGTCCTTCTTCACTACTGACCCTTACAGTGTCCTTCTTCACTACTGTCCCTTACAGTGTCCTAGTTCTTCACTACTGACACTGACAGTGTCCTAGTTCTTCACTACTGACCCTCACAGTGTCCTTCTTCACTACTGTCCCTTACAGTGTCCTTCTTCACTACTGTCCCTTACAGTGTCCTTCTTCACTACTGTCCCTTACAGTGTCCTAGTTCTTCACTACTGACCCTTACAGTGTCCTTCTTCACTACTGTCCCTTACAGTGTCCTTCTTCACTACTGTCCCTTACAGTGTCCTAGTTCTTCACTACTGACCCTGACAGTGTCCTTCACTACTGACCCTGACAGTGTCCTTCTTCACTACTGACCCTCACAGTGTCCTTCTTCACTACTGTCCCTGACAGTGTCCTTCTTCACTACTGACCCTGACAGTGTCCTTCTTCACTACTGACCCTGACAGTGTCCTTCTTCACTACTGACCCTGACAGTGTCCTTCTTCACTACTGACCCTGACAGTGTCCTAGTTCTTCACTACTGACCCTGACAGTGTCCTTCTTCACTACTGACCCTGACAGTGTCCTAGTTCTTCACTACTGACCCTGACAGTGTCCTTCTTCACTACTGTCCCTTACAGTGTCCTAGTTCTTCACTACTGACCCTTACAGTGTCCTTCTTCACTACTGTCCCTTACAGTGTCCTAGTTCTTCACTACTGACCCTTACAGTGTCCTTCTTCACTACTGACCCTGACAGTGTCCTAGTTCTTCACTACTGACCCTTACAGTGTCCTGGTTCTTCACTACTGACCCTTACAGTGTCCTAGTTCTTCACTACTGACCCTGACAGTGTCCTTCTTCACTACTGTCCCTTACAGTGTCCTAGTTCTTCACTACTGTCCTTTACAGTGTCCTTCTTCACTACTGACCCTTACAGTGTCCTTCTTCACTACTGACCCTTACAGTGTCCTAGTTCTCAGTTCACTACTGATCCTTTCAGTGTCCTAGTTCTTCACTACTGACCCTTACAGTGTCCTTCTTCACTACTGACCCTTACAGTGTCCTAGTTCTTCACTTTTGGCTGGGGCATTGGTGGACTGAAGACACTTATGACATCCCCTCAGTCATAAACCCCATGAACCTGTATGGCATCCCCTCAGTCATAAACCCCACTGATGAACCTGTATGACATCCCCTCAGTCATAAACCCCACTGATGAACCTGTATGACATCCCCTCAGTCATAAACCCCATGAACCTGTATGACATCCCCTATCTAAAGGATGTCTCAAAAAGTATTCCAGTTATCAAAAATAAAACACTTTCTAAATACACATGCCCGTAAACAATTCTTTAATGCTCACATACAGTCGATAATAGATTATGCTTCTACTTTGTGGGATTCTACTAGCGCTAATACTCTAAAACCTCTTGTTAGATTATACAAACGTGCTTTGAAATTAGTTTTATTAAAGTCAAGTTCATTAACTCCTAATGATTATAGGTCACTTGATATCCTCCCACTGGAGCTAAAACAAGAATATAATAAGGCTGTTTTTATGTACAAAATAGTAAGCGGTTACGCACCTCCTTCAATTATAAATAACTTCCCAGTAAATAACATAAGACATGTACATAAGTTGCATATACCTCGTCCAAATCTTGATCTTTTTAAGTCCAGCCTAACTTACAGCGGGGGAACGTATTGGAATAATTTACCATCACGTTTAAAAAATATTACTAACCACAACAACTTTAAGCAAAATCTAAAAATGTACCTATTCACAAAAATTGACGTCACCTGAAATCCAACATTGCTTTCGACAATTTGTGAGTTCCCTCTCACTCTCTCTTGAGTGGGTGCATTTGTGTGCGTTTGTGTGTGTGTGTGTGTATTTCATGATTTTTTTTTTCTTCTTCTTCTTCTTCTTCTCTTCTTCTTCCTTTTGTGGAATGGCTTTGAATGGTGAAATAATGGTATATTTTGATTGTGTTTTGATTTTGTGCTCATTTTCGCTTTTTAGCTTTATTCCCTCTTTAGGGCGAGGGCTGGATGTAAAAAAGCATGTTACTTGCTTATCTATTACCCTCGTTAATAAAGATTTTGTCTTTTGTCTATCTCAGTCATAAACCCCATGAACCTGTATGACATCCCCTCAGTCATAAATCCCATGAACCTGTATGACATCCCCTCAGTCATAAACCCCATGAACCTGTATGGCATCCCCTCAGTCATAAACCCCACTGATGAACCTGTATGACATCTCCTCAGTCATAAACCCCATGAACCTGTATGGCATCCCCTCAGTCATAAACCCCATGAACCTGTATGGCATCCCCTCAGTCATAAACCCCATGAACCTGTATGGCATCCCCTCAGTCATAAACCCCATGAACCTGTATGACATCCCCTCAGTCATAAACCCCATGAACCTGTATGGCATCCCCTCAGTCATAAACCCCACTGATGAACCTGTATGACATCCCCTCAGTCATAAACCCCATGAACCTGTATGACATCCCCTCAGTCATAAACCCCATGAACCTGTATGACATCCCCTCAGTCATAAACCCCACTGATGAACCTGTATGACATCCCCTCAGTCATAAACCCCATGAACCTGTATGACATCCCATGTCTCAGAGTGAGAGAACATGTGTGTGCGTGTGTGTGTGTGTGTGTGTGTGTGTGTGTGTGTGTGCCAGTGTGTGTGACAGACAGACAGAGAGAGAGAGAGAGAGAGAGAGAGAACTCAGAACTCAAAACGTTTTTCTTTTAATCAAGGATTACTAAGATTTTAGCCTATTCTTCCAACTTGTCCTTGCATATCTTCATCAGTTACAATAACACACATATCTAATGGAAAGGGGAGAAAGAGAGAGAGAAGAAAAATCCTGCAGAAAGAATATGATAAAGAACACACACACACACACACACACACACACACACACACACACTGACACACGCACACACAGAGACTAACAGATGGATAAGAGAGAGAGACAGACTGACAGACAGACCGACAGCGGACAGACAGAGCACGAGTCTTAATTCTGAATACATGACAGACAGAAGGCATGTGTGTGTGTGTGTGTGTGTGACATACAATCGTGCTTTCATCTGGCACACACGTGTGGTTCCTTCTGCACGTCACAACGTGTTTCCCACTGACACACACCGCCGGTTCACACACACACACACACACACAGGGCACGCCATGTCACTCCGCGCGCGGTCCACCAGTCACTGCACGTTGCCTCTCCACGCGCCTCTCGCCACTATGGTCACCCCTTCGGCACACAAGGCAGAAAGTGATCAAGGCAGATATCCTGTTTAGCTCCTGACATTAAACACCAAGACACACACACACACACACACAACCCACACACACACAGAAAGAGAGAAAGAGCCATACATGAGCTGTTCATTACTACACGACCGATCGTCTGTTCATTACTACACGACCGATCGTGTAAGGGGGTTATGACTTCGCTGTCCCTCATTAAAACATCCGTGAAACAACAGTGTTCACTACAGTGCTCCAAACGACAGCATAGTTTATCATGGAAACATCCGTGAAACAGTGTTCACAACAGTGCTCCAAACGACAGCATAGTTTATCATGAAAACATCCGTGAAACAACAGTGTTCACTACAGTGCTCCAAACGACAGCATAGTTTATCATGAAAACATCCGTGAAACAGTGTTCACTGCAGTGCTCCAAACGACAGCATAGTTTATCATGAAAACATCCGTGAAACAGTGTTCACAACAGTGCTCCAAACGACAGCATAGTTTATCATGAAAACATCCGTGAAACAGTGTTCACTACAGTGCTCCAAACGACAGCATAGTTTATCATGGAAACATCCGTGAAACAGTGTTCACTGCAGTGCTCCAAACGACAGCATAGTTTATCATGGAACAACAACAAAAACGACAGCATAGTTTATCATGGAACAACAACAAAAACGACAGCATAGTTTATCATGGAACAACAACAAAAACGACACGACAAAAAAGATATTTCTGTGCCTGGTTGTCTGGAGACACCAAACTTGAGGAAACTGTAGACTGTAGAAAACCTGCCAATCATATACAGACATATGGAAGCACACACACACACACACACACACACAATCTATTCTATTCACACACCTCTCTCTCTCTCTCTCTCTCTACACACACACACACGCATACATACACACGCACGCACGCACATACACACGCACGCACGCACATACACACATGCACGCGCACACACACACGCGCGCGCGCCGGCGCGCGTGCAGTTATGCACTGTCTGACTGAACTGGCGTGTCAACGGTAAACTTGGAATTTCATGGATCTACATGGAAACGGATCTATTTTGACACAGGATCACAGGAAACGTCTATTTTGACACAGAATCTATTTCGACAAAGTATCACAGGACACAGATCTACTTTGACACAGGATCACAGGAAACAGATCTACTTTGACACAGAGTCTATTTCGACACAGGAAACAGATCTATTTCGACACCCGCTCAAAGGCAACTGATCTACTTTGACACATGATCTATATTTTGACAATGGCTCAAAGGACGTAGATATATTTGGACACAAGATCAAAGGGCACAGATCTATCTGAAGGCAGGATCAAAGGGCACAGATCTATCTGGAGGCAGGATCAAAGCACACTATCTATTTGGACACAGGGTCAACGGGTACAGATCTATCTGACCACAGGATTAAAGGTCACTGATCTATCCGGAGGCAGAATCAAAGGAAACAGATCTATCTGGAGGCAGAATCAAAGGAAACAGGTCTATCTGGAAACATGATCAAAGGAAACAGATCTATCTGGGGGCAGAATCAAAGGAAACAGATCTATCTGGACACAGGATCAAAGGAAGCAGACCTATCTGGACACATGGTTCTGCTCTTATCTGTCTGACCGGTCCAATGTTGTTTTTGTTTCCGTTCTTTCATCTTCCCCTTCTGACGTACAGTTTGGTGTGCCACAAGGCTCCTGCTTGGGCCCATTCCGTTTGTTCTCCACACATAACGATTTCCACCATTCTGAATCATCATTCGTTGTCCCACCAGTTTTTCTGATGACTACCAGCCCTATCTGTCGGGACCTCCGTCTCTCCTTCCCTCTCTCATTGACTACTCAGACCTGCATCTCCGATCTGAAGATATGGATGACTGAAAACAAGCTAAAAATTAAATGAGGATAAAACTGAAGTCATGATTATCACCCCAACAATGACTTTGCCACTCAGTCTCTCTTCCTTCCTCAGTCTCCCTCACTGGCACCGACATTCCTCTTTCCTATTCCGTCCGCAATCTTGGTGTATTACTCGACCAGTCTCTTTCCTATCGGCAGCACGTTGCAAATATGCAAACTGTGTTACTTTGAAATTCGCAGAATTGCATCCATTCGTCATCTCCTGACTGAAAATGCAACCAAAACTCTCCTCTATGTCTCTGTGCTGTCCCGCTTGAATTATTGTAATTCCCTACTTATCGGTTCACCCAGCTACCTCATTGCCAGGTTTCAGAAAGTCCAGAACTATGCTGCTCGTCTTGTCTTTCGTTCCTGTAAATTTTACCACGTCTCTCCTCTCCTTCATACTTTTCACTAGCTCCCAGTACAAGAAAGAATTACTTACAAAGTCTCTCTTTGTTTCAAGTCCATTGAGGCTTCTGGTCCACAGTATCTCTCTGATCTCATTCATCCTCACATACCTTCACTCCAACTCCGCTCTTCTTCCGACACCCGTATGCTTAGGATCCCCCCTGCTCGAACCAAAACGCATGGCCAACGCAGATTTTCATACCAAGCCCCCTATCTTTGGAATCAACTTCCTCAGCCTCTCCGTCACTCATTTTCGCTGCAATCTTTCAAATCCAGTCTGAAGACCCACCTTTTCCCCTCCAGATAATTCTCAACAGCTCATCCGTTTCCAGTATAATCTAAAATGACTATTTGTGAGTGAGTGAGTTTTGATAATTTCAGAATTTGTTGGTGGTATTTTGGTTGTGTACTATTTACGATTGTGTGCTATATGACTTGTGTGTGTGCGTGCGCGTGTGCTTGTGTGTATTGTGTGTGAGTGGAGGGGGAGGGGGTTTGGATGAATAGTTTTCAATGATGTTTCGTATCTTGTGTTCAATTTTTCCTTTTTGATATTTACATATGTGCTATTTGTAAACGCCTAGCACTTATTTGGAAGGTTAGGCGTAAATGATGATGATGATGATGATGATAATAGTAATAATAATAATAATGATCAAAGAAGACAGATCTATTTGGACACAGATCTATCTGGAGGTAGGATCCAAGGACACAGATCTATCTGGAGGTAGGATCCAAGGACACAGATCTATCTGGAGGTAGGATCCAAGGACACAGATCTATCTGGAGGCAAATCAAATCAATCAAAAACACTTTATTAATCCACATGGAAATTAAGTTGTGCAATCACAGGCTCATTGTAAACACTGGCATAAAATCACGCGCAACATAAAAAGAGATTAAAACTAGTCAAATAAGAATTCCCAATAGCTGACGATATACTAACCCCCCCCCCCCCCCCCCCCCCCCCACATACTCATGTTAAGACAATAGGGTATTGCACAACAATATTAACAAGTGAAAACATCCAACAAAAAAAGGGTATAGATTACTAAAAATGACATGCGCGCGCACACACACACACACACACACACACACGTTAAGACCACAAGGTATTGTACAACCATACATAAATAAAAACATCAAGGGAATAAATCGTATATATAAGTAAAATGCACACACACACACACACACACACACACACACACACTCACACACACACAAACAACGTATGCATGCACATAACATATGTCACGCCAATAAAATTAGAACATTAACATTAAGATACATGAAATCCAAGTAAAATAAGAAAATATTTAAAAATCACTTCCGATCACACACACACAGATATGCTTGCCCGTGCTCACCCGCTCCGTCCCACATGCACGCATGTGCAGGATCAAAGGACACATATCTATCTGGAGGTAGGATCAAAGGCACAGATCTATCTGGAGGTAGGATCAAAGGTCACAGATCTATCTGGAGGCAGGATCAAAGGACACAGATCTATCTGGAGGCAGGATCAAAGGGCACAGATCTATCTGGAGGCAGGATCAAAGGGCACAGATCTATCTGGAGGTAGGATCAAAGGGCACAGATCTATCTGCAGATAGGATCAAAGGACACAGATCTATCTGGAGGCGGGATCAAAGGGCACAGAACTATCTGGAGGCGGGATCAAAGGGCACAGATCTATCTGGAGGCAGGATCAAAGGGCACAGAACTATCTGGAGGCAGGATCAAAGGACACAGATCTATCTGGAGGCAGGATCAAAGGCACAGATCTATCTGGAGGCAGGATCAAAGGGCACAGATCTATCTGGAGGCAGGATCAAAGGACACAGATCTATCTGGAGGCGGGATCAAAGGGCACAGAACTATCTGGAGGCGGGATCAAAGGACACAGATCTATCTGGAGGCGGGATCAAAGGGCACAGATCTATCTGGAGGCAGGATCAAAGGGTACAGAACTATCTGGAGGCGGGATCAAAGGGCACAGATCTATCTGGAGGCAGGATCAAAGGACGGGGAACAGGGAGTGGGGCCGTGGTGGAGGTCGCTGCACTGACGTCAGTTTTCTTCTGAAGGGAACCACACAATCTTGTCAAAGTTACGTGCAATACAATGCTTTGCGATGCATTGCCATACCATAGTAATTCATTACAACTACATTACAAAACAAAGCAATACAATAAATACAATACAATGCAACGCAGTGCAATAAATGCAGTGCAATACAACAAATACAACACAATCCAGTGCAATGCAATTATACAACACCACACACTGCATTACAATATATAGAACAATAGGATACAGCGCAATACAATATACAACGCAACGCAACACAGCACAATACAACACAGCACAGCACAGTTCAACACAACACAACACAGTTCAACACAACACAACACAGCAAAGCATAGCACAGTTCAATACAACAAAGCACAGTTCAACACAACACAGCACAATACAACACAGCACAGTTAAACACAACGCAACACAGCACAATACAACACAGCACAGTTCAACACAACACAACACAGCAAAGCATAGTACAGTTCAATACAACAAAGCACAGTTCAACACAACACAGCACAATACAACACAGCACAGTTAAACACAACGCAACACAGCAAAGCATAGTACAGTTCAATACAACACAGCACAGTTCAACACAACACAGCACAATACAACACAGCACAGTTCAACACAACACAACACAGCAAAGCATAGTACAGTTCAATACAACAAAGCACAGTTCAACACAACACAACACAGCAAAGCATAGTACAGTTCAATACAACAAAGCACAGTTCAACACAACACAACACAGCAAAGCATAGCACAGTTCAATACAACAAAGCACAGTTCAACACAACACAGCACAATACAACATAGCACAGTTAAACACAACGCAACACAGCACAATACAACACAGCACAATACAACACAGCACAGTTCAACACAACACAGCACAATACAACACAACACAGCACAGTTCAACACAACAGAACACAGCCCAATACAAGACAGTTCAACACAACACAGCACAGCACAGTTGAACACAACACAGCACAGCACGATACAGCACAGTTCAACACAACACAGCATAACACGACAAAGCACAGCACAACATCACACGACACAGCACAACACATGACACGACACAGCACAACACATGACACGACACAACACAGCACAATACAACACGACACAGCACAACACAACACAGCACAGTTCAACACCACACAACACCACACATCACAGCACAGCACAGCACCACACGACACGACACAGCACAGCACAGCACCACACCACACGACACGACACAGCACCACACCACACGACACAGCACAGCACAGCACAGCACCACACAGCACACCAACACACGACACAGTAAAACACATGACACGACACAGCACCACACCACACGACACAGCACAGCACCACATCACACGACACAGCACCACACCACACGACACAGCACCACACCACACGACACAGTAAAACACATGACACGACACAGCACCACACCACACGACACAGCACAGCACCACACCACACGACACTACACAGCACACCACACGACACAGCACAGCACACCACACAGCACACCACACGACACTACACAGCACACCACACGACACTACACAGCACACCACACGACACAGCACAGCACCACACGACACAGCACAGCACCACACCACACAGCACACCACACAGCACACCACACGACACTACACAGCACACCACACGACACTACACAGCACACCACACGACACAGTAAAACACATGACACGACACAGCACCACACCACACGACACAGCACAGCACAGCACCACACCACACGACACTACACAGCACAGCACACCACACAGTACCACACCACACGACACAGCACAGCACAGCACCACACCACACGACACAGCACCACACCACACGACACAGCACAGCACAGCACCACACCACACTACACAGCACAGCACCACACCACACCACACAGCACAGCACCACACCACACGACACAGCACAGCACCACACCACACAGCACAGCACAGCACCACACCACACTACACAGCACAGCACCACACCACACGACACAGCACAGCACCACACCACACGACACAGCACAGCACCACACGACACAGCACCACACCACACGACACAGCACAGCACCACACCACACGACACAGCACAGCACAGCACCACACCACACGACACTACAAAGCACAGCACCACACCACACGACACAGCACAGCACCACACCACACGACACTACAAAGCACAGCACCACACCACACCACACAGCACAGCACCACACCACACTACACAGCACAGCACCACACCACACGACACTACAAAGCACAGCACAGCACCACACGACACAGCACCACACCACACGACACAGCACAGCACCACACCACACGACACGACACTGCAAAGCACAGCACCACACCACACGACACAGCACAGCACCACACCACACGACACAGCACAGCACCACACCACACGACACAGCACAGCACAGCACCACACCACACGACACTACAAAGCACAGCACCACACCACACGACACTACAAAGCACAGCACCACACCACACGACACAGCACAGCACCACACCACACGACACGACACTGCAAAGCACAGCACCACACCAAACGACACAGCACAGCACAACACCACACCACACGACACTACAAAGCACAGCACCACACCACACGACACTACAAAGCACAGCACCACACCACACGACACTACACAGCACCACACCACACGACACTACAAAGCACAGCACCACACCAAACGACACAGCACAGCACCACACCACACCACACGACACTACAAAGCACAGCACAGCACCACACCACACTACAAAGCACAGCACCACACGACACGACACTACAAAGCACAGCACCACACCACACGACACAGCACAGCACCACACGACACGACACGACACTGCAAAGCACAGCACCACACCACACGACACAGCACAGCACCACACCACACGACACAGCACAGCACAACACCACACGACACAGCACAGCACAACACCACACGACACTACAAAGCACAGCACCACACCACACGACACTGCAAAGCACAGCACAGCACCACACCACACGACACTACACAGCACCACACCACACGACACTACAAAGCACAGCACCACACCACACGACACTACAAAGCACAGCACCACACCACACGACACTACAAAGCACAGCACCACACCACACGACACTACAAAGCACAGCAATACACCACACGACACTGCAAAGCACAGCAATACACCACACGACACAGCACAGCACAGCACAGCACAGCACCACACCACACGACACTACAAAGCACAGCACCACACCACACGACACTACACAGCACAGCACCACACCACACGACACTACACAGCACAGCACCACACCACACGACACAGCACAGCACAGCACAGCACCACACCACACGACACTACAAAGCACAGCACCACACCACACGACACTACACAGCACAGCACCACACCACACGACACAGCACAGCACCACACCACACGACACTACAAAGCACAGCACCACACCACACGACACTACACAGCACAGCACCACACCACACGACACAGCACAGCACCACACCACACGACACTACACAGCACAGCACCACACCACACGACACTACAAAGCACAGCACCACACCACACGACACAGCACAGCACCACACTACAAAGCACAGCACAGCACCACACTACAAAGCACAGCACAGCACCACACGACACTACACAGCACAGCACCACACCACACCACACTACACAGCACAGCACCACACAACACTACAAAGCACACCACCACACCACACGACACTACAAAGCACAGCACCACACCACACGACACAACAAAGCACAGCACCACACCACACGACACAACAAAGCACAGCACCACACCACACGACACTACACAGAACAGCACCACACGACACTACACAGCACAGCACCACACCACACTACACAGCACACCACACCACACACGACACTACAAAGCACAGCACAGCACCACACCACACGACACTACAAAGCACAGCACCACACCACACGACACTTCAAAGCACAGCATCACACCACATGACAAAGCACAGCACAGCACCACACCACACGACACTACAAAGCACAGCACCACACCACATGACAAAGCACAGCACAGCACCACACCACACGACACTACAAAGCACAGCACCACACCACACGACACTTCAAAGCACAGCACCACACCACACGACAAAGCACAGCACAGCACCACACCACACGACACTACAAAGCACAGCACCACACCACACCACACTACAAAGCACAGCACAACACCACACGACACAGCACAGCACCACACCACACTACACAGCACACCACACGACACTACACAGCACAGCACCACACCACACGACACTACACAGCACAGCACCACACCACACTACACAGCACACCACACGACACTACACAGCACAGCACCACACCACATGACACTACACAGCACAGCACCACACCACACTACACAGCACACCACACGACACTACACAGCACAGCACCACACCACACGACACTACACAGCACCACACCACACTACAAAGCACAGCACCACACGACACTACAAAGCACAGCACCACACCACACGACACTACAAAGCACAGCACCACACGACACAGCACCACACCACACCATACGACACTACAAAGCACAGCACCACACCACACAGCACAGCACCACACGACACAGCACAGTACCACACGACACTACACAGCACCACACCACACGATACTACAAAGCACAGCACCACACCACACAGAACAATGACAATGAAGACCATGCTGCCAGAACAATGACAATGAAGACCATGACAATGAAGACCATACTGCCAGAACAATGACGATGAAGACCATGCTGCCAGAACAATGACAACTGACTGAAGACCATACCGCCAGAACAATGACAATGAAGACCATGCTGCCAGAACAATGACAACTGACTGAAGACCATGCTGCCAGAACAATGACAATGAAGACCATGCTGCCAGAACAATGACGATGAAGACCATACTGCCAGAACAATGACAACTGACTGAAGACCATGCTGCCAGAACAATGACAATGAAGACCATGCTGCCAGAACAATGACAATGAAGACCATGCTGCCAGAACAATGACAATGAAGACCATACTGCCAGAACAATGACAACTGACTGAAGACCATGCTGCCAGAACAATGACAATGAAGACCATGCTGCCAGAACAATGACTGACTGAAGACCATGCTGCCAGAACAATGACAATGAAGACCATACTGCCAGAACAATGACAACTGACTGAAGACCATGCTGCCAGAACAATGACAATGAAGACCATGCTGCCAGAACAATGACAACTGACTGAAGACCATGCTGCCAGAACAATGACAATGAAGATCATGCCGCCAGAACAATGACAATGAAGACCATGCTGCCAGAACAATGACAATGAAGACCATGCTGCCAGAACAATGACAATGAAGACCATACCGCCAGAACAATGACAATGAAGACCATGCTGCCAGAACAATAATGACTGGCTCAAATTAACACAGGACTGGCAAAGACGGTGGCGCACGCGAACGAGGAAACACATACACACGCACGCACGCATACACACCCACATACACACACGCATGCACGCACGCGCGCGCGCACACACTCACACACACACCACTACCACCACCAACAACTTTATTTCACCTGTCTACATAACTTACCAGATCAAAAGGTTACACACAGTTAAGAAGTGTACCGGCTTCAGTGCCCCGAAATATTTACTTAAAAAGTTACAAAGTTTAGATTGTAAAGCATGTAAACTTGCACTTGGTGTCCCTAGTCACACATCAAATTTGGAAACACAGAGAAGCTGGAATTCTACCACTTGACGAATATCGAGAACTTCAGTATGACATCAAAGTTTGCAATAAGAGCTAGCGCAAGTGATAACTACATTGGAAAGGAGTTGAAAATTAGATCAGATGCAGGCTTTCCGAAATGGGCCAACTCTGTATCGCCTCAAATGACAATAGCAACATATACTTCTCACTTAGCAAGAGTTCGGGAATAGATATAAAGTGTGGCAGCGACACACACTTCCACACCTATACCATTATGGGAGACACAGAGACCAGCTTTTGATATAAACTATTGTGCTCAGAAAAAAGGATGAAAATACCAATATCATGAAAAGGAATGCAAACATCAGTCTGTATGAAAAGAAGCAAACCACCTCCAGGTGTTTACAGGCGGTTCAGTGCTTCCAAATAAGAACACGCGTGCAGTGTTTATCATTCCTGCACTTAGAATTGAAAGGACACTTGATCTTTGAAAGTAAGCTGTCTATTTACAGCTGAACTAGTGGCTATAATACCTGCGTTGGAATATCTGATCAATCTCCGTGCAACTATATTAAGCGTAGTTTTATTGGTTGACTCACAGTCAACAACAGTTGACTAACATGAGAACCGTTTGATACAAAAATTCTATCAGATCTTCTTTTTTTAAATATATTATTTATTACACATTCTATCAGCCAAAGGCACAACCACAGAATTTTGCTGGGTACCCTCCCATGTTGGTATAAAAGGAAAGGAAATGGCCGACAGAGCAGCAAAAAAGGGTGCACAAAGAATAGTGAAACTTTTGAAATAGTTATTAAACAATCAGTTTCAGAATGTTGCAGACTTCTCGAGTCTTCAGTGTGGATCAGATGTCACGCCAGTGCCGATGACAGGATTTCATATCTAAAAGAAACGGGGTTTACAACTGAAATTACCCAACACAAAATGAAGGATTTCATATCTAAAAGAAACGAGGTTTACAACTGAAATTACCCAACACAAAATGAAGGATTTCATATCTAAAAGAAACGGGGTTTACAACTGAAATTACCCAACACAAAATGAAGGATTTCATATCTAAATGAAGCGGGGTTTACAACTGAAATTACCCAACACAAAATGAATGATTTCATATCTAAAAGAAACGAGGTTTACAACTGAAATTACCCAACACAAAATGAAGGATTTCATATCTAAAAGAAACGAGGTTTACAACTGAAATTACCCAACACAAAATGAAGGATTTCATATCTAAAAGAAACGGGGTTTACTACTGAAATTACCCAACACAAAATGAAGGATTTCATATCTAAAAGAAACAGGGTTTACAACTGAAATTACCCAACACAAAATG
This sequence comes from Babylonia areolata, assembly GCF_041734735.1. Classification (NCBI taxonomy): domain Eukaryota; kingdom Metazoa; phylum Mollusca; class Gastropoda; order Neogastropoda; family Buccinidae; genus Babylonia; species Babylonia areolata. The sequence continues at coordinate 1,603,611 of NC_134894.1, read as the reverse complement.
AATGATTTCATATCTAAAAGAAACGAGGTTTACAACTGAAATTACCCAACACAAAATGAAGGATTTCATATCTAAATGAAGCGGGGTTTACAACTGAAATTACCCAACACAAAATGAAGGATTTCATATCTAAAAGAAACGGGGTTTACAACTGAAATTACCCAACACAAAATGAAGGATTTCATATCTAAAAGAAACGAGGTTTACAACTGAAATTACCCAACACAAAATGAAGGATTTCATATCTAAAAGAAACAGGGTTTACAACTGAAATTACCCAACACAAAATGAAGGATTTCATATCTAAAAGAAACGGGGTTTACAACTGAAATTACCCAACACAAAATGAAGGATTTCATATCTAAAAGAAACGAGGTTTACAACTAAAATTACCCAACACAAAATGAAGGATTTCATATCTAAAAGAAACGGGGTTTACAACTGAAATTACCCAACACAAAATGAAGGATTTCATATCTAAAAGACACGGGGTTTACTACTGAAATTACCCAACACAAAATGAAGGATTTCATAACGTGTTATCATAGACTGGTAACCTCTCTGGTGTCTCGTATAAGACTGAACGCTTTCAAGACAAAGTTTAGCAAAAACATTTATTGTGTATGTGGTAAACAGATCACGGGAAATCATATTTTGTTTCAGTGTCAAACTATTGACAGGTTACTTGCAAAGTCATGTTGAGTGAAAATGTTCAGAATAAAACCTAAAAAGAAACAATGTCCAACCGATTACTTATGACTGAACTTGTGAATCCCTGTTACATGGTCCAATAGGAGTGTTTCTATGATGCGACCTTACTGATAAAGTGATATTCGTTTTTATTGTTGTTAATTGTTGTTACACACATATTTACGAACTGTTGATTCCCGGCATTGTTCTAACTCATCCTTTCTCTGTTTTTCCCCTTCTAACCACCACCCCAACCCCCATCTTACACACACACACACACACACACACACATGACATAACAATAGTAATCATAATAATGAATACTTATATAGCACACTATCCAGAAATCTGCTCTAGGTGCTTTACAAAAAACACTTTTGTTTACATGACACATTATATCAATGTTACAAACACACACCAAAATGTGACTAAAAAACTACTCTCTCTCTCTCTCAATGCATACATACATTTAACATACATATGTACATGGCAGCTACTCTCACGCATAGGCCTGCACACACACACACACACACACACACACACACACACACACACACACATTCATATACATGCATGTAGTTATGTACACATACATTATGTATACACTCATAGTCAAGCACAGCTCACGCAAAGGAAGTGGACCTGTCACAACTGAACTTACTGCTGAGGGAAGAGGTGAGTTTTGATTCAAAAGATGCAAGGGAATTCAGAATGACGGAGGTTATCAGGGAGCTTGTTCACGTCTTTGGCGACTGAAAAGAAAACGATCTGTGTTCATAGGTCTTACTTCTGAGGTGAGGTATGCTGACAAGTCGAGTATCAGAGGAAGAACGGAGCTGGCGAGACGGGGTATAGATATGGAGGAGTTCAGAAAGATACTTGGGGCCAGATCCGTTGACTGCAGTAAAGGTCAGAGTGGATAGCTTATAGTCTATTCGATCAGAAACAGGCAACCAGTGGAGAGACTGAAGGAGAGGAGAAACATGGTCAAATTTAGAAGCTCTGCAAATGAGTCTGGCAGCGTTATTCTGAATTCGTTGAAGTCTGCCTGACAGATATTTGGGAAGGCCAGTCAAAAGAGAATTGCAGTAATCCAATCTCGAGAGAACCAGAGAGCATACAAGTGTTTTGGTTGCATCGGCTGAGAGAAAGTGGCGGATAGAACTGATTCTACGCAGTTCCAAATAGGCAACTTTACAGATATTCGAAATGTGCTGTTGGAAGGAAAGAGACTGGTCTAGGATTACACCAAGACTGCGAACAGGAGAAAGTGAAACAGGTGTGCTATTGATCAGAACAGAGTCAGGAAAGGAAGGATGTTGACGTTTTTGGACAGGCTATCATAAATTCAGTCTTATCATCATTTAGTTGCAGCTTGTTGAGTCATCCAGTCCTTTAGGCCAGCAATGCACTCCCGTGTTTGAGTCACCAGTGCATCGAATCCAGCTACTAACAAAGTGAAAAGAGGTTAAAGTAAAGAACATACACACGCGCGCACGCGCGCTCGCGGTTAACAAAGCGAGAGAGAGAGAGAGAAAAGGCCGGGAGGGTAAATTCCTTGGTGTGTGTGTGTGTGTGCGTGCGTGCTTGCATGTCCATGCGTGAGTGAGTGCGTGCATGTTTGTGGGTATGGGTGTGCACGTGATTCACTAATCTGAGTAATCACCACATCACCACATCACCAACAATCAGTCTGACATTCTTCGCCACGACCACCCAGCTGTCTCCACTCCCTTCCCCCCACCCCCACCACTCCCCCTTTCTTCCTCCCTCCTCCGCCACCTCCCCTCCCCCACTATCACCCACCCCCCCACTCCCCCCGCCTTCCCTCCCTGCCAATCCCAACAGATCCCGGACACAGAGGAATGAGGGCGGACATGGACACCTCACGCTGCCAGTGAGACTGAGAGGAACCACTCACCTCACCCCACCCACACCAATTCTCACATCCACCCCCCACCCACACCACCCCACCCCACCCACCCACACCAAACCACCCACCTCACACAACATACACCATCCCACCCACACTACCCACATCACACCACCCACACGTACCCACCCCACACCACCCACCTACCCACCCCACACCACTTACCCACACCACATACACCATCCCACCCACACCAAACCACCCATACCACCCCACCCACACCAAACCTTCCACACCACACCACCCACCCCACACCACATACACCACACCACCCACACCTCACTGCCACACCACTCCACCACATCCACACCACACCACCCCCTACCCGACCCACACCACACCACCCCCTACCCCACCCACACCACACCACCCAGCCAGCATTCCCCGTGCCTTTCCGTTCCCTCTTCCTCTCTGGTCTTCACTGAAAGGCGGTCATGTCACTGGTCTTCACTGGTCTTCACTGAAAGGCGGTCATATCACTGGTCTTCACTGAAACGCGGTCATATCACTGGTCTTCACTGAAAGGCGGTCATATCACTGGTCTTCACTGGTCTTCACTGAAAGGTGGTCATATCACTGGTCTTCACTGAAAGGTGGTCATATCACTGGTCTTCACTGAAAGGTGGTCATATCACTGGTCTTCACTGAAAGGTGGTCATATCACTGGTCTTCACTGAAAGGCGGTCATATCACTGGTCTTCACTGAAAGGTAGTCATATCACTGGTCTTCACTGAAAGGTAGTCATGTCACTGGTCTTCACTGAAAGGTAGTCATATCACTGGTCTTCACTGAAAGGTGGTCATGTCACTGGTCTTCACTGAAAGGCGGTCATATCACTGGTCTTCACTGAAAGGTGGTCATATCACTGGTCTTCACTGAAAGGCGGTCATATCACTGGTCTTCACTGAAAGGTAGTCATATCACTGGTCTTCACTGAAAGGCGGTCATATCACTGGTCTTCACTGAAAGGTAGTCATATCACTGGTCTTCACTGAAAGGCGGTCATATCACTGGTCTTCACTGAACAGGCGGTCATATCACTGGTCTTCACTGAAAGGTATGTCATATCACTGGTCTTCACTGAAAGGTGGTCATATCACTGGTCTACTGAAACGTTCATGATCACTGGACTAACACTGAAACGTCATGAGCACTGGGTTCACTGAAAGCAGTCATGACCTGGCTGAACACAGCGTCATGGACTGAAAGTGGATATCACAGTCTGACCTGAAACTGATACACTGTCTTCATGACATGGGATACACATCATGGTATCCTGGAAAGTGTACATACATCACTGGGCTTAACTGAAAGTCAGTCATAGCATGGATCTACACACACTGGAGATGGTAGATCAATCAGTGGACTCACTGAAACGGCCAGTCATGGAGCCTGGAGAACTGAACACAGACAGTCATGGAGACTGGAGAACTGAACACAGTCATGGAGCGTGGAGAACTGAACACAGACATGGAGCCTGGAGAACTGACACAGACAGTCATGAGCATGGAGAACTGAACACAGTCATGGAGCCTGGAGAACTGAACACAGACAGTCATGGAGCCTGGAGAACTGAACACAGTCATGGAGCCTGGAGAACTGAACACAGACAGTCATGGAGCATGGAGAACTGAACACAGTCATGGAGCCTGGAGAACTGAACACAGACAGTCATGGAGCATGGAGAACTGAACACAGTCCATGGAGCCTGGAGAACTGAACACAGACAGTCATGGAGCCTGGAGAACTGAACACAGACAGTCATGAGCATAGAGAACTGAACACAGTCATGGAGCCTGGAGAACTGAACACAGTCATGGAGCATGGAGAACTGAACACAGTCATGGAGCCTGAGAACTGAACACAGGACAGTCATGGAGCCTGGAGAACTGAACACAGACAGTCCATGGAGCATAGAGAACTGAACACAGTCATGGAGCCTGGAGAACTGAACACAGTCAGGGAGCATGGAGAACTGAACACAGTCATGGAGCCTGGAGAACTGACACAGACAGTCATAGACAACTGCACGTCATGGAGATGGAGACATGACACAGACATCATGAGGCTGAGTACACATCATGGCGTAGAACTGAAACACAGTCATGGCCACTGAAAGCGTCATGGAGCATGGGAACTGAAACGGAGTCATACCTGGTCATACTGAAAGCGTCATGAGCCTGGGTTAAATGAACACGTCATGATCATGGAACTGAAACGTCATGCATGGAAACTTACGACAGACAGTCATACATGAGACTACCACGATAGACTGGAGACTAACACAGTCTTACCCGAAGATGTACAATCACTGGAGCTTACTGAACAAGGCAGTCATGACCTGGTAACTGAAAAGTCATCATGGTCTTCACTGAAAAGGTCATATGCATGGAGAACTGACACGACAGTCATGGAGCCTGGAGAACTGAACACACAGTCATGGAGCCTGGAGAACTGAAACAGTCATGGAGCCGGAGAACTGAACACAGACAGTCATGGAGCTGGAGAACTGAACACAGTCATGGAGCCTGGAGAACTGAACACAGTCAGTCATGGAGCATGGAGAACTGAACACAGTCATGGAGCCTGGAGAACTGAACACAGACAGTCATGGAGCATGGAGAACTGAACACAGACAGTCATGGAGCATGGAGAACTGAACACAGTCAGTCATGGAGCATGGAGAACTGAACACAGACAGTCATGGAGCATGGAGAACTGAACACAGTCAGTCATGGAGCCTGGAGAACTGAACACAGTCAGTCATGGAGCCTGGAGAACTGAACACAGACAGTCATGGAGACTGGAGAACTGAACACAGTCATGGAGCGTGGAGAACTGAACACAGACATGGAGCCTGGAGAACTGAACACAGACAGTCATGGAGCATGGAGAACTGAACACAGTCATGGAGCCTGGAGAACTGAACACAGACAGTCATGGAGCCTGGAGAACTGAACACAGTCATGGAGCCTGGAGAACTGAACACAGACAGTCATGGAGCATGGAGAACTGAACACAGTCATGGAGCCTGGAGAACTGAACACAGACAGTCATGGAGCATGGAGAACTGAACACAGTCATGGAGCCTGGAGAACTGAACACAGACAGTCATGGAGCCTGGAGAACTGAACACAGACAGTCATGGAGCATAGAGAACTGAACACAGTCATGGAGCCTGGAGAACTGAACACAGTCATGGAGCATGGAGAACTGAACACAGTCATGGAGCCTGGAGAACTGAACACAGACAGTCATGGAGCCTGGAGAACTGAACACAGACAGTCATGGAGCATAGAGAACTGAACACAGTCATGGAGCCTGGAGAACTGAACACAGTCATGGAGCATGGAGAACTGAACACAGTCATGGAGCCTGGAGAACTGAACACAGACAGTCATGGAGACTGGAGAACTGAACACAGTCATGGAGCATGGAGAACTGAACACAGACAGTCATGGAGCCTGGAGAACTGAACACAGTCATGGAGCATGGAGAACTGAACACAGACAGTCATGGAGCCTGGAGAACTGAACACAGACAGTCATGGAGCATGGAGAACTGAACACAGACAGTCATGGAGCCTGGAGAACTGAACACAGTCAGTCATGGAGCCTGGAGAACTGAACACAGTCATGGAGCATGGAGAACTGAACACAGTCATGGAGCATGGAGAACTGAACACAGACAGTCATGGAGCATGGAGAACTGAACACAGACAGTCATGGAGCCTGGAGAACTGAACACAGTCATGGAGCCTGGAGAACTGAACACAGTCAGTCATGGAGCATGGAGAACTGAACACAGACAGTCATGGAGCCTGGAGAACTGAACACAGTCAGTCATGGAGCCTGGAGAACTGAACACAGACAGTCATGGAGCATGGAGAACTGAACACAGTCATGGAGCCTGGAGAACTGAACACAGTCATGGAGCCTGGAGAACTGAACAGTCATGGAGCCAGGAGAACTGAACACAGACAGTCATGGAGCCTGGAGAACTGAACACAGACAGTCATGGAGCCTGGAGAACTGAACACAGTCATGGAGCCTGGAGAACTGAACACAGTCACGGAGCCTGGAGAACTGAACACAGACAGTCATGGAGCCTGGAGAACTGAACACAGTCATGGAGCATGGAGAACTGAACACAGTCAGTCATGGAGCCTGGAGAACAGAACACAGACAGTCATGGAGCCTGGAGAACTGAACACAGACAGTCATGGAGCCTGGAGAACTGAACACAGTCATGGAGCATGGAGAACTGAACACAGTCATGGAGCCTGGAGAACTGAACACAGACAGTCATGGAGCCTGGAGAACTGAACACAGTCAGTCATGGAGCCTGGAGAACTGAACACAGACAGTCATGGAGCCTGGAGAACTGAACACAGACAGTCATGGAGCCTGGAGAACTGCACAGTCAGTCATGGAGCCTGGAGAACTGAACACAGACATGGAGCGTGGAGAACTGAACACAGACAGTCATGGAGCCTGGAGAACTGAACACAGTCATGGAGCGTGGAGAACTGAACACAGACAGTCATGGAGCCTGGAGAACTGAACACAGACAGTCATGGAGCCTGGAGAACTGAACACAGACAGTCATGGAGCCTGGAGAACTGAACACAGTCATGGAGCCTGGAGACCTGAACACAGACAGTCATGGAGCCTGGAGAACTGAACACAGACAGTCATGGAGCCTGGAGAACTGAACACAGTCATGGAGCCTGGAGAACTGAACACAGACAGTCATGGAGCCTGGAGAACTGAACACAGACAGTCATGGAGCCTGGAGAACTGAACACAGACAGTCATGGAGCCTGGAGAACTGAACACAGTCATGGAGCATGGAGAACTGAATACAGACATGGAGCGTGGAGAACTGAACACAGTCATGGAGCATGGAGAACTGAACACAGACAGTCATGGAGCCTGGAGAACTGAACACAGACAGTCATGGAGCCTGGAGAACTGAACACAGACAGTCATGGAGCCTGGAGAACTGAACACAGTCATGGAGCCTGGAGAACTGAACACAGACAGTCATGGAGCATGGAGAACTGAACACAGTCATGGAGCATGGAGAACTGAACACAGACAGTCATGGAGCATGGAGAACTGAACACAGTCATGGAGCATGGAGAACTGAACACAGTCATGGAGCCTGGAGAACTGAACACAGACAGTCATGGAACCTGGAGAACTGAACACAGACAGTCATGGAGCCTGGAGAACTGAACACAAACAGTCATGGAGCCTGGAGAACTGAGCCTGGAGAACTGAACACAGACAGTCATGGAGCCTGGAGAACTGAACACAGACATGGAGCCTGGAGAACTGAACACAGTCAGTCATGGAGCATGGAGAACTGAACACAGACAGTCATGGAGCCTGGAGAACTGAACACAGACATGGAGCATGGAGAACTGAACACAAACAGTCATGGAGCATGGAGAACTGAACACAGTCATGGAGCCTGGAGAACTGAACACAGACATGGAGCCTGGAGAACTGAACACAGTCATGGAGCCTGGAGAACTGAACACAGACAGTCATGGAGCATGGAGAACTGAACACAGTCAGTCATGGAGCCTGGAGAACTGAACACAGACAGTCATGGAGCATGGAGAACTGAACACAGACAGTCATGGAGACTGGAGAACTGAACACAGTCAGTCATGGAGACTGGAGAACTGAACAAAGTCAGTCATGGAGACTGGAGAACTGAACACAGACAGTCATGGAGCCTGGAGAACTGAACACAGACAGTCATGGAGCATGGAGAACTGAACACAGACAGTCATGGAGACTGGAGAACTGAACACAGACAGTCATGGAGCCTGGAGAACTGAACACAGTCATGGAGCATGGAGAACTGAACACAGACAGTCATGGAGCCTGGAGAACTGAACACAGACAGTCATGGAGCCTGGAGAACTGAACACAGTCATGGAGAATGGAGAACTGAACACAGACAGTCATGGAGACTGGAGAACTGAACACAGTCATGGAGCCTGGAGAACTGAACACAGACAGTCATGGAGCCTGGAGAACTGAACACAGTCATGGAGCCTGGAGAACTGAACACAGTCATGGAGCATGGAGAACTGAACACAGACAGTCATGGAGCATGGAGAACTGAACACAGACAGTCATGGAGCATGGAGAACTGAACACAGTCATGGAGCCTGGAGAACTGAACACAGACAGTCATGGAGACTGGAGAACTGAACACAGACAGTCATGGAGACTGGAGAACTGAACACAGACAGTCATGGAGACTGGAGAACTGAACACAGTCAGTCATGGAGACTGGAGAACTGAACACAGTCAGTCATGGAGACTGGAGAACTGAACACAGACAGTCATGGAGCCTGGAGAACTGAACACAGACAGTCATGGAGACTGGAGAACTGAACACAGACAGTCATGGAGACTGGAGAACTGAACACAGTCAGTCATGGAGACTGGAGAACTGAACACAGTCAGTCATGGAGACTGGAGAACTGAACACAGACAGTCATGGAGCCTGGAGAACTGAACACAGACAGTCATGGAGCCTGGAGAACTGAACACAGACAGTCATGGAGCCTGGAGAACTGAACACAGACAGTCATGGAGACTGGAGAACTGAACACAGACAAATAGATAAGCAAGTGAACTGACCATTCTTTCATGATATATGAAGAAGAAGGAAAAGAAGAAGAAGAAAATTATTTTTATATAGTACTAAAATTCAAGCATGAGCAAGCTCTAAGTACTTTACAGTTTGTACCTAAAGTGAAACAAGTGAAACATAAAAAGTAGTAAAAACATGAAACAGAATCATTAATAATATTATAAAAACACAATGCATAAAACTCACAAAGTAACATACTCTCAATACTACAACTGTAACACTCCAACACTCACACAAACACATGATTAAATAGCTGAGACAATAGCAGTTTTCACTGAAAATATATCCATGTAAAAAGCAGCATAATTGTAATATGCATGCCATAGATTTTGTAAAAATTGTAAAATAAAGTTTTGGATGAAAAAAGGCAAAATAGGTAAAAGGGGTTACAGGCATTCTCCCTTTCGAACCACACCACCACGATCCATCTACCCACCCCCATTCTCTCTACTCACCCATCACACACACTCGCAATGCCATGAGCCTGGGACAACAGCACTATTTGAGTTTTGACAAGTTTGTTGATTTTTTCACGATATGACGTGAAATATCTGCCATGTGATTCGTACCAGGTTTGTTGCAATCTATGGCCGATTCAAAGCGTACAACAAACCCGTTTTTTGTTGTTGTTTTTGCGGGGGGGTGGGGGGGGGGGGTTACCAGTAACCTGGAACAAAATGCAGTAATCACACTGATACGTTTCTTACCACTGCAGGGTGAGGGATCATTATCATGTCTTGTACAGTCCCCACAGCGGAGATGCCGGGAGACGGAACACGTGTATCTCCACGTGCCTGTGACCGGCCACTGACGGCAACACAAAGACATTCCATGTACACAAAGACACTACACACGTACATACATACATACGTACACGATCTTTGCATCCGCCAGCGCTCTTTGTTCTTTCTGTAGAGGCACACCCCGCACTACACGTGACTGAAAGCCACCTGACTGTCATCATCAATGGACCAGGACTCGGTCATCTGGGAGAAGAAAAACACATGTGATGCTTCAGTAATTACTTCCTGTTCACCAATTCAATGAAGCACTGAACATGTCTACACACTTGGTGGATTGGTCTTTAAACAAAAGTCAGAACTTTCCTTCTCTGTTTTAAGTCCGAGGTATAACTAATGTTGTCTTTGGTCTGCCCATGTGCTGTCACCGGAAGTTGACACGAACATGTGATCGCCGCGCTATAAATAGTTCAGTCCGACGGACCGAAGTGGATACACAGCAACCGTGAGAGTGGCGTGAGGGTGAGCAGGCACAGGATTGTGAGTCGTACTGCGTACCAGGATCCGGGTGAGTGACAAGCGTGCTACAGTTTGTGGTGAACTTTGTACTCACCACATCGCGGTTCGTTTTTTCGGGATGTCTCTCTCCACTGCTCTGCACTGACATTAAACAATCCTGGGCTTCTTTCCTGTTCATTTTTTTTTTCTCGACAGATGAATTTCTAGAAATTTCGTGGTGAAGATCGTACTTGACCGGTCTCCGTCCACACTGTGTGCTGCACGAACATTTCTCTCTCTCTCTCTCTCTCTCTCCTGCACGAACATTTTTTTTTTCTCTTTCTCCCTTTTCCTTCAAATATGTGTGCGGTTTTGTTGTGGAAAAAAAGATTGAACAGATTGGAAAAACAGGCCATGCCTAAATTCTTAATCCTTGAAGAAATATCGTTTTAGCTCTCTCTCTCTCTCTCTCTCTCTCTCTCTTCTTTCTGAACTATTTTTCTTCTTTCTTTTCTATTTCTGCATTCGGTTTCCTTTCTTCTATCCATTACGAAAACCTACCTGTTTTTCATTCTTCTTATGGGGTGTTCTGGGGTAGATGATAGGCGTCGGAAGTCTTCGTTTTCTTAGGTTTTTTATATGTGTGTTGGGGGGGGGGGGGGAATTTAATCAAAATCGGTGGTTCGCGATGTTCTCCATTTTTCTCTCAGCTGATAACTTAGTTTTTAGAATCGAAAAAAAAATTATAAAAGTCATTAAATTTGCTTTGTGTATCCCACTATACGGTGATAAAAACAGGCCTAGTGACTAACTGTCTTGAGGTCCACTGTAAACTAGTAAAGGTCAGCCCGCTCATGGTAACTTTCGTATTTGGCATCTCTCTCTCTCTCTCTCTCTCTCTCTCCCCTCTCTGTGTACAGGGCTCCCCTCACTTAGCAGTCCACATCAGCAGCATGCCTCCACACACGGAGGCTTTGTGCCCCAGGGTCCAGCAGGCAGTGTTGTGTGCCCAACACAGTGTGTAAACACTCAGCCCAGAGGTGTCATAATGTTTGTATCGCAGTACCAATACCAATACAGTAGAAGGGCTGAAGAGCTGTGGAGACGGTCAGCCAGCTGGAGAAGTCCGCGGTGATCTTGGATCTTGCGCTTGCGCATCAAACTTTTATATATAAAATAAAAATCGCAAGTAATATCGATCAGCTTACGTAGTTACAAAGACAGAAGCAGCAAGCTTGTGCTGTCTGTCCTCCATGTCTTCAGTATACACCCTCCGTTGCTACAACCAAACAGTGTACAATGAAGTACCATCGTAGGCACAATAACAACACCAAAATATGAAGCAAACATAGAACAAATCATACGGATCACATTGATATAAAGTTGACCACTTTAGTGGGCCGGGAACAATTAGATTTTGATTTTTAATGTCAAGATTCGTGTGGTTTTATTGCTTCTAGTCCAGGACAGATATAAAAATGGTCAAAATGTCTGCAACAAAACCGTTCTTTTCACGATAAAATATAATAAATCATACTGATCACGCTGATATAAACTTGACCGCTGTAGGTGGGCGGGAACATGATTAGATTTTGATTTTTGATAATTATTTCTCACACATTTGGCCATGAGAGAGCATGAGCAAGCCAGGGTTACGCAAGCGCGGTATAAGGGGTCGCCCGAGGAAAGCGTTTAGCGCGGTACAGTACTTGTGGCTGACAGCTGCCGCGCTGATGCTATCCTACACCTCCGTTAGTAGGTCACTGCGGCAGATGACAGATACCGTACAGAAAATAAGAGAACTCTTTGGGGTCAAAAGGAAACAAAATTTTTAATTTCATCTATTACATACTAAATTGGTAGAAAACGCAAGTTTGCTTTTATGAATGTTTTACAGTTTCTGACCAGTCCTGACATTTCATAAAGAATGAAATCGGTATTATACCGACTGCAAAGATGAATTTACGAAGGCAACACAGGATCATTTAGTTCGCAGGAACAATTATGTTGACATTTTACGCAATGCACAACTTGGAAATACTTCATGCTCTGCTTATTAACGTGTAGTATATGAATATCTCAATACCCATTAACTAGGTTTGTTTCAATGAACATTGTCGGAGCACTGTCCAAACAATTAATTCAGAAAGCATGGAAGGCAGATGATGGCAAAATCGACCAACATCATGTCTTGATGTAAAAAGAACGGTATGAAATATATATTTTTCTTTGGAAATGAAGCGGTATTTGCAAATGTGGCTCACGAACCCTGCCGCAGTAGACACGTCGGTTTAGCATGGGAAAGAAAATGTATCTGGCTGGAGTATGAAGGTGGCAAAATGAAGTGCATCAGATAGTCATGAAGAGCAAAGACTGCCTGGAAAATGAAAATGGGTCAGTCTCCAGAACTTTGTTGGAAATGGGGGTCTCTCAGTCTGATTCAGTATAAACATGTGTTTACAATGATTATTCAAATGTTTCACATGTTATCAGGATTGCAATTCATTAGAGAAATGTCTGCAACAATTTTGTAAGAATATGGTTTGTTCTTGTGTCTTAAATGTGTTGAAAATTATTAAAAACACCCAAAATTTCGGCGCCATTTTGTGACATGGCAATGTGTCTAAACATGAAGTGGTCAGAAACAAATAAGTACAAACCTGATTAAAATCCAGTACATACAGACCTGATCTATATTTATTCGTTGTGATAATAAAACATTGATCATCAGTAAAAATGGTACATTAAGTCTGAAATATTACGCAAAAAAAAAACCCCGCGTGACAGACGTAAACAACCCATTCCTCTTGACGTATTTTTATTCATTCAAAGGCAAGCACATTCATGAATACACTACACGTTCTTTACTTGCAACAGGTGGTCAACACATCTATCTTCTGCAGCACATACACTCATTTTCGGAAAAAAAATGACTGTTCAACTATTTAAATGCAATCGACGTCGCATATTAATTTTCAGTTCCGCTTTTCTGTGTTACTTCAGTGCATGTAAACGACCCAATAAAAATATACATGTAAACAAATTTATAACTGTTTCCACATAAATCATGCGGATTCATCGCGGGAAAGCGTAAATCGGTTTGACAAACACCCTTCAATCGTGTGTGTTTGAACACAGATTCAGAGAATGTGTTGTTTCCAACAGCGTATGAGATGTACATATGTTACACGGAAATCTCCGATATGTTCATTCGCACCCCGTGGTTGCTATATTAAAAACAACAACAACAAAACTGTGTATGTTAATTTCGTCGTTGTTATGGTTTGTTTGTACTTCTCTGATCCGATTAAGTTTAGTTTATCACTGGGGTGATATCAAGTCATACTGTGGTGATGATATCAGTCAGACTGTGGTTATATCAAGTCATACTGTGGTGATGATATCATGTGATACTGTGGTGATATCAAGTCATACTGTGGTGATGATATCAAGTCATACTGTGGTGATATCAAGTCATACTGTGGTGATATCATGTCATACTGTGGTGCTGATATCGTCATACTGTGGTGATGATATCAAGTCATACTGTGGTGATATCAAGTCATACTGTGGTGATATCAAGTCATACTGTGGTGATGATATCAAGTCATACTGTGGTGCTGATATCAAGTCATACTGTGGTGATGATATCGTCATACTGTGGTGATGATATCAAGTCATAATGTGGTGATATCAAGTCATACTGTGGTGACATCAAGTCATACTGTGGTGATGACATCAAGTCATAATGTGGTGTTATCAAGTCATACTATGGTGATATCACGTCATACTGTGGTGATGATATCACTTCATACTGTGGTGATGATATCAAGTCATACTGGGGTGATGATATCAAGTCATACTGGGGTGATGATATCACGTCATACAGTGGTGATGATATCCAGTCATACTGTGGTGATGATATCACGTCATACTGAGGTGATGATATCAAGTCACGTCATACTATGGTGATGATATCAAGTTATACTGTGGTGATATCATGTCATACTGTGGTGATGATATCGTCATACTGTAGTGATATCAAGTCATACTGTGGTGCTGATATCAAGTCATACTGTGGTGCTGATATCACGTCATACTGTGGTGCTGATATCACGTCATACTGTGGTGATATCAAGTCATACTGTGGTGATTATATCACGTCATACTGTGGTGATGATATCACGTCATACAGTGGTGATGATATCAAGTCATACTGTGATGATATCACTTCATACTGTGGTGATGATATCAAGTCCTACTGTAGTGATGATATCAGTCATACTGTGGTGATATCAAGTCATACTGTGGTGATGATATCAAGTCATACTGTGGTGATGATATCACGTCATACTGTGGTGATATCAAGTCATACTGTGGTGATGATATCACATCAGACTGTGGTGATATCAAGTGATACTGTGGTGGTGATATGAAGTCATACTTTGGTGATTATATCAAGTCATACTGTGGTGATGATATCACGTCATACTGTGGTGATATCAAGTCATACTGTGGTGGTGATATCAAGTCATACTGTGGTGATATCAAGTCATACTGTGGTGATATCAAGTCATACTGTGGTGATGATATCAAGTCATACTGTGGTGATGATATCACGTCATACTGTGGTGATATCAAGTCATACTGTGGTGATGATATCACGTCATACTGTGGTGATGATATCACGTCATACTGTGGTGATATCAAGTCATACTGTGGTGATGATATCAGTCAGACTGTGGTGATATCAAGTCATACTGTTGTGATATCAAGTCATACTTTGGTGATTATATCAAGTCATACTGTAGTGATGATATCACGTCATACAGTGGTGATGATATCAAGTCATACTGTAATGATATCACTTCATACTGTGGTGCTGATATCACGCATGTCATACTGTGGTGATGATATCAGTCATACTGTGGTGATGATATCAAGTTATACTGTGGTGATATCAAGTCATACTGTGGTGATGATATCAGTCATACTGTGGTGATGATATCAAGTCATACTGTGGTGATGATATCAAGTCATACTGTGGTGATGATATCAAGTCATACTGTGGTGATGATATCAAGTTATACTGTGGTGATATCAAGTCATACTGTGGTGCTGATATCAAGTCATACTGTGGTGATGATATCATGTCATACTGTGGTGATATCAAGTCATACTGTGGTGGTGATATCAGTCAGACTGTGGTGATGATATCAAGTCATACTGTGGTGATATCAAGTCATACTGTGGTGATGATATCAAGTCATACTGTGGTGATGATATGTCATACTGTGGTGATATCAAGTCATACTGTGGTGATGATATCAAGTCATACTGTGGTGATGATATGTCATACTGTGGTGATATCAAGTCATACTGTGGTGGTGATATGAAGTTATACCGTGGTGATATCAGGTCATACTGTGGTGATGATATCAAGTCATACTGTGGTGATGATATTAAGTCTTAAAGCCACACTGTTGTGACATCAAGTCATATTGTGGTGATATCAAGTCATACTGTTGTGACATCAAGTCATATTGTGGTGATGTCAAGTCATACTGTTGTCATGTATTTGTCTGCATGCCGTCTCAATGTCAGAACTTGGTGGGTAAGGGTGAATTTAATTAAACATAAACCGGCGGTGCTATTGGGTTATTTATTATTATTATCATCATTATACTTTTAATATGAAGCACAGTCTGTGAGAATCGTGGGGGGAGGGCAGTGGACATGATGAGGGTCAGTGGTCACTGAACGTGACAAGTCTCATCTCCGTGGTGTCCTGTGAGCACTGGTCACTCAGGTTATCAGAACGGAACACTGAGTTTTCCTTGAAGGTTGGACACGGCAAGTGATAAAAGCTTTGATACATGTGTGATGACAGTTGTTGATGCACTGACTAACGTTTGCTTTCTGAGGTATAATAACAGCTTTGATACATGTGTGATGACAGTTGTTGATGCACTGACTAACGTTTGCTTTCCCTTTTCTCTTTTCCGGGATGACCAGTTCTTCAAGGTGTGTTGAAGCACCCCTGGTGAACTGCTCCCTTTTTCATTGGCATTACCCCCCTTGTCAGGCCTCACCACCCGCATGTCAACCCCATCACTGTTCTTCCACACATGTCAACCCCTTCATAGTTCTTCTACACATGTCAACCCCTGATTCCCCACTGGTTGTGTACGTTTCTTGGTGTATCAGTCCGCTCTGCCCTGACTGTTTCTCTGCCTTCTGGCCCCACTTTACCTTGGTGTTGTCTGCCCCTTTCTGACTGACTTCCCTTTCACTTTACCTTGGTGTTGTCTGCCCCTTTCTGACTGACTTCCCTTCACTTTACCTTGGTGTTGTCTGCCCCTTTCTGACTGACTTCCCTTTCACTTTACCTTGGTGTTGTCTGCCCCTTTCTGACTGACTTCACTTTACCTTGGTGTTGTCTGCCCCTTTCTGACTGACTTCCCCCTTCACTTTACCTTGGTGTTGTCTGCCCCTTTCTGACTGACTTCCCTTTCACTTTACCTTGGTGTTGTCTGCCCCTTTCTGACTGACTTCACTTTACCTTGGTGTTGTCTGCCCCTTTCTGACTGACTTCCCTTCACTTTACCTTGGTGTTGTCTGCCCCTTTCTGACTGACTTCACTTTACCTTGGTGTTGTCTGCCCCTTTCTGACTGACTTCACTTTACCTTGGTGTTGTCTGCCCCTTTCTGACTGACTTCCCCCTTCACTTTACCTTGGTGTTGTCTGCCCCTTTCTGACTGACTTCCCTTCACTTTACCTTGGTGTTGTCTGCCCCTTTCTGACTGACCACTTTACCTTGGTGTTGTCTGCCCCTTTCTGACTGACTTCCCCCTTCACTTTACCTTGGTGTTGTCTGCCCCTTTCTGACTGACTTCACTTTACCTTGGTGTTGTCTGCCCCTTTCTGACTGACTTCACTTTACCTTGGTGTTGTCTGCCCCTTTCTGACTGACTTCACTTTACCTTGGTGTTGTCTGCCCCTTTCTGACTGACTTCACTTTACCTTGGTGTTGTCTGCCCCTTTCTGACTGACTTCACTTTACCTTGGTGTTGTCTGCCCCTTTCTGACTGACTTCACTTTACCTTGGTGTTGTCTGCCCCTTTCTGACTGACTTCCCCCTTCACTTTACCTTGGTGTTGTCTGCCCCTTTCTGACTGACTTCCCTTCACTTTACCTTGGTGTTGTCTGCCCCTTTCTGACTGACTTCCCCCTTCACTTTACTGGGAGATATGTCCTCTTCTTTCAGGTTTTTCTTTTGTTGTTGTTGTTGTTTTGGTTTTTTGACTCACTTGTGTAAACAAAGTTAGTCTATGTTTTAACCCGGTGTTCGGTTGTCTGTGTGTGTGTGTGTGTGTGTGTGTGTGTCCGTGTGTCTGTGTGTCTGTGTGTCCGTGGTAAACTTTAACATTGACATTTTCTCTGCAAATACTTTGTCAGTTGACACCAAATTTGGCATAAAAATAGGAAAAATTCAGTTCTTTCCAGTCATCTTGTTTAAAACAATATTGCACCTCTGGGATGGGCAGAAAAAAATAATAAAAGAAGCCTAATTATATGCAAACTGCATTTACTGTTATATTTATATTTTTTGTATTCTCTAAACTTGGCACTTTGACCTCTTATTCTGACACAACAACAAAAGGAGTCATTATTATCATTTTTTGTTCAAACAGGAACTTCTTTTGCTAAGCATGGAATTTTTATTTATTTTGCAAACATTTTGGTGCAGGTAGTAAATAAGTGAAATTACTCTGTAATTATGCTAGGGGGCGTAATTTATCACAAGTGAGTCTTGAAGGCCTTGCCTCTCTTGTTTTCTTTCCAGTTCCTGTTTTCCTGCTCGTTTTGTCTTGTGGCATTTCGCTTTGTCAGGGTTTCACGTCATCCTGTTTTGTTTGTTTCTTTCTGCCTCTTCAGTATATATCCCTGTGTTAGTGAGATAAATATCTGGTTGGTTTTCTGAGAAATCTCTCTCTCTCTCTCTCTCTCTGTCTCTTTCGCGCGCGAAAATCTCTTTTTTCTTTTCTTTTTTTCTTTGTGTGTGTGTGTGTTCCAGTGAAGCAGAGCCAACAAAGTCTACACATGTATTTTTCAGCCCAGTTACAAACATGTCGGGTCACGCTGTCACAAACGGTGGCCGACTGTGCTGTTTACCATCCACTATAAATGGTAACAGTGGCTATATTACCACCGTCTGGCTGTACAAGTACATCTATACGTCGATACACTTATCAGTCCGTCGCTCACTGCCTAACTCGTTCTCCGCGCGCGTCTAAGCCTGGGCCTGCCCAAACCAAAACTCCGCCAAACTCCGGTCTTGGCCAGCCATACACAACCAAGACGTTGAAAGGAAACAAATGAGATATCGAACGCTTTTTCAATTTTTTTTTCTATGCGGAAAATATGCGCTTTCATTGGAGACGATATGTGTTAACTCTGCCAGAAAATGGCATCTGTATTTTTTTATGTGTTGAAGTGACGGGTTGATAATACCTATATTTTGAGATACTTCAAAACAAACAAACAAAAAAACAACTTCAAGATAATACGAGTAAAAAAAAAGGACAAGCATATATATCCTTCAAGCTGACACAACGATGACTTGTTTCTCAGTGTTCATGTTGTTGAGGTTTGTACATCTACCACCCGGTCACTCATTACAACTTTCCGAACATCAAAATACAATTCCCGGGACTTTTTGACCTCTAATCTGCTTCACTCACGATAAAAGCTTTTGTTGTTCAATTTCAGATTCTCCACTGTCAGCCTGCAGACAGTGTTTCCGATGCAGTAGTTTGAAAGACATACCCTGACAAGCTGAGCTACTGTACACTGCTTTCTCCAAGTTTATGGCGATATAGTCTGCCCCCAATTCACAGCATGATGATATCCCCCCCCCCCCCCCCGCTCCCCCTCCCACCTTTCCCGATTCCACGCAGGCAGGGATTTCGTCACGGCACGTGCGTGTTGGTGCACATGCCAAAAGCTCCCATGGCTGCCAGAAATACTCCTTCCTGGCGAGAAGTCTGCATCACCTGCTCTCTCTCTCCCCCTCCACCCCAACCCCACCCCCGCCCGTACCCCTTCCGTCCCCTATCTCTCTCTCTCTCTCTCTCTCTCTCTCTCAGACTTCCAGTCTCTGTATGTCCCTCTTCTCTCAACCCACTCAGTTTGTGTGTGTGTGTGTGTGTGTGTGTGCCAGTGACGTATAAGCGCACAAGACAGGGAGAGCAAAATGAAGTGGGCAGTCGAGGGAGAGGGGGAGGTGCTACGTCAGACGGAACTGTGGCGTTTACTCATGTGACGGCACGTGCAGTTTAGCGCGAAAGACTCGATCCCTCTTTTGATCGTCATCTTAAAAAATGAAGAAGAAAAGATTGTGGGCGTTTCTCTGACCGCACACACACACACACACACACACACACACACACACACACAGACAGACAGACAGACACACACACACACACACACACACACACACACACACACACACACACACACACACTGATAACATCATGTCAGCACTGACACCAACCGGAAAACAGTCCGGCTAATGAGCAGGGAGTCCAGGTTATGAAGTGGACCGGCCATTGTTCACTAACTGTGATAACACAGACCTTACATCACTTCACGTTCGGGTTTGGCCTTCACTGCTGCTGTCTGTGCTTGGTCAGGATACTGACAATCATATAAATGGCGACAGCATGCCAGGGCTCTAGTCTTTCGGACCGGGCGGTAAAGCCTGTGCAACGTCCATTCTCCCTGTAGGAGACGTAACGACGAGAACGGTGTCCCTAAGCATGACAACTGAGAAAGACATCATCAACCGATAACTAACTAAAAGCAAAACAAAAGGAAATTCTGACAAAAACAAAGGAGGCTGGGGGGGGGGGGGGGGTTGTGACTGGCGGGGTGGTGGTGGTGGTGTAACTGAACTGAGCTACTTTGAAACAATATCACCCGAAGTGAAATGCCCTGCACGAAACAGTTCGTAACCAACAAAAGATGTACTGTGTCAATAGAAACTAACCCAGGCCATTTTACCCACTCCCCCCCCCCCCTTCTGTCTACTTCTTTTGGTTATTAGTCGTGTGTGTGTGTGTGTGTGTGTATGTGTGTGTGTGTATGTGCGCGCGCGCGCGCGTGTGTGTGTACTCTGTCACGGTGTGTGCGTGCGTGTGTGTGTGTGTGTGTACTCTGTATGTGTGTGTACTCTGTATGTGTGTGTACTCTGTGTGTGTACTCTGCCAGTGTGTGTGTGTGTGTGCGCGCGTACTGTGTGTGTGTGTGTGTGCGCGCGCGCGCGCGTGTGTGTGTGTACTCTGTGTGTATGTGTGTGTACTCTGTGTGTGTGTGTGTGTGTGCGCGCGCATACTCTGTGTGTGTGTGTGCGTGTGTGTTTGTGTGTGTGCGCGCGCGCGTACTGTGTGTGTGTGTGTGTGTGTGTGTACTCTGTGTGTGTGTGTGTGTGTGCGCGCGTATTGTGTGTGTGTACTGTGTGTGTGTATGCATGTGTGTACTCTGTGTGTGTGTTTGTGTGTCAGTGTGTGTGTGTGTGTGTGTGTGTGTGTGTGTGTGTGTAGGCTGTGGGAGAGATTAGCTGGGGTTTAGTTTCGCTAGCTGGCCCAGAGTGTTGTTGGTTGGTTTTTGTCGAGACATGTTGGCAGACCTACCGCTGAAAAGGTTTATATGGACTTCGTGTTCCGTGAAAGAGTTGAACTGTTTTTGTCACTGAATTTGAAAAAAACTGTATATCCACGGATTTTCACACACACACACACACACACACACACACACACCACAACACACCACAACACACACACCACACCACACCACAACACACACACACACACACACACCACAACACACCACACACACACACACACACACACGCACACACACACACACACACACACACACACACACACACACACACACACAAAGAGATTGATTAACCCACGTTCATACTCCGGCCTCCCCACTCCTCTTTTCTCACGTCGCCTCTCTGTCATGACGGGGAATGAGGACACCAGGACTTGGCCTGGATGTATTGGTAGTATTATCATTGATACTATCATGCCTCTGCCTCTCTATCTCTCTGTCCGTCTGTCTGTCCGTCCGTCTGTCTGTCTGTCTCTCTCTCTCTCCATTTTGTCAGTCTATTTCACATCACTGATCACATTTGTCTCTACATAATCTGACCCCACCCCTTCTTTCTCGATTTCCGCAACACCCCATCCCCCGTCACTAAACAGTGCAGAGGACTCGCGGCTTTCAGAAGTGATTCACGGCAACTTCCTTCTTCTGTCCTATATTCGCACACACCTCTGTAACTCATCCTCTCCGTCGGCAACATTTCGCCTTCCCCCCAGTGTCCTCGGTCATGTGTGTGTGTGTGTGTGTGTGTGTGTGTGTGTGTGTGTGTGTGTGTGTGCGCGCCCGAGTGTGTGAGTGTCTGTGTGTATGTGTGCTCGCGCGTGCATTCACCTTTTCTTACTGTCGTGGATTGCTGCCCTGTACATATCAGTGTTACATATGTGTGTGTGAAGGTCATTCACCTTCATGAAGACAACCCTGAGAGGGAGAAAAAGAAATGGATGAGATCACTACGATCAGCTTCGGATCCACTCCATTAACGCATACCCAGATTCAAACTCTCGACTGCTGGCCGCCGTTCTTTCTCTGTCTCTGGACCTTGCAGTTGGAATGAACTTCCTCTTTCGCTTCGTCAAGTCTCAACACTCAGCTGTTTCAAGTCTGGCCTTAAAACCCACCTCTTCCCAAGATAGCCTCCCTTCCCTGCCTCTTCAGTTCCTTGTCTTCAGTTTCTCCAGTTTTAGAGTTATGCGTGCGTGAGAATGACTGGTGCGAAAGCGCTTTGATTTGTCTATGCACAAGATTCAGCGCTATATAAATACCATTATTATTATTATTATTAGAGTCGGAGAGAAAGAGGTTAGTTTGCGTAGCATGCACAGACTACATTTGAAATGAAAATGAGCCATGGCTGTCTCACTGACGACTAACTCCCGTCCCTACCACTGACAACAGCAGGTGGTTTTTGTGTGATCTTTCTTTCTTTGCTTGTCAAGTTGTTTGCTTTACGGTGGTTGTTTTTTCGGAACGCCGGTAGAGTTGTGTGTGTGTTTGCTTGAGCCCTCAAAGTCATGTAGCAACGCACTTGTTCCCGTAGGAACTTGAACGCACGGCTACGCTGACCAATCAGAAAGTGAGACGCCCAGTTCCCTGTTGGCAAGTTGACCACTGACCAATCACAACACGCTGTTTCCGTCTAAACGCCGCAGACAAACACAGAAAAACTGACTGACGTGTCATTCTGACTGACTGGACGGCCACGGTCTTACGAACACGGACTTATCAGATAGATCTATTCGAGTCAAGTCTGACTGGCGCCACTGCTGTGACTTACCAAACAAATGCTCTCTCTCTCTCTCTCTCTCTCTCTCTCTCTCTGGGTAGGGTGGTTGTGAAGAAGAAACGAAATAGAGAATACACTGAGAGATGGTCCCCAACAGACAGTGCCGGCCACTCGGCAAAAGAAATCCACACATAACTAGTAACCGGTCCCATGCAGTCCTTCCCCTTCCCCACCAAGCATGAAGTTAGCTCCTCACCTCACTGGGCCAAGTCATGGCAACAGCGCATAAAACGGCATGCACGTGGGGAAGCCTGAGCATACAAATTATATATATATATATATATATATATATATATATATATATATATATATAAACAAAACTCACTCGAACATTTTCTGTATGTAACACACACACACACACACACGCGCGCGCGCGCGCGCGTGCACGCACGCACACACACATTTTCACTTATAGTACTCGCATGAGTACACAGTAATTTCTCCCCCGCCCCCATCCCCCTACGTCCCCTCGATTTTTTTCCTACCCTCGTCTTATTTCACTTATAGTGAAAAGACATTGAGCTGAAGAACAATCTGGACCATCTTCCGCCCTCTCACCCCCACCCCCGCAGTGACACCCCCCAAACTCTGCTGACCCGGCCTAGCTGGCGCGCGCACACGCAAAACTGGTGCTGTAAGAATGATTATTTTTTTCCCGGCATCGATAATTGTGCAGAGTATAATTATATATTTCATATTCGACTTTCTGTGATTAGCATTGAACAGACTGTCTCCGGCTGTAATCAGCAGAGGTGTGTGTGTGTGTGTGTGTGTGTGTGGTGGTGGTGGTGGTTCAGGTTTGTTGTCCTAGTTTTCGTTGTTTTCCTTTAACTACATAATTTACTGGCGGGTGTGGGGGGGTGGGTGGGGGTTCAGCCCAAAACGGACAGACTAAATTCAAAGTACAGATAAGAGATCTAGGTTTGAATTTCGCAACCACCATTTCTTTCCCTGGCAGATAAAAGATCTATGCCGGGGAAGGGGCAATGTGCGACGATGACTTCAGCCTGAATGAATTTAAACCCAAAGGTTTCATTACCTGCGTAATTATCTGCATATTTTCATTATAAATATATTTGAATGAAATCCAAGTGTTGTTTCATACAGAACGAAACACGCGCATTTGTGTATTTTCGATTGTGTGAAGACGAGGAAACCACGTAACGATTTGCCATAGCCTATCATTCCACGTTCACTGAAACGAGGTGCCCGTGGATAAGCGTGTACAAGACCACATGTCGGGCCTCACGGGCTGGCACAGATCTGGACGCAGACACAGCGCGCCGGCAGAGGTCGCTCGCGTTGTTCGTCTGCTTGGCGTTACTGCTGTGTGCGTCTCGTGATCGCCGTCGTTGTACAGCGCATTCCACATTCAAGCAGACGCTCGGAAGGGAGAACCTACGCCTGAGCACGAGTACGAGTGTGAACTGATATCTTGATGTCTTGCTTGAACTTCTAATAAAAAATCGTTTGTGTGAGTATCCATTGGGACATGCCAACAATTTCGATCCATGTGTCATGTTCTTTTGGGGATACTTCTTTCACCCTGCGGCAAAGATCAAAGGATATGGCGGCAAAGTGTGGGACCACTTGCTTTTTGTTTGTGTTCAGTGAGATGTCACGCCTCAAGCTTGTAGGTCACAGCACTATTTATCGCCCCTTGGCCATCTTCTTTGGATGGATGGATACCCGGGTGCCTATGGGAGTAGTGGCAGTAGATCTATGTATATGTGTATTTTGATGTGTAGACTACATGATGTCTTCAGTTCAGTGTCTTCTTACCACTTGGATATCCGTATGCTGTGGTGTGGAATAATTTCGGATTCACTGGTTTCATCGTGGATGGATTATTAATTTGCCCACTCTTTTCTTCTTCTTTTTTTTCTTTTATCTGTGTGTGTACTGATCATGGTGAAGTGATTAATTAAAATACATAACTTCTACCCATAAATTACGTAACATTACCATAAAAAGCCGAATAACACAAAATAGACAAGCTAAAATGTTTGCTAAAAACATGATTAACCTTCATAAATCTTATTATTCCTCGACGAGACGGACATACGGTCAGAGCTAGAGACGGATCTTAAATACGACGTTCTTTGTTGTGTGCAATCCCTTACACCAGTCCACTCGGTCGCACCACGACTGCTTCAGCTACCTCCACCCCGTCTCGCCGCCCCCCGTTCCCGCTGTTTCGATTGCCTGAACCTTCACCTTCCGCTCCCGTTATAGTCCGTTTCAACGTTCTGCGCACCCTTCTGCAGGCTATCTCTAGATACAACGTAAATGGCTAAACATACTTCGATCAAGATGATACACAATTATTTTTTTGTTTAGTTTATTATTATGAACATTTCTCCGCGTTCTTGAAAGGGGAGGGAGCTGTACACCCATAAAGAACTGAAGCAGTTGGTCAATTACTCTATTGCAGAAGGAAGAAAGAATGGGGACTTTATTATAAGTTGAAACGGAACATATTACACCATGAGGTGCAGGGAAAGAAAAACACTCTTTCATATGCCAGGAGTGAAAGAGAAAAAGAACTGAATACAATATTGATGTAAATGTGCAAACATATTCCCACAACACTCTATTGTCAGGCCTGACATTACCACAGGCTGCAAGATTTTATCCTTGAACATCCTGACTGAGCTTGTTAGCATGCTGGTTCCATTTGCAGTGATCCTCTTGCTTTTTGAAAATCAGAAATATTTCTTTTTTCACTTGCCTAACTACCAAGAAGTTATTGTGTGTGTGATGTATTTTGTTGTTGTTGTACTTCTTGTTATTTTGTTGTTTAAAGTAGAAAAACGTGGTCATGTACAGAAATATTGTGCCTTTAAGAGTAAAGATTATTTCTGCTCCTTATCAGCACAGTGACACTGAAGGTGACTGTAGAGAGGTTAGCCAATGTATTTTGTCATTTTCTGATACTGGGTAAGCAGTATGAGTATCTCAGTATGGTCTTCCATTAGTTCCAAGCTGAAAAAATAAATGAAGAAAAAAATTTGGCCTTATGTATCATGAGGTGAACTTTTTCCCTTTCTCTCCTTCCACCCTCCTTCTCTCTTGCTTTGGGAGAAGATCGGATTTGTGCCTATTACCCAATAGTTTTAAACCAAAGTTTAAATGTTGTTTTGTGTTGTCTTTTGTAAATAAAATAGGATACTGAGATTTCAACCAAGATAGTTAAGAAAATCAAATGTCAGAACACAAAATATGACTGCTGACACTAATGGGGGGGGGGGGGGGGAGTTTAATTCAATAATTTCTAATTCAGAATGGAAGTGCAAATAAAAAGCAGTTTGACTGCTCAGTCAGGTAGTATTTACAGACAGCAAATGCTCATGAAGGTCTGACAGTTTTTACTCACCAACTGCACTATAATGGAGTCTGTGACTTGTGAGGCTGATTTGCTGAATCATGCTTGGCTTGCCTTGAAAGCAAAGTGCAGTCTCCGACCCTGAAAACAAGGAATTCCTAGTTTATAATTCCACAGTTTTTCAGATTTCTCTAATTATCATTCTATTGATGTTTTCTTACCTTGTTTTATTCAAACATCGTTGAAACAAATATATTTAATTTACAGCGTTTTTTTAGAATTAGACATTGTGCGCAGTGGAATTCAAAACTGAAATAGTGTGAGCCAAGTTTGCTTGAGTGTCTAAGTGAAATAACAAAAGAAGTAGAACATATATTGAATTTTGAAAACAAAATACAGAATATTAACATGAAGTGATCAATATTGAGTGTTACACAAGGAAAAATTTTGAATTGATGTTAAGTACTGATACATACAAACTGACAAACAAAACCAGTCTTTTTCAGTTATTGCAGGAGCTAATGTTTGCTTACCAACATGCAGATACACAAGCACACAGTCACTCACAAACATAATTTTGACCACATTTGTTTCAACACACATGCAACCACTCCATTCCATGCTCCACTTCTACTTCTTCAGAACCAACAGAAATTCTGCTGGTGCTTATGGTCAACAATATCATATTTAAGCTGACACATTTTTAACATTTTTACGTTAATACTACCCACTTCTCTGAATCATGAGCTGAACACTAAGAACATTGGCACTCAAATAGCAGAATGGAAAATTTCAAACATTGTAACATAGTATACACCAAACTGCACCCTGTTCTTTTTGTGGTAGTGATTTGTCCTTTGTTCAGATTCATTTGTTTCTACATGTTTAGATGTTTACTAAGAACATTAAATTACCACTTGCCTTGCACCTCCCTCCCCTTCCCCCTCTTATTTTGTTTGATTGGGATACAAAAGGTAGGAGGGGGTGAAGAATTCCCCTGTCATACTGATTTACTGATGTATGACTTGCATGAGTATAGGTTTTGATGTTTGGCTTTTTTCCCCTGAACTTGATCAAGACAAAAACTAAGTCGGTAAATTTTGTTTGCTGGGATATCTTGGTTAACTCCAGATAACCTGTTAATGGTGTAACTGGTAACTGTAGATCAAGTCTTGAGCCACTGAGGTCAGGCTCACAGTTTAGAATTTATATTATATATGTGGTCACCTTAGTGTCTTTGTCATAGACCTTTGCATATTATTAATATTGGCCTCCCAAAAAAATTCTGCACTTAAAAACAACAACAACATTTTGTTGTAGAAGCTGTAAATGTTAGATCCACAACCTAAAAAGGAAAACTGAGAAGCCTGCTGTACTGTGCATTTTCCTTTTCTGATAGATTTTGTTGGTATACTTGATAGGTATTGATATTTTTATTGTTGCACCATTTTACAGTAATATTTTTTGGATAACTATGATTGCTAACACAAATAAGTTTGGTCTGAACTCCTGTCAAGGTATCACTGATCCATGTATCCCCCCTCCTCACCACTGATCCTACTGCCGAGTTTTTCCATTCCCTGAAGAAAGATACAAAACAGGCATTGTATTTGTTTCGTTTTGGCACATCTCTGTTTCTGCATGGAAAACAAACCCAACGATTTATATTTAATAAGTGTGTAGGTGTGAGACCCAGTGTATTCTTCAACACACAGTGCCTTCCAGTGCTTAACTCATTTAACTGTAGTTGCATTAAGTGTGTGTCTATGTCTCTCCTACCACCACCCACCCCCTCATTCCTTCCTATTCTGTTACCCACCACCACCAACCCTCAAAACCTTGTGGTCACCTGTCCCTGTGTCCACTCCTTCATGAGTTAATCTCAAATTCAAAAGCTGAACTGTCCTCACAAGCTTTGCCATTTACATCTTGTAAACCCAGTTACCAGTCTCTCAATTGTGGAGTGCCCTGTTAAAGTCCTGCAGTGTTTAACATTTCTCTCTCTCCTATGGATCCTACAATCTTCCATTTGCAAGGTTACTTTTTCTTTTCTTTCTTTCTTTCTTTTAGTTTTATCTTATTTTATTTTGTTATTTTTATTATTTTACAAAAGAGTGTGTTTATTGTTATTTGATGTTTGTTCAAGGGTATGAAAAACCCTCAGTATTAGTGAACTGTGCCTTTGTTTAAAATTAAAAATAGGACACAAGGGATACAGTCAGATACAAGTCAAAGTGGGATTTTCAGTTCAGCCATTAGATGTCTGGATTATTTCTTGGACTCCTGAGCTATCAATAAATGATGAAAAAAAAGGGTTCTACACGATAAAGGGGTGGAAAATAGGTGATGTTAAAACAAACTGTAAAAAAATAATAATAAAATAGTTAAAGTTACTTGTGCATGCCTACTAAAAGTACTTGTCATGAAGGAATACATGTCTTGAGGCCTAATCATACCCTCAGGCTTGGTTACCCAGCATGATAATGTGCCAAAAGTATGCACAGTAAGAGGTACATACTACACAGCTCACCATTATATTAATGCGCTATTCAAAATGAAATTGGGGTGGGAGGGGACCCGTCTCTATGGAAACAATAGTAGTAACTATAAAGCTGCATATAAAAATTGTTTATCTTGCAACAAGTGAAGCCCCTGATTTTATTGGAAAATTTTAATGAAAAATAGACAGACATGCATTCAGCATTCTAAATTAGAAGATTGTTGCTTCAGATTTCCTGATTTTCCATACGATAATATATACCTATTTGACAAGAAAAATTTAACTTCACTGTGAAGATGTTTTAGCATTTAAATTTTATACATTATTGATAAAAAAAAAATTTTTTTAAATTTTATTTTTAATTTAACTAAACATGCATAATTTAGAACTCTGCTATAATGCATTTGAATTTTTATTCTATATTTTGAAAAGCTACAAACAACAAGAAACAAATGCTAACATTGTTTTGCCCATGTTTGAACTTAAAATGCTTTTGCACAGTGTAGTAAAGGACAAAATCATAAATGGTTTCCACATTTGAAGCAGACAGACATTATAACCCTGTTCTTCCAACTAAAAATTGCACACACAAATGCACGCATGCACATAGTGTTCTTTGCATGGATGAATCTCACAGTGTTCAGAACTGAACCGTAGATAACAAAAATCAATTCTCTTTCAAAGATCTGAAAGATTTGATTTACACACAAATGCACACAAGCACACAGCATTCTAAAAATGGATGAATCTGAGTGTCCTGAACTGTAGATGACCAACAAAAAACAAAACAAAAAAAAGTGAGAGAGAGAAAAATCAGTTCTCTTTCAGAGATCGGAAAGACCTAAATGGTTGAAAGAGGCTGTTATGTGAAACACAAGGGCTTCTCTTCCACTGCCCTGTGTGACTGTTGGAGTGAATGTTAACGCCTTGTTTAGTTGTTGTGAACATAGTTCATTCCATCTAGGAAAAAAAAGTTGTTGATACTACCAAAAGAAGGGTATTCCAGATGGTTGGACACTGAAAATGGAATATGTACTACATCAAACACAGTGCAAAGAAAAGGGTACAAGTTACCAGAGAGAAATGAAGACGAATTTTTCCCCCATGTACATTTTAAATTTTTGTAAAAGAAAAAAGATTGATAAATGGAATAAGATTATTATTATTATTTTTTTTTTTTTTAATCTATTGTGTTGTTTCAAAATGTAATAGCTGACTGCCAGTTCTGTCTATGGAAAAGCTGAAAACAAGATACAAACTGACAAAGCAGACTGACTTTTTTTTTCTCTTTATTATCCAGACTGAAATGTTCTTCTGACATGATGATCAGATCTTTAAAACTTGAAATTTGGAATCCTGGTAGCATTATGAAATTAACAATGTATTATCTAATTAACTCGACTGCTCAAACAAAAAACGCTTATGTTAACATCACATCACATGGGGGTCTTCTAATAATTTTTTTTACTGCACTGTTAGTGTTACATTGTATCTTCGGTACATTCATTTAGAGGAGTTATTCATGATGAAACTTACTTTCTCTTCGGTCATCATTTCTTGTATAACTTGTATGTTCACAGACGAACTGTTGAAAAGGAAGTCCTTGAAAATGTTATAATAAAAAACAAAACAAAAAAAAACTCAATTACAAAACACACAGACACGTTACTAATGTGCAACTGTATACTGTGGGGATTTTTTAAAATGTTAGTGCAGACAGTTTGCTCTCATAATCTGTTGCCGGTGATCACCGAAGTTGCGTGTAATCAGAGATAATTTTTTGTTGTTTTAAATTACAATACATGGTGCCCTTTTTGTCAGCACAACATCGGTGTGTCACAAAAAAATAATTACTCAATTGAGTGGCTGGACACCCCTATTATGTATTATGCACTTACCTATAAACCGCGGATATATCCGTGGTTTGAAGTGAAAGGCTTAATCTGATGAAAGAAATGCTGAGTTGATTGCACACACACACACTCTCTTACCCACACTTTGGCCTCACATTAGTCATAAAATACCGCTGGCTAGCCCAGGTTGTGGACAAGAGCTAGATAATTGCATCAATGCATGGAAATTCTTAATCTGTCATCGTGTGGACTATAAATATTGGAATTTTTGAGGTAACTCTCAGGATTGAAAGCTAAGTGAGTGTACAAAATAAACCTGTTTGTGCTTAAATAAAAATAAGTATTTATTTGCTTCTTTTTTTTTTCTTTTTTTTTTTCTTGTAGACTTACTGAACACCAAAGATTGTGGAAGAGGGTACTCTATCCAAAATATCATCTATGACTTTCATAAATTTCTCCCTGTCCAGCCAGACTGTTCATTTATTCTACAGAGTACTTTCTCAGATCTGCACCAGCACATGACTGACATGCTTGAGCATGTGTGTACACACGGCAACTGTGGTGTTCTTGCTGCAAGTTGCCGAGTGGCGACTACAGCGACCTAAGGGTTAAACATACATATGGGATGTAGGTTCACTTTCCACAGTGACATTAACCCTTCCACTTCTGGAACTATTTGTGAGTTATGCAAAATAATCACTGACTTCTAAAAAATAAAATGACAGAAATTCAAATTATGCTCAAAAGTATGTAAAAGAATAGATTTTCCTGAAGGAAAATGGAGAGTATAATTATCAGGATTTCAGTGTTGACAGGATGAGATGGCTCCCAATGAGGGGAAGATGACTTAGATCTTTTTTTCTTTTTTTTTTTACCAAAACTATTTGGGGAAAAAAGAAGAAAATTCAATATGTTTATTTCATAGACGGAATTGGTGCTAGAATATTAGCAAATGTTTTAGGCACAACAGCCAAGTGGGTGGAAATGATGCAAGAATATTAGCAAATGAACTAAACACAACAGCCAAGTGCAATTAATTTAATGTTCTTTCCTCCACTGTGTTTTTTGTTGTTTGTTGTTGTTTGTTTTTGTTTTGTTTTTACATCAACAGGATACATCCACCCATACACACCCCAACACCCATGGATATGAATACACAAACATTGTCTATACATAGGCACAGAGATCTGCTTTTTGACAGCAGCATGTGTCCAACATAAAAAACAAAACAAATAAAATGAATGAAAAATAAAAAGATAAATTGGATGACACCAAACAGAAATAACTATAAATACAAATATACAGATCATTGAATTCCCATGCACCTCCATTTCAGACAACCAAATCACATCTCACATCTTCCCTTGCCACACGCATGCATACACAAACACTATGCACATACGCACACATGCTCACACACACCGAGTATGTAACTACTAAGATACATAGTTCATTATTTTTTGTAAAAAAAATTTTTAATCCACAAATCAAATAAGCTGACAATGTTAAACCACAAAGCCCATCACTAAATTAAGAGGCAGCATAATTAAAGAACTTAACCCTCTGCCCCCTGACAGAAAAATCCCATGGCATCTTCTAAATCCAGAGTGAAAGGAAATAACTCTTCAGTGAACTCGCGCATATCAAACAAAAAAAATCTAACTGCATAAGGCTTTATTTGTTTTGTTGCAAAACTCATCTCAGGATGTGCAGAAAACATCACTTCAAAATGGGGCAGTGGCAGGAAGAAACAGGTGTACTTCCAGTCTAGGTGCATTGATGATGGAGTCTCCCGTCAGACCGACGGATGAGTAGGCAGGCAGGCTTATCAGTCGATGTGTGTCCTCATATGGGAGAAGAGGCCGATTCTGGATGCGCAGCACTTCCCACAGGTGTTACAAGGGAAAATGTCTCCAGAAGTTGAGCCCTGCTTCCTTCGCTCACGCTTCTCCTTAGTGGCCAGCATTCTCTTATTTTCAAACATCTTTATGCCACTAGAGCGCAGCATCCTCCAGCAAGAGCGGTCAAGGGCATCATTTTCCCAGGAAGTGATGTCTATGTCACAGGCTTTGAGGTTTGTCTTCACGGTGTCCTTGAAGCGCTTGCAGGGTCTTCCAAGTGGACTCAGTCTTGCTGAGGCTGATGGCGAGTCAAAGCGCCTGCAGGAGGTTGAGAACCTGTCCATAATGAACTGCATGTCCTCTCGGGTGTGTGCAGCAAGCGCACATTCATCAGGGAAGAGGAACTCTCTCAACAGTGCCTCAAACACCCTGGACCTGGCGTGGATTCGCCGCAAGTTGAAAAGTTTGCCATCTCTGCTAAACTGAATGTAGATGCCCCGGTCACAGTCTTGGATGGCGTTAATCAGCATGGCAGAGAAGAAAATGGAGAACAGTGTGGGTGCCAGGACACAGCCCTGCTTCACTCCATTTACCACAGGGAACAGATCTGACATGTCAGTATTTTCCTGTACTCTCGCCTGCATGCCATCATGGAATGATGCGATCAGCTGGATTAGGCTCTCTGGGCAGCCGAACTTAGAAGGATCTTCCACAGACCACGGCGGTTCACCGTGTTGAAGGCTTTAGTCAGGTCTACAAAAGCCATGTGGAGCTCCTTGTTCTGCTCATGGCACTTCTATCTGGCGTACGGCAAACACCATGTCACATGTTCCCCTGCCTAAGCGGAAGCTACACTGTGCTTCAGGGATGACTGTGTTGGAGACATGGTCAACCAGTCTGTTCAGTATGATGTGGGCGAAGATCTTGCCGGTGATGCAGAGGAGAGAGATTCCACAGTGGTTATCACAGGATGTTTTGGGATTGCTAAAAGCGAAAGTAAACGTAAATGAACACTCTGTTAAGCTGGCCATACCAGGCTGTTCAGGGATTGAATAGGGCACTTTGTAGGCCATTCCGGGGGCAGAGGGTCCAATTAATTCATACTAAATCAAAAACCCCGTACCCAAAACAAAAACAAAAAACAAAACCCTACAGGCCCCCTCCCCCACCCCATCTTCCTTCCCTTGCACACACATACAGTTTGTAAATACAAGGCGAGTCCATAATTCACATACATTTCAGTATTAAAAAATCGCCTGGTTTAATTCCAAACTTATGAAGCATCACCTGATTTCACTAATAAATGTAACATTCAGTCATAATTACACCTCAAATTTCAAAGTTTTAAACATATCACAAGCACATAAATGAATATGTAATAAGTTAAATAAATCAAAAGTAAAAGCACACACACACACACTCTCTCTCTCACATACATAGGGTATGCAACTACTAAGATACATCGTTCATTTATATAAAACAAGAGAGGCAAGGCCTTCAAGACTCACTTGTGATACACTGAAAAAAAAATCTAATCGTTAAAATGTGTTCTGTATTTGTTATAAAGCTTCGTGTTAAAAAAAAAAAAAAAAAAAAAAGTCCTAACCAGATTCGAAATAAGTCCCCTAGCATTAATTACAGAGTAATTTCCTTTTTTTTTTTTTTTACTATCTGCACCAAAACGTTTGCAAAATAAATAAAACTTCTATGCTTAGAAAAAGAAGTTCCTGTTTGAACAAAAAGTGATAATAATGACTGCTCTTGCTGTTGGGTCAGAATATCAGATCAAAGTGCCAAGTTTAGAGAATACAAAAAATATAAATATAACAGTAAATGCAGTTTGCATATAATTAGGCTTCTTTTTTTTTTTTTTTTGTGCCCATCCCAGAGGTGCAATATTGTTTTAAACAAGATGACTGGAAAGAACTGAATGTTTCCTATTTTTATGCCTAATTTGGTGTCAACTGACAAAGTATTTGCAGAGAAAATGTCAATGTTAATGTTTACCACGGACACACACACACACAGACAACCGAACACCGGGTTAAAACATAGACTCGCTTTTGTTTACACAAATGAGTCAATAAGATATAGAAGAAGAAAAAAAAGGGGGGGGGGGGAGAAAAACATAGGCCAATAATATTAAGCCAATGATATTAATAAAAACCACAAAGCAGCACTTCATAGATCACTAAACTAAGAGGAAGTAACAGTAAAACAATTCAAATTCATTTATACAAAAGCCAAAGGCCCACAAACACTGTCACACAAAAGCTCACTGTAAACAATATTTCAGCTTGAACCTTTTATCTGGAGAGATTCATAGTAAATAAAAACCCCAAAATGAAAATTTGAAGCTTAAGTACTGTTTTTTTTTCTTTTCTCACTTCTGACACGCCCCCACCCCCTTCCTGTTGATGTACCTTGTAGCATTTAATCATCAGGATAACCAGAATCACTTCGGTTGATCAACATTATTATTTTCTTTTTCTATCTCATTTTCATGGTTGCTATTGTCAATGTTGTGTGGAAAATCAAACAAAATTCTACCACCTCTTCTGTACCGTGCATCCTGCCAGCCAGACTGACATGTTCAACAGTTTTTTTTCAAGCATGATGGGCATGGTTTTTTTAATCTGTCAGCACCCGACATATTCATGATACTGTGTTGGATTTAACATTTACAATTGCATTCCATATTTCATTGTGTGTTGTTGGCAGTATTCATTTTATTGTGCTGGCTGTTACTGTCAATAACACAGTAATAGTAACACTCCAGTCACACCAGCTTGCACCAGGAAGTTTGTACTCATGGACTCACTTGGATAGTTTGCATGAAGATCATCAAAGTTGAGAAAGTTGCCACTGATGATAGATACTGTTGAAATGTTTTATTTTAGTTCTAGCATTTCAACTTGAACAACTTTTTATTTTGATATTGCACTGAAGACTGATGAAACTTGAACACTGGCAGCTCTATAACCTGTCCTGTTGAAAATGAAGTTCTGACTTTTAACAAGGTAAATAGGAAAGGAAAAACCGTCGTCTGCATATGGCTTACAGGTCAAGACTGTTTTTTTCTGTTCACCTACCTTCAGGTCAGTGATGAAGGTCCACTGTGGGTGCCTTGCAAAAAGCCTTTCGAGAGCTTTTGGTGATGAATGCTGGCATTTGCATTCGTGGTCATCAGTCATTTAAATACATCACTGCTGTCTGGTGTCTATCAGAGACCCCCATCCAGGATGTTCCATCTGAAACATTGTGTAATTCATGAA
The DNA here is from genome assembly GCF_041734735.1 of Babylonia areolata. Taxonomy (NCBI): domain Eukaryota; kingdom Metazoa; phylum Mollusca; class Gastropoda; order Neogastropoda; family Buccinidae; genus Babylonia; species Babylonia areolata. The sequence goes on along the minus strand of NC_134894.1, from coordinate 1,567,813 downwards.
CACAGTAAATATTTTGATTTAACTTTACATTGATTAAGCGATACATACATTTGTAATATATATATATATTCATTATTTTTATGTAATTATTTTGCTTCTTTTTTTTTAACACTAGTTAAAATTATTATTGATAATTCTATTTTGCCTATCTTCTTAGGTCAGAGACCAAACTCAAAACACTTTACATGAGTCATTTGGACAACATGCTGCCTACATAGGTAGAGAGACTTAACAACTGCCTTAAGGTTCTCATCAATTTTTTTGTCATTCAATCAGGCTTCACATGTATTATATATATTGGATTTTTTTTTTTAGAGTTATGCCAGGGAAAAGCCTTTGTTGCAATGGGTTCTTGGTGGCACTGGCATGCTGCGGACCAGTGGGTTGGTCTCACTGGATGCTCCAGGTCTGCTTTCATATCACAACTCAAGACCGTCTTGCTCTTTTTCCCCTTTTCTGGGGAACTGGGGTCGACTTTCATCGCTAGCAGTGAAATGCGCCATATATGTAAGGCCATTGGTGCACACAGGACCTTGGTTTATCGTCTCATCCAAATGATAGTTTGGTGTCGTATATTTTTCCATGTCAAACTGATTCAAACCAGGCCTAGCAGTTTGCTCCTCTTGGCCAAAATTTCATGGCAATTCGGTGATAAGATGCCTTGTAAGTCCGCTGTCTGCCAGCCAATCAAACGCCATTTCCGGCTGGAGCTTAGTACTTATTCACAATAGCCACCATTCCCAAGGTAAATACATAGTATTGTAATTTGTATTGTTTTGTATAACTCTTTTTGTCACAACAGATTTCTCTGTGTGAAATTCCGGCTGCTGTCCCAGGGAGAGTGCGTCGTTATACTGACAGCACCACCCTGCTTTTGTCATTTTTTCTGCCTGGAATTTTGTTTGTTTTCCTATTGAAATTGAAGTGGATTTTTCTGCAGAATTTTGCCAGGGACAACCCTTTTGTTGCCATGAGTTCTTTTACCTACGCTAAGTGCATGCTGCACACGGGACCTCAGTCTTATCCAAATGACTAGCATCCAGACCACCACTTAAGGTCTTGTGGAGGGAGAAAAAATACTGGCGACAGCAGGTATGATTCAAACCAGTGTGCTCAGATTCTCTCACTTACTACGCGGACGCGTTACCTCTAGGCCATCAGTCCACATTATCCTGTTGCTCTGTCTTTGCCAACCTATTTTTATGCATTGGAGGTTTTATTTTCTTGCTGTTTTCGCCTTGGGATTCATATCGTTTACATCGTCTGTGTTCTTGCTCCCCATGTTGCTCTTTTTCTGATTTTTTTTTCAGCCCTCTAATGGCCTCTTGCAGTTGCCTAATTAGAAACAACATGATTTGATTTGCCCAGTGTTGAAAAGGTATAAATTAATGTCCACACTGTTTTTGTGTGTTGCAGTTTTTCGTTTTCGTGTTGCTCTAGTGAACTGTAGAGGACTCCTGATGTGGACCTTGGCAGGCCAGCTGGGTGGCCATGGATTTCTCCTCTTTAGACCTGCTGGCTTCCACTGCACTGCGAGACAATAGCCCTACCCACACCGACAGCACCAACACACCCTCAGAACCTCACCATCCCCAAAATAACCACCACGATTCTGTGGAAAATGATGAAGACGATGACGAAGCGGATGGCTATAGGGACAGTGTGAAAGAAACAGACAGTACCAGTGACGGTGAGGACTTGACGCAGAAAGAAATGGGGTCTGTCAAGTGTGGTAAGCACAAGAAAAACTCAGCCAAACCGATGTCCATCTTTGTGCGAGATGGAAAGTGTGTTGCCAAGCATTTGGCGACTGACACAGCGTGCCACAAGGAGACTGGAAGTGAAATGACAGGAGATTCAAACAGGACTGGCCCGCACAAGGTGAACTCAACAGAACAGGAGGGGGACAGCAACCCCCAAAACATCACTGTTCTGTGTAACATGGCTCCCAAATCTCCCACACAAACCGTGGACAGGGAGGTGAATCCTGGAAGTACAAATCTGCCAGTCTGCAATGGAGTCAGCAGCTCAGATCTTCAGACACATACGAAAACTATGGATGAAAGTGCTCCACAGGAAACACTGGGAGAGAGATGTGCAACAGCAGATCTGTTAGTGGTGTCACCTAAAAGTGAATCATCACATGATCCCCTGGTTATATCTTGTACAAAACCAGCACAAGACTCTGGTCGGGTGACTGAGAGGAACTGTGATGGTGCCAGTGCTCAGTCATCCAGTGACTCTTCACCGACACCTGTAGTGGCTTGTGAAGCAGGAGAGAAGGACAGTGGTGGTCAGCATCAAGAAAAACAAGTGGACAGAAAGTGTTTGCACACAGAGGCTGGCAGTGGTCAATGTAATTGGGATTCGCCATCTTCTGTCTTGCACAGCGTCCCTGATACGCAGTCTTCAGAGGTGAAATCACCTGTGGAGAAGGGTAAAGACATTGACAGCACACCACCTGCTGGAAAGAATCTTGTATCAAAGGTTCCAGATACAGCAGTGGAAAGTAGAACCTTCAGTAACTGTGATGTGTCCTGCTCTCAGACTGAAGTGAAGGCAGATGAAGAGAACAGCCCCTGTACAAAAAATAGTTTGGACCAAAACACAGGCAGCTCGGGGAACAAGGATTCCCAACCCCCCACTGATGCAGACAACAGTCAAGTAAAGAACATTCTGTCCCCACCCCCTCCTCCACCACGCATTCAAACCCTTGATTTTTCAGTGGCTTTGCTGGATCATACCTATTGTTTTCGTTCCAAAGTGAGACTCCTGGAAAACACAGATGACAGTGGTGATGCATTTGAGTCAGCAGATGAAAATGTCTCAGCTGATGAGATCGAACGAAGACCCAGAAGCCTGTCTGTGGACAGCATGTATCTTCAGTACAATGTGGCAGGCTTACCCAGTCAGCAGGAAGCCCTGACACAAAATGACAAACTGGGTCTCCTCTCCCCCACCCTGTCTGTGGACTCCATTTCAAATGACTCTTCTCTGTCCGAACACTCCACCACTGCTGGCGGGCAGTGCTATTCTATTTTAGTGGGCAGTCCCAACCCCAAGGGAACAAGGGCTCGACAAAATCACCCCTCAGCAGACAGTCCAAGCTGTGAGAAGTCAGGTGAAGGGGTCTGTCGGACAGGTACCAGCGTGCTTGGGGCTGATGCTAACTCTAGCGTCGTGGACACCAACACTGTGATGGCTGTTGGACCTAAGTGCGGCAAGTTCCGAATTGGTACGTTTGGTTCCTTCAGCAACTATTCTCATTTGGAGTTGGAGAAGGACAACAAGAAAAGTAAAGTGAAGAATGGACTGTCCACGGATCCTGTGATCAAACCTTTCTCCTCCCCTGCTGTGGCCTCCCCTGGATCGCCGTTCCCCCTTCTTCAGTCGCCTGGCTTAGAGTGGGACCGTTCAGATGCTGGTTCAGAGGCGCCCGACGATCTGGATTCATCCACAACCGAAGATAAATTCTTGAGCAGCTCACATGATTCTGAAGCTTTTGGCACTACTGTCAGTCAGGTTTGGCGCCATCCTGTATTCCATGATCATGATTACTGCAGCAAAGAAGTGTCTGAAGAATATTTAGGCAAGCCTGTTGCTCCAACACCTCAGCTTAAGTCTGGGAAGCGGAAGTATGTAAAGAAAAAAGACAGACAAGACTATGAAGAAGAGAAACTGAAGAAAGGGAAGTACCTGAAGCGTGAACTGTTGAAGCAGGATAATCGATTTAATCTGGGTGCGGGTCGTGGCATGGAGAACCGAACAGTAGCAGCCAGGTCTTCCCTCCTGGCTGAATCCCTCACCACCAAACCCAATCCAGTGGGTCGACCAAGGAAGCGCACAGAGAAGCAGCTGGAAGAATACGATACAGAGACTGGTACCAAGATGAAAATCACTGGCAAGTATCAGGACCAATACGTCTACTACCTCAACAAATCATCACGCAATCGTCGACGAAAGGTGGATGAGAAAATGCCCCCAGGAGACAAGATAATCTTGCCTGCCCCCAAACCTGGCGATATTGTAGTGCCCCATCTTTCTGACGCTGACTGTGAAGCGATTCGTCGTGGGGGCAGAATGGCTTTGCTCAACAGTGGCCCTCACCCTGTCCCCTCTGTACAGTTACCTCACACTGACAGTGGGGACATGGACAGCAGTATCGTCAACACTATCTTAAGCATGGAAACGGAGCATGGAAATCTGCAGTCACCTCTTCCTGTGTATGATGGGGTTGGCCACAGTGAGGACTTTGCCGACATAGAGGGCAATCTGACGTCAGAGCAAGTCAAGATGTTGTTTGACTGCTTGGAAATGGAAGAGACCACTACCAGCCAAGAACTGGATCTGTTCACCACTGCTGAGGCAGTCTCTGCGCCCTCAACAACAGTTGACAGTCTTGCAGTAACAAGTGTGGCAGAAGACTTGATGGTACCTCCCTGTACCACAACCACTTCAGAATCTGTTTCTCTGCTAGCGAAGGCGGATCCCAGTTCCCCAGAACAGGTGAAGCTGGAGCAAGACAGTTTGAGTTGTGATATGAAAGCAGACCTGGAGTCCAGTGAGAGCAAACCGCTGGTCCACAGCATGCCAGCACCACCAACCAGTCAGCCTTCAGTGGAGAAGAACCTGGAATTTCTGAAAACACCATTTTTTCCAGAATCATCATCAGCAACTTCCTATCCAGAATCGTCAGTTACCTCCTCTTTTCCAGAATCAGTTGTGGTATCGTCCGGGTCCCATGGACTGTTTTCACCAGCACCCATGTCCACTCTGATGGGGCCCCTGCCTGACAGCAAGTCAGACGATGTCAATGAGACCCCCTGGATTGTGACAGTGACCCTGTACTGGAACGACATCCCAGCCATCGTCATCAACAATGTGCCGCACGTCAGGCTGGTGGATATCCACCGCCAGATCCTGCCAGCCAAGGACACAGGCATCTTGAAGAAAAGGTGCCAGCTGATGAACATCCAGGTGTCCAACTGCAGCGAAATGCAGCGATACTTCCTAGTGCAATATGGCCGTGCACACAACTCCAAGAGCACGCTGGTCATCAGTAAGGACGAGGCCCAGCGTCTCATCACCTACTACGCTCATCCCCCACCTCGAAACCTGCGAGGTGAGGAAGGGGGTGGGTTGAGGCGCAGTTCCAGCTACGCAGAGTTACGGTCCATCATGGAGAGGCCAAACAGCGTGGGGCGCCATCCCACCTTGCCCTTCAATCAACCCAGGAAGAAAGGGGGATTCAGACGTCGGCCACTGCCCACTCGCAGTCACAAGTGAGTATTGAATGTGCAAGAAGATAAAGTGACCCCCCCGCCCTCTCCCCCCATGAAAAGTTTGTACATGAAAAAGTGCCCAAGGCTTTATTCCTGGAAAACATGTAGAACCCACATGGACATTTATCTTAACAAAGACACATGTGCATGCAGAAAGGAAAAAAAGGTGGTGCTGCATTGTGCATTCTTCTTCAATGTAAATTGAACCATGGTTATAAAACAAAGTCGTGCAAAAAGTTCTTGACATGCATCAGACACCTTTGTGTTCCAGACTCCTGAGGGATTTTCTCAAATGTATTGTGCAGTACAGTGCAACTCAAATTCAAATAAAAAAAATTCTTATCATTAGTATAAAAAGTATTCTTCTTTTTTCTGTTCTTCTTCTGCGTTTGTGAGCTGCAACTCCCACGTTCACTTGTATATATATATATATATACACGAGTGGGCTTTTATGTGTATGACTGTTTTTACCCCGCCATGTAGGCAGCCATACTCCGCTTCTGGGGGGGATGCATGCTAGGTATGTACTTGTTTCCATAACCCACCGAATGCTGACATGGATTACAGGATCTTTAACGTTCTGTATAAAATTTGATCTTTTGCTTGTGTATACACACGAAAGCACTAGCAGGTCTGCACATATGTTGACCTGGGAGATCAGAAAAATCTCCACCCTTTACCCACCAGGCGCCGTCACCGAGATTCGAATCCAGGACCCTCGGATTGAAAGTCCAACACTTTAACCATTCGGCTGTTGTGCCCATCTGTTTTATATAAGTATGTAGACTGTTACTAAATGAAATTTTACAAAGACAAAAGAGCAGTCAGAAAGATTGTAAAAGTAAACAACACTGACAGTACAAACTTAAAAAATATGCGCATGAAGGCAAGAAACACCCACATTTAATTGTAAATGCTTGTTTATATTAAAAAAACAAAACGTGCATTCAAGGCTCTCTTCAAGGCTCTCTTTTGTGTCACATTATTTTCACCACAATTCATGCATATGTGTTTTATTTTCAACTATGGAATCTTTGTTTTATACCAAAAAAAAAAAAAAAAAAATGTGCCTTAGAAATCTTCCAATCTTTTTTTCTGTTTACTCTTGTTCACTCACTGTTAAAATTCCTATCCTCTTGTCTTTTATTTACTTAGTTACTTGATTTCTGTTCGTCATCTTTGTTTATGTTCCAAATCATCTGTCACATCATGATAAATGTAATAGTTATAACTTATAAACAATAATGTACATTTTAGTTTTTATCATGGAACAAAAATATCTTTGAAATATTTTTCATTATGATTTTCATTCGTACCTCCTTTTAACATATTTATAAACTATATTTAGTGAAACAATGTATGTGACATCGCCCATTAACCTTTTTTTGGGTGTGAATTTTTATTTCAAACTTTTTAATTCTTTGCAATGCTCACCTTTCTGTCTGATATAATTTATCATTGCAGATCCTAAAAAGCAATTACTTCCATCAGTGTAAGCTGGAATCAGTGATTCACTCTCATCACATTTATCAACAGAAGACAGTTTAAAAAAAAGAAAAGAAAAAGAAACTATCACGTGTCTACACGTGTGCACTGCTGGAACAAATGTGTGTGTTGTTGCTGTTGTTCATGGACTGTACATCTTTCCTGTGGGAATGATTTTGGGTGGAATAGGAGGATGTAAGCAACAGGATATGGGAGAAATGGCCTGTGTGTATGTATAAATGTATGTATATGATGATACCTTAATGTTTTGTAAGTTTCCTAAAAAATTTTTTAAAAAAGTACTGGGATATTTTTCTTTAAAAAAAAACAAAAAAAACATCACAGGTAAGGATATGTTTAGGGCCAACCTCTTTTTTTTTAACCATAAACAATGGAGTGTCAGTTTGTACTGCACTCTCTTGCAAACTGTCTTATTCTCTCTCCAGGAGGAAGATGGTTGTCAGTTATTTTAAATCTTTACATTTTTTTTTCTTTTCCTGCGTGGTGCATATGACATTGTGAGCCTTGAGAATTTCACCTCTGCTCATTTTGTGATGGCTCAGTGCCAGTTATCCTAGTCAGTAGTGTTACACAGGTGAAGGAAGGACGATCTTGGATTTGTGACGTAAATCACACACAGGTGTTTCTTTACTTCGGTGTGTGAAGTCAATGAATCTTTGTTATTACTCGGCCTTGTTTGTCCATATGTGTGTGTATCCATCAGTTACTGTTTACATTTTGTGTGGAACCACGACGGGCGCAAGAGCCGAATGGTTACTTAAACTAGTTAAAGCTTTGGACGCTCAATCTGAGGGTCCCAGGTTCAAATCTCGGTAACAGCGCCTGGTGGGTAAAGGGTGGAGATTTTTCCAATCTCCTAGGTCAACATATGTGCAGACCTGCTAGTGCCTGAACCCCCTTCGTGTGTATACGCAAGCAGAAGATTGAATACACATGTTAAAGATCCTGTAATCCATGTCAGCGTTCAGAGGGTTATGGAAACAAGAACATACCCAGCATGCACACCCCCGAAAACGGAGTATGGCTGCCTACATGGCGGGGTAAAAACGATCAAACACGTAAAAGTCCGCTCGTGTACAAAGGAGTGATTCATGGGAGTTGCAGCCCATGAATGCAGAAAAAGAAGTGTGGAACCATAAATAATTCAGAAACCAGACTTGAGTCACGGTTGGTGGGACCTTGTCAGTCATCTCATGAATGATGATTTTGCATGCAGGGTGAGAGGTCAGCAATCAAGGTCATTGTTTGACAAAACATGATATTGAATTTTCATCATACAAGGTATTGTGACTGACCATGTTGACAGCACAATCCATACTGAATTTAAAAAATCAAGGTCACAATATGACATATTAATTATTACTATTATTAGAACAAAAGATAGAAGCTTGCAATAATATTATAATAATTGGTATTAATTATGGCTTTCAAACACCTTGAAGCTTTTTACAGTTACATGTCAAATGCACACAAGAACACTCTCTCTCTCTCTCTCTCTCTCCAGCTTAACAGCTAGCCAGTCAGGTATTGGGTGGTTAATCAAAGGAGAAGCAGCATGTTATGGTGTTGAAATGCAGCCTGTCTCATCTTGAATATAGAACAAACCAGGTCAGCAAAGCCAGCTTTACCAAGCAAGATGGTCAATTGACATTGGTGCTGTTGCATGTGGTTTCATGGTCAGTGGCTGTGCCATGCTTTCCATGTTGAAGGAAGTCTTGAAGCTGTCGTTTTCTGTTCCTCTGAATTCTTTGCTCATTCCTGCATGGCTTAGGGACAGAGGAGAAATGTTCATAGCATAAGGGTCTCTGGACAGGACAGAAGAAACTGATGGTGGTGACCTCAACTCAGGCAAGAGGAAAAAATTTTAATTATTTTTAAAAGGCTGGATGAAGTGGAATTGGTCCTGGTAGTGTGTCACTGTTTTGACCAGGCACCAGAAGGGCCCTGTGACATAAATCTTTTAGCTAATGTTTGCAGTATGGTGTGGTTAACATATAGATCAGTCCACACACTGACACTTCCTTGAAACTGGAACCCGAGTAATAAAATATTCAGCCCTGTTTTGCTTTTTTTTTGGTTTTGTTTTGCTGTTGATTGATAAAAGGCAGTGACTGTTTAAAAACAACAACAACAAAAAAACAGTGATACTCTCAAGCCTACAATGACAGTTGCCATTTCACTTTTTTTTTTTTTTTCTTTTTAATGTTCCCTTGAAAACATGAGAAAAATACTTTTTATTATTTTAATTTTTTTTATTTTAGTTCTCTACATTTTCATGACAGATTTTTTTAAATCAGCAACAAGTTTGATATCTCTAGCAGCTTCAGCATTGTCAGCATTCTCTCCATCATAACATTCAGATCGAAAAAGTGTCTGACATTATCATTATGTAACCATTCGTGCCCTGTTCTCATAACACTGATATGTATAAAAATGGATATATATATATATATCCATTTTGCTGATTTCTGTTTTCCTTGGTCAGTTCATCTTAGCATGAGCATGTGACACCTTTGCTCAAAGAGCTGTATTCGCTTGCAAATTCCAATTAAATACCACATTCAGTTTGAAATTACCACGCTCACATGCCACTTTTTTTATGGTATGTTTCCACAGTATCACTCTTCTGCACTCGCAACTGAACAGCCTTCCCGGTCACTTGGTTCTTCAGCTGAAAGATTTCTTGGGGTGCCAAACACTAATCTGAAAACCTTAGGTCACCGATAATTTTGTTTCTCAGCCCCAGTTATCTGGAACTCACTGCATACTGATTGGAAAAGGCCCCATCCCTGGACTCTTTCAAGTCCCAGCTGAAAACTTGTCTTTTTTGTCTTGCATTCAAGTAACGGTTTAGTCTAACTTTGGTCTAATTTGCTGTTCTGTGAGGGATGTACTACTTCTTCCAGTGTTGTGTGTATGTGTTGGTGGAGGTGCTCTGTGTGTGCATGTGTGTGTTCTGTTCATGTGAGGATGGTGACTGTTTCTTCATGGTTGATTCATTTTCTTTTGATAATTGCTTCTCTTTTGTGACATGTAATTTGTGCAACACCACGAGTGATTGTTTATTACTTGAATATTTTTGAGAGTTGTTTATTTATTGTTATGTTTAATTTGTTATGCGCCATGAGCCTCTGTGAGGGAACAGCGCTATAGAAGAGCACTTCATTATTATCATAACCTGGTCTTGAAGTCAGCAGAATCATTGGAAGTTAAGTTGGCTGGAAAAATGTTGAAGTTTCCACTCGATGGATACTAGTTTAGTCCTTGATGCCACAATGAATCTATTGTAATCAGAAGTCGCTGGCATAGTTTGCAGTTCTGTTAAATGAGAATGAGCACCACACAAAAGTTGGTTCTACAGCAGTGCAGGATCTGCTGTTGGGGGTGGCTTGATAACACATTGGTGACTCATAGTGCCATGGGGTAGTCAGTGTGCACAGCATGCGGATACATCTAATAAAACCACTGGAAGATGAAAAAAGGATTTTTGGGGTGGAGAGTGGTGCATGGCAGAAGTGATGGGGTGGCAAACTTAGGTTTCATTTGTTGCTTCAGATCACCTGCTGTCACTTAAGTTTGCCCCTTTTCTTGTTATTTAAGTGTGTGAAAGAAAAGTTGGATACTTATAGTTGTAATCTACATTACATTTTTACTTTGTGTCATGATATGACTAAGTGTTAAGTGTGTGAAAGAAAAGTTGGATACTTGTAGAACATAATTTACATTAAATTTTTTAGTTAGTGTCATGATATGGACTAAGTGTTGTTATTTATGTGTGGGAAAGAAATGTTGGATACTCTGAAGTTGTAATTTACATTTCACATAGTGTCATGATATGACTAAGCATATTTTGAAGTTAACACATTACATAAGAGATTAACGATGGTAGCACTGCTCTGTAACCATGCTTTTGTACCAACAGAACTAGCTGAGTGCATGATGGTGATGCTGCTATGGTGTAACTGTGGTCAGTGGTTGACTGGTGTGCCTGTGCTGTGCAGCCCCAGCCCCGAGCCAGTCCCTGCCCCTGTGCTGCCCGTCATGGAGCCACTGCTGGTCAGCCCGCCCCTTGCTGCACCCACTTCACCTGCTAAGGGACTTAGGCACAAGAAGATCAACTTCCGTGAAATGCTCAAGGGAGAAGACTCTTCCTCCCAGTTGTCTCCCCTGACAGATGAAGTGGAAGCGGATGACTGTACCCTGGAGGAGGAGGCAGCAGTTGTCAAGGGGAGAGGGTCCAAAGCGCCGGCTGTTGCTGGAGCCAAGAAACGGAGAGGCCCCAAGGAACCAGGAGTGGGGCCTCCTGCAAAACGGGGGCGCAGAGCCTGGCGCAAAAAGAGTGAGGGGAAGGAGGCAGGCCCCAAGACGGCTGTGGAAACTAAGGTGGTGGCAAAAGAAACACCCAGCCCCGTGATGGGCGCCAAGAACAAGAAGCGGTCACCAGGGTCCTCCGCCGCTGGCACCCTGAGCGCGTCGGGCCGCTCGCCCAAGTCCAAGTACGGCCCTATCAAGGTGAACGTCAAGAGCCTGGTCAGCTCCATGGGGTCCCTGGCTGACGGAAGTCAGCCACGGAAGAAGAACTTGTTTGGCCGGAAGCCCAGCAGCACGGATGTGGTGGTGGACGGGCCAGAGGAGGCGGCGGCAGTGCACCCTAACCCGCTGCGTGTCCTCAAAATTTCACACCAAGACATGGAGGCCACGTCCCCTCCCACTCCCCACGTCCTCTCCCCCACAGCTGAAGTGCATCTGGACTTGTACAACCGAGCCAGCTCTCCCTGTGTGAAGTGTCGTACCTGCCACAAGTTTCTGTCGGTGGCCGACTTCCTGAAGCACCAGCATGTGAGCGGGGAAGGGGGGAAGGACACAGGCAGCAAACCGCAGCAAACAGACGTGGGTCCCGGTGGTCAGCGCCGCATCCTGGTGCCCATGAACAAGGAGAACATCTCCTTGGAGGAGCAGCGCTTGTGGAATGAGTTTGTGGCCCTTCAGGAAAGTCTGGACCACTCCGCCAGCGTGGCCAGCATGGGGGCCTACCCTTTGACTCCGCTGTCCCCCGCCTCCCCTGTGGGCAGCTCTGCCAACACCTTTGGGGATGTGCACTCCCCAGGTGTGGACCACTCACACCTGATGACAATGACTCCAGAGTCGCCACACCCCCCGCCCTGCTGTCTACACAATGGACACCAGATGGGGCTGGACATGGAGACAGCAGCACAGCCTGTTGTCATGGACACCACTGCTCCAGTCAACACTGATCCCTGTTCTGCTTCAGACCCTCATGGAATCTTGCCCTTTCCAAGCGAATCCTACCCTTGGGACTCCCAACTGCAGAGTTCCCCTTCTCCCCTGTCCCCCCCTCTCCCGACATGCACACAGAAAGAAGAGAAATGTTTACTTAATAATGTAGACTCTAGTGATCGAGAGGTTCAGTCCAACCTCAAGCCTGTCACTGCAGGTAAGAAACAGTGGTCCTTGCAGCGACAAAGAAGAAATTCCCCTAACAACACGAACATTCGCACCAGTTCACGAAAGCGTGAGACCAAGCGACTATACAGTTTTGAGAAATACGAGTTCAGTGTAGGAGGCAAAAAGGGTGGGCGGGGAGAGACAGACACTCAGGACCTTGTAGATGATCTCCCAGACAGCCTGATGGATGACGGTCGTGTTGCCATCAACAGTACTGTGCTGCACCTGGCTTCCGACACCTTGCAGGAGCCACAAAATGCTTAGCTGTTTTTTTTTCCCCCCACCCCATCCTCTCTGGTGGTGTTTTTTTTGGGGGGAGATGTTCTACATTTAACAGACTGATGTGAGTGAGGTGTTAATGTGTAAATGCAGTGAGTTGTTTTTGGTGTGTGCTTGTGTAAACGTTGACTTATTAGGAATGAACAAAGTGATGACATTAGAACATGAGAAACAAAATATGGTGACCATGAACTGGTCCTGTACTGACCAGTTGATGGCTTTCCTTCAGCATCTAATTCAGACTTGTATACTTAGTTGGGGGTCCATTGCACTGCAGTAGTATGTGTGTATATTTGTAAGAACTGGTATACATGTGCACTTGTTATGTTCAAGTTCTTTTTTTTCTTTTCTTTTTTTTTTGCCAAAGGGCATCATTAAAAAACAAGAGAAAACCAGCAACAGTTGTGTGGTTGTGTAACTGATCAACTGAATCAAGTTGAGCTTCAGCTTAAACACATTCTTTTGCTGCGGGACTTGATACAAAGGGAAAATCATTCATTACACTTTCACAAACATAATGCAGTGGATCACCTTTGTGGATGGCGTCCTGTCATTCATACTGACTCATAAATATTCAGAAATGCACAAATATATCCTTGGTTTTCTCTTATCAGCAGTTGAATCAAGAAAGTATGATTTTGCTTCCAAAAATTCCATCAGGATACCCGTTCACATGACAGACCACACACAACAGGTCATTTGGATTCACACATAACTACTGTCAGTTAATGATGGTGGCATCTACCCTTAGGCTTTGGTGTTTTCACTAGTTTCAGCTGTCGTCGCTTTCTGTCAGTTCTTCACAGCAAGATCAGTGGATTTGTGCTTCTGCTGTTCCTGGGTTTCAGAAAGTTAGACATGTCTGTTAAATATGCTTTTGGGGGGAGTAATTTGATGCACATTGATATTGTGTGTGTGCCACCAAACCTGCTGATGAACAAAACTGTCAAACAGAAAGATCAGTGGGTTTATGTTTCCACATCGACAGGCTCTACCAGTGGTGGATAAAAGTTTTAGAAATGTTTTAGTTTAAACAGTGTCCTTTCTTCTTGTTTGTTACAAGTGAGTGTTGAGTAATGAACCTTCTGGTAAAACAGTGTAAAAATTATCTGTGAAGTGTAAAAGTTGGCTCAAAGTTCGGAATTTAACCCATTAAGATAAACCCTTGACTTTGATTCAAGGTCAAACTGCCAACAACAAAAACAAAAAGAAGAAAATTATTGTGCTGCTAAGAAAATTGTGGCTCTCCTTTTTAAAGGGATCAGCCGATTTCAAGACTTGACAGATGTACAACTGAACAAGAAAGACAAGGATATATAATAATCATCATCATTTTCTGATACAGGATCTTTGTGGACACACCATCTGCACACTTTGCACAAAGTGAAGGAAGTAATGAAATATGAAGGCAAGAGGTCAAAGCGTACTGAAGGAAGTAATGAAATATGAAGGCAAGAGATCAAAGCGTACTGAAGGAAGTAATGAAATATGAAGGCAAGAGATCAAAGCGTACTGAAGGAAGTAATGAAATATGAAGGCAAGAGGTCAAAGCGTACTGAAGGAAGTAATAAAATATGAAGGCAAGAGATCAAAGCGTAGTGAAGGAAGTAATGAAATATGAAGGCAAGAGATCAAAGCGTAGTGAAGGAAGTAATGAAATATGAAGGCAAGAGGTCAAAGCGTACTGAAGGAAGTAATAAAATATGAAGGCAAGAGGTCAAAGCGTAGTGAAGGAAGTAATGAAATATGAAGGCAAGAGGTCAAAGCGTAGTGAAGGAAGTAATGAAATATGAAGGCAAGAGGTCAAAGCATAGTGAAGGAAGTAATGAAATATGAAGGCAAGAGGTCAAAAGCGTACTGAAGGAAGTAATGAAATATGAAGGCAAGAGGTCAAAGCGTAGTGAAGGAAGTAATGAAATATGAAGGCAAGAGGTCAAAGCGTAGTGAAGGAAGTAATGAAATATGAAGGCAAGAGATCAAAGCGTACATCACCCACATGCCTTCTCTCCCACTGACCCCTCCATCTCTTGTTCTGTGACAACGTTTTATTTCCCAGTAGACGCTGTCTGCATGACTGGCTGGAGTTGATGCTGGACTGGCACATGGCCTCATGACAGGAAAGCTGTGCTATTGATACACACACATGACTAATAAATCTTGCTGGAGAAATGTTTTCCATTTCTTTTTTCTTTACTTTTTTTTTTTTTTTTTTTTAACATAGTCGATATTTATCTTAAACTATGGAAGTTAGGTTTATATTTCAAAATACTTGGTTAACATTTTACTTGGACTTTATTTTACCTCTCAACCATACTGGTGGTGGTGGTTTTGGGTGGGGTTTGTTTGGTTTGGTTTGGTTTGGTTTGTTTTTGTTTTTTTTGGGGGGGCGCATTCATTAAAATTGGCACTAATGGCAGTATAGTAAGTCATAATTACTGTCCTAATGACATCAGGATAGTAAGTAGAATACACTGCCAATTTTACTGATTCGACAAACAGAATGTTTACACAAAACTCTTTATCTCCTGGTCTGATAAATGAAGCATTATCTGTAAACTGAATGTGAAACTGGTGTCTGTGTTGTTTACTAATAGTGGTACAAGTTTACTCTGATTGTGAAGTCCAAACACTGCACACAAACATCACTAACATGTCTCCTCCAATTTTTCTTGGTTGAGCGACACGCTGATCATTTTACCAAGCAAGGCACACTTTAGACCTCCTCTGCAAGATTATATGAGCAAAGAAGGAACGTCAAACAATACTGTTCCAACTGACGAGCCGTGCCGGATTACTATAACAATTACTAGTCTTACACGTTATTCGATGGTTTCATTTGTTTACCAATAAAGTTATCATATATTTGGCGGGGATATATCTCATTGATAGATATAGTCATAAAATGTCAATTTAATAATGGCAAAACTGACCGAGTTGGGAAAATGAATGGAGACCCGCTTTCAGCCACTAGGATCTGTACGTTCAATGATGACCAGCTTGTACTTCCGGTCGGCCCACTTGAAGCATCAAGTCCATCAAAAAGTGTCCGTTAATCTGCGTCTATGCAGACTGTTGATATTACTTGACTTGACAATGGTTTAGGCCTCTCCCGAGGCCTGTTCGTGTTCCTAAAGAACTATTACTGAATTGGTTGCATGCGTGGCGAGCGCGGCTAGACCAAATCAGTTGCCTGACAAGCTGGGTTGTACAGAACAGGTAGGCCCCTCCAGTGTTTATCTAGGCGGCTCTTAAAGGCGTTGACTGACGGCGCCAGGACCACGGAGTCTGGGAGACCGTTCCACTGTGTCACTACTCTATTAGAGAAATAATTCCCCCTGACATCAAGGCGAAAGCGTTGTTTCTGGAGCTTTAAAGTGTTGCCTCTGAGGTTTCCACTGAGTGACGACTGGAACACTGGCCTCTGTGCATCATAATGACCATGAAGGTATTTAAATACTTCTATCATGTCCCCTCGCAGCCTCCGGTGTTCCAGACTTGGCAGACCCAGCAGTTTCTTCATACTGAAGACGCACTGAATAGATCTAGTACTACAAATGATATTATGAAAATGGACTCACAACAGCGATGCTTTGTGTGCTGGTTTCTCCTCGCCACTTGATTGCTGTGATCGGCAGCCTCAGTGCCCAAGAAATCGACAGACTTTTCTTTCCACTGGTCACGGAGTGCGTGTCTGTTGTGTGATCTCAAGTTGATCTCTTAATTAAACACCGACATTGGGAATATGATCACCACAGTCACTTGGGCCGTCGAAACACTGCGGCGGCTCTGACAATGTGTCGTCAAACCGGAAGTGACCCAAAAATGTCACGTGGTGTTCCAAATATTCAAGACTTCACGCACGCGGTTATCCGGTCCCCATAGCCGATACTATAAATAGCTCGCATGTCGGCATGTTCCGGTTTACATTGACAACCGAGGTATACACTTCAAAACTTCAGAACAGCCTTTCAAACTGTAATGGCCGCAGTCGAAATATTGTGAATAACAGACACCCAGCTTAAAAAAAATAGCCACTTTTGTTTCCCACCTTACGTGCCATAGATGTTGTGGCTCTCGGCCCGTGTGGCCATTGGTGGGCGTCGTTACACCGGAATGCCACAAAACACGAAGGTGCTGGTCATTGGATACCGTCTGACACTGACGGTACACACGGTGACTGTCAGAACAGAGGGTTGGAAACATGGGGCAGACAGGACACGCCTGTGTGGGGTTAGCTGTCTGTCTCTCTCTCTGTGTCTCTGTCTCTCTCTCCCTGTCTCTTTCACACACACACACACACTTATCATGCACACACACACACGCACGACACACTCTCTCTCTCTGTCTCTCTCTCCCTGTCTCTCACACACACACACACTTATCATGCACACGCACACACACACACACACACACACACACCAGAACGCCTGACGATTCACCACCTCTTCACAAAAATGATCATTTCTTCATTTTGTATCGTCTTGCACATGCCAGCGCGCGCGCACACACACACACACACACACACACACACACACAATCTTCACTCGTGCAGCTGACCGCAGCTGGTTTACAGGGACGATCACACAGCAGGGAACTCGCGGGCTGGGCGCGCGCTTGATTCCCCGTGACGTGCACACACCAGGAGTTATTTTTTCCTCTCACCTTCTTCCTGCATTCTTCCGTCCTGCTTCCTTTCACCCTGTGTGTGCGTGTGCGCGCGCGCGTGTGTGCGTGTGTGTGTGTGTGTGTGTGTGTGTCGCATGGGTCTGCTGTCACCAGTGCTGGCCTGTTTCAATGGGGAAAGTCTGTTTCCCAACATGAGCCCAGGGAACTTGTTCCCTGGGGGAAAATGGCACGTTCACTGCGGTGAT
The DNA here is from genome assembly GCF_041734735.1 of Babylonia areolata. Classification (NCBI taxonomy): domain Eukaryota; kingdom Metazoa; phylum Mollusca; class Gastropoda; order Neogastropoda; family Buccinidae; genus Babylonia; species Babylonia areolata. Next base: position 1,550,409 of record NC_134894.1, on the reverse strand, counting down.
GCCCAAGGGAACAGTCCGAATTTCACAGAGTTGGAGTAAAGTGTTTTGATAAGAAAGGTGAAGAAAGTAGATAAATGAATCAGTAAATGAATATAAAGGCCGACAACAGGGTGCAACACAAAACACGATACAATGCAACACAGTGCAACACAAAACAACACGATACAATGCAACACAGTGCAACACAAAACAACACGATACAATACAACACAGTGCAACACAAAACACGATACAATGCAACACAGTGCAACACAAAACAACACGATACAATGCAACACAGTGCAACACAAAACAACACGATACAATACAACACAGTGCAACACAAAACAACACGATACAACACAGTGCAACACAAAACAACACGATACAATACAACACAGTGCAACACAAAACAACACAGTGCAACACAAAACAACACGATACAATACAACACGTTGCAACACAAAACAACACGATACAATGCAACACAGTGCAACACAAAACAACACGATACAATGCAACACAAAACAACACGATACAACACAGTGCAACACAAAACACGATACAATGCAACACAGTGCAACACAAAACAACACGATACAATGCAACACAGTGCAACACAAAACAACACGATACAATACAACACAGTGCAACACAAAACAACACGATACAACACAGTGCAACACAAAACAACACGATACAATACAACACAGTGCCTTTTTCATGCAGCACACAGCATCGTGCAATGCAGTACAATCAGTACCACCAAAACCACATGCAAGCTCTTTTACAGAGAGAGCTCTGCCAAAGCCTGTGGTGGTAAGCGCATTACGGTGCTGGCAGCCAGCATGTGGCGGTACACTATCTGCCACTGACCTGTGTGCAATCTGCCCCTCCCCCCAGGCCTACCCCCCTTCCCGCAGGTACTCCCCCCACCCCTCCCTGTGGCAGTGGGCACTGTGCTGCCCGTGCTGGCTGCAGACTCTGGGCAGGAGGAAGGGCCAGCACAGCCTCTCCACACCGCCCCTTGCCAACCAACACACCTCGCCTCTTCCTTCAGGCCAACGGCAACACATTGAGGCCAGGAATTCACGATTTTTACAGTGCAGTGCTGAAATCAATTCACATGATAAATTGGTGTTCTTGTGGGTTGCCATGGTAATCAAGGGTAAGTCTGGATGTAACCAGTCCCCATGGTTATGGGGGAGTCTGTTAATGGCAGTTGAGGGAAGTGTGCTAATGGCAGACTAAGGTGTGTTAATGACAGGTGAAGGAGTGTGTTAATGACAGTTGAGGGGAGTGTGTTAATGACAGTTGAGGGAGGTGTGTTAATGACAGTTGAGGGAGGTGTGTTAATGACAGTTGAAGGAGTGTGTTAATGACAGTTGAGGGAGGTGTGTTAATGACAGTTGAAGGAGTGTGTTAATGACAGTTGAGGGAGGTGTGTTAATGACAGGTGAAGGAGTGTGTTAATGACAGTTGAGGGGAGTGTGTTAATGACAGTTGAAGTGTGTTAATGACAGTTGGAGTGTGTTAATGACAGTTGAGGGAGGTGTGTTAATGACAGTTGAGGGAGGTGTGTTAATGACAGTTGAAGGAGTGTGTTAATGACAGTTGAAGTGTGTTAATGACAGTTGGAGTGTGTTAATGACAGTTGAGGGAGGTGTGTTAATGACAGTTGAGGGAGGTGTGTTAATGACAGTTGAGGGAGGTGTGTTAATGACAGTTGAGGGAGGTGTGTTAATGACAGTTGAAGGAGTGTGTTAATGACAGTTGAGGGAGGTGTGTTAATGACAGTTGAGGGAGTGTGTTAATGACAGTTGAGGGAGGTGTGTTAATGACAGGTGAAGGAGTGTGTTAATGACAGGTGAAGGAGGTGTGTTAATGACAGTTGAAGTGTGTTAATGACAGTTGAAGTGTGTTAATGACAGTTGAGGGAGGTGTGTTAATGACAGTTGGAGTGTGTTAATGACAGTTGGAGTGTGTTAATGACAGTTGAGGGAGGTGTGTTAATGACAGTTGAAGGAGTGTGTTAATGACAGTTGGAGTGTGTTAATGACAGTTGAGGGAGGTGTGTTAATGACAGTTGAGGGAGGTGTGTTAATGACAGTTGGAGTGTGTTAATGACAGTTGGAGTGTGTTAATGACAGTTTAAGTGTGTTAATGACAGTTGAGGGAGGTGTGTTAATGACAGTTGAAGGAGTGTGTTAATGACAGTTGACGTGTGTTAATGACAGTTGAGGGAGGTGTGTTAATGACAGTTGAGGGAGGTGTGTTAATGACAGTTGGAGTGTGTTAATGACAGTTGAGGGAGGTGTGTTAATGACAGTTGAAGGAGTGTGTTAATGACAGTTGAGGGAGGTGTGTTAATGACAGTTGAGGGAGGTGTGTTAATGACAGTTGAAGGAGTGTGTTAATGACAGTTGAAGTGTGTTAATGACAGTTGAGGGAGGTGTGTTAATGACAGTTGAGGGAGGTGTGTTAATGACAGTTGGAGTGTGTTAATGACAGTTGGAGTGTGTTAATGACAGTTGAAGTGTGTTAATGACAGTTGAGGGAGGTGTGTTAATGACAGTTGAGGGAGGTGTGTTAATGACAGTTGAGGGAGGTGTTAATGACAGTTGAGGGAGGTGTGTTAATGAGGTGTGTTAATGACAGTTGAAGGAGTGTGTTAATGACAGTTGAGGGAGGTGTGTTAATGACAGTTGAGGGAGGTGTGTTAATGACAGTTGAAGGAGTGTGTTAATGACAGTTGAAGTGTGTTAATGACAGTTGAGGGAGGTGTGTTAATGACAGTTGGAGTGTGTTAATGACAGTTGAGGGAGGTGTGTTAATGACAGTTGAGGGAGGTGTGTTAATGAGGTGTGTTAATGACAGTTGAAGGAGGTGTGTTAATGACAGTTGAAGGAGGTGTGATAATGAGGTGTGTT